>NC_137212.1:27630344-28230344 GCF_949987685.1 Ammodytes marinus
AAAACACTTTTTTCAGCTTACCACCAATCAAAATGGGAATTAAGTAGTGTTGTTGATTGTCCCAGGTCAAATTCTCCGTATTTTAGTACAACGCATGTAAATTCAACATATTTGGATATAAATTGTATGGTAACTGCCCCTATAGGTTGAAACATCGACGGGGCTGTGATTCTAGCCCTCGGCTCTTTGCTACATGTCTTACCAATTTCTCCCCTGTTTCCAGCCTGTCTCTCTCTAATTAGGCACAAAAAAAATTAAAAAAGAAGGTCCCTGGCTTAAGTAAGTTAGGCCAGGGATCTTTCTTGAATGTCATTTACGATTGATTTTTGATTCAGGCATAGAAAAAGTAATCGTTACATTATAGGAAATGTAGGGTCAAATCTTTAACAAGCTTGATCAACTCTAGGGGCCAGAAGTCAGGATATCCAGGCCTCTGTTGCTCGATTTTGGCCCTCCTTTTTCAAATCTGTTTTGGGAGTGCGATATTAAACTGCTAGTGCACCCAAACATGCTGAATGTCAGTGAAGTGTATTAATAGTTGAAGCAGCTTGATGAGTTAATGCTGGAATGATTTTGAAAAGGGCATGCAAATATCATCCAGGATCATTAGAATATGCAAAGCTGTAATTGATTGACTTTGTATCCATGGCAATTTAATATGAACTACTCCAAATACAGCCGTGATTAATGCTGTCAAGCCCCGAATCACAAGGTGATGTGTCACCTTTTTGTCATCTTTTTATGAATTATTAGACTGCACGCTTAGTACACATTCTTACATGTGAGTCAGCAAAAACACACTTTTAACATGTCTCCACCTGCGCTTAAAAAAACGCAAACCGTTGTATGTATAAAGTACTGTGACATTCATTGTGTTTTGTTTTAAAATTTCTTATACTTCAATGCTAGGAAATGTAATTAATAGAAAGGCACTATTTCTGTCATTTCATTATGTTTTTGCTTCATAGATTAGTAAACGATCAAAGACGTCATTATATTTGAAAGAATGAATGAAAAGCAAACCATCATAACTAATTCAATTTAGACATCTTAGGTAGTAATTATGGATGAATAGCGTGATGCCTTTATTTCTAAAAACACAACTATCTCTGGTATGCAGGGTTACGCAACTGCTGCTGTGAGGATGTCAAAAGGTCCCTCAGCATGGTCCACCGTTCCCCATAAGACCTTAGTTTGCTGTTTAATAGCGCGTCACTGATGAAATTAAGGGGCTGGCCAAAAGGCCACCATAATAACGTCTGCAAAACAAATCACTTTGCTTTGGGCTATAACCTCATTAGAACAATGCGTTGGGGTTGCTTCGAGGATGTGCCTGTGCCGTGGCTGGTGAGGCACGCAGGCAGAGATAAGCCTCACTGACAGTAGTGATAATGGGAGAGCGGGAACGATTGCCTGGAAAATAATCACAGCCGAAGTATTTCAGGCGCATGATACCCTGTTCTAGTTTATTTGACTATACGGATGCCACAACACACCCTGCAGGCTTCAAGGTTATGTCGGAGAAGATATGCAAGGATCAAGATAGTAGACTATACTAGAGCAAGGTGCCCTTATGCAATTTATTTTTTGTATTATTTACTGCACATAATTCTGTTTCATATGTTGACACGGTCACTCACAAATTGAGTGAATGTATCAGTTCTGCTTGAAAAAACCTAACAGTTCAACAACTCTGTCCCATCTCCTCTGACGGATCCTGGAAAGTCTGGCTACCAGACCGAGAAAAAAGGCATTTCCAGAGGCTCAACACTGCTGCATTGATCTCAGTAGAAGAGAAACTAGGAATTGTAAATTGTCTTATTTTATTTGTGAAAGAAAATATAAACTAAATAACGATGCTGCAGCTTTATCAAAATAGGGCCAAACTGTTTTAGATATATTAGGGGTTATCATTGGCAGTGGTTGGTTGGTTGCTGGGAAACATGCTGCCAACTTCCATGATACGCTACTGACAAGATAACAACAACATACCTCATAGCGTTGGTTATGTGCCATTAGAGATTCAAGATGTCTGTCCTTTACAACATTCAACATTTGGGAGGACTCATCATGCTGTTAAGTTAAAGGTCAGCCATTATGCAAAATTCACCTTTTCATGTTTTTTCAACATTAATATGGGTCCCCGTCAGCCTGGCACCGCCCGCCTACGTACTTCCGCTCAATTTTCATTTCCAGACCTTCTGTACAAATGAAATGAAGTACGATGGTCTGGTAGGACCAGGCTGGGTCCCCAGTGTGTCTACAGACTCCTAAGGTATTAGAGGAAAAAACTCTCTCTCTTTTTCTCCACCTCCACCTTTCTGAAAACCAATGTTAAAAACCCCCAGGAAGATTTGTCTCCCCTTATGACACCATAAGGGAGAAGCCACACCCCTTAACTACCAACCTAACATTGCACTACCTCCACCTGTAATAATCACAACCCCAGATGCCAATAGGAGCAGACTGGGCTTTTTGGAGGGCGGGGCTTAAGAGCATTTCAGACAGAGGCTGAATAGAGGAGATTCAGCAATGGCACTTTTTTGGACACTACATCATGTTATCAGTTCTTAGTCTAAACTCATTATTGGACGTTTAACTTTTTCATGCACAGTGTTTCTATTAGACAAGAGAGCTAGCTATCATGGATACAAACTGACAATAGTCACAATAACAGGTATCTTGTAACGCCAGTGAAATGGAAATTTTGGACGGCACATTTTGGTTATGTTTTCAACCTATTTCTACTGTTCAGCAAGAGGACTTGTTTTTTTTTGTTAAATACTGTAGATGTTTTGAATAAACGTTTGTTGAGTAATCAGTTTCCTATACTGTGCAATTAACTGCTGTCTCAATGTCATTTAATGGAGCATCTCTAC
Source organism: Ammodytes marinus (assembly GCF_949987685.1). Classification (NCBI taxonomy): domain Eukaryota; kingdom Metazoa; phylum Chordata; class Actinopteri; order Uranoscopiformes; family Ammodytidae; genus Ammodytes; species Ammodytes marinus. Next base: position 27,633,224 of record NC_137212.1, read on the forward strand.
AAACAGGCCTGGTATCTGTAACCTAATCCTTTGCAGAGAGAAGCATGGTGACAGTGATGATAAATCACACAGTGGAGTGGAAAATGTGGCTCATGCTGTATTGTTTGTCAGCCGCCGGTGTTCATTCAGTGACTGTGATAGAAACGCTCTGCGCTTGAATATTTGAAAATGCATATGAAATATTTATGATGTTAGCCATATAAGTTTATACTTTCACTTTGACTTTAACACACTCGGGTTGATTTATACACTTTTTCCAAGTTGAACGTGCGCCACACATTGATTCTTTCACTGTGTCTGTCTGCAGAACTGGGTCAGTGAGCGCTACCAGACAGGTATGGAGCTGCATATTAACGCGCCTACTACACTCTACTGCTGAAGGTGAATCTTACGAATCACAAGCACATGCAACATGTCTTTATGACTTCATGTTGGGTTCTGAATACCAATACTCTGTCTTGACCCAAGTGCAAAGAGTAAACAAGGACAAGGTTTCTTAATGATTAATATTTGGCTAATCGCAATAATATATCTGGTGGAAAGATAGACTGTAAATATCATGAGAGGGTCATTAGATGCTGTTAGATGTCAGAAACATGATAGATTTAAGTTTAAACAGATCAAACCCACATAGAATTAATAAGCGTACAGTATGAAAGACAAAACTGTGAACACATCTCTTAATACCGTATGGTCCGCTCAGCTGAGACAACCATCAAGACCAGCTTTCCCAATCTGCAGGACATTCACATCAAACGATGCAGAAAAAGAGCCAAAAAGATCACTAGTGATGTCAGCCACCACAAAAACAGTCCGTTTACCCTGCTGCCTTCAGGGAGACGCTACCGTCTGCTGAGGGCCAACACAGAGAGGATGAGGAGGAGTTTCTTTCCCCAAGCCATCAGACTGTTAAACCAGACTGACAATGTCACTTAGCCCACCACCCAGTGACCACCCAATCATTATTATAATCTTGCACTTTATATAGTTGAATTACAGACGGACTGGTACATAAGAATTTCACTACGCATTGCCCTGTGCAATTGTGTATGTGACAAATAAATAAAACTTAACTAAATTAATATGAGCTCTCAACAACAGCAAACAGGTCATAATTACGAGATCTGATTTGAACTTTGTATTAACGTTTACTTCCATGTAAATGGTAAATGTTAGTACAAGTTGATAAAAAATGATTCACGTCCTAATGCCAAGAGACACAGCTCCAGAACAAAATCTGCAAAATCACAAATTTGAATTTAAAATGTTTTCGTATAAAACAAAACATGATTCAACATGTTAGTTAGTATGCCTAACCAAGGGCTGGTAGATGAATTTGTAAAACTTTTGACCTATTTGACTGACCTACCTAGGGTAGCAGTTTCCCCTTGCTTCTAATCTTTACACTAAAGCTAACCTGCATGCTCTTTAGTAAGCACAATCAAATAATAATAATTGTACATTCTGCAAAGGAAATATAATCCGATTTACCATCTCTTAAAAGGATGAACTTTTGCTGTGGTCACTGTTTGGAAAATACTGTGACGTGCAGTTTATTGATTTTGCCATGTAACTCAGACAACTGCTCTTCCAGTTACCCTGCAGGGTATGCTCTCCATCAGCACACTCCATAGCAAACATCACTTACATGACCCTCCCCCATGTCTCTCTGTATTCATTGCATAGTGAGAGTAACTGCAGCAAATGCATGGACCTTACTGATCATGTGAAAATGAGTACGCCTGTTGTATCAAGGAGTCATATAGTTTACCTTTGACTATACTGTAGTAACTAGCTATTTGTGTGGGATTTGTTAAATATAGCACCATTTAAACTTTAGAAATGTTTCCCTACTTTAGTGAAATGTTTCAGGTAACATTTTGTTTAGTTGGAGGTATACTGTATAACTTTAAGAAAATAAAATTGATTAAAATTGTTTCCCAGTTCAACTGATCATGTTAGCAAGCTAAGAAAACGTTACTGTTCTCAATTCAGTTAGACACGCAATAATTACACCTGGCTTTTGCTTGGGCTTATGCACTAACAGCTAATCTCCAGATACATGTTTTGAAATAGAAAATGAATGTAATACATTAATCTCCATTTAGGAAGAACTTACATTATGTAGGGCCAAATGTTGAACTCTTTCACTTGAAACTGAAGCCAATTTAAAGAAAGGGATGAAGGCAGTCATAAAGAATGACACTCAACCGCCTCAGTCATTTCTAATGCACACTTTTTACAGTCAGATTTAAATCAGTTGTTTGGCATTCATGAATTTAGTGTTTTTTTTACGATTAAGAAGTCTCTAACTATCATGTAGTGTAATGTTTTGATCTCCTGTAGCTTCAAATAATTGAATCTTTAATAGGCAGTCATTTGCCAGCTCATCTAGAGGGTATTGTTGGAATCTCCAGTGTGTTATTGATCATTGTGTGCACAGTGTGATGGCGTGGTTAGGCCTGCTTATTCACCTGCGAGACACAGCATAACAGGCAGGGCCCCACACACAGGGAGAGAGCTGCCCCACACATGTAAAAGGTCACACCACATGGCATCAAAGGGTCCATGTGTTGTTTGGGAAGTTAAGGAGGAAAGGATGTGCATGCCCCCTCCTGCAATAATCCTTAAATTTAGAAAGTCATGTCAACTTTTCCTGGAAGTACCATAACCACAAGGTGTGTCATTTGAAGGCTAGTAACAAAGACATGCTTGTATGTGAATACAGCATAGGAAAAGGACCTACCGAGGTTATGTTTGCTATACACATACACACATATACATACATATCTCAGGGACATCTATCTTTAAAGAGTACGCAGCCATTAATATGGATTATTGTCAGATTATCATTCCTGCTCATGAATGGAAGAAAGGAAATATTTTTTGGTGTGAAACGACATGAGCGGATAAATCATCTGTTATTTTCAAAGTGTGAAGTGTTTCAGTAGTGACTACTGCGCACTGCACCGACAACATTCTCAAACTTTTTATGGTCATCACCTTGAGGACTTGACAAACATGAATACTGCTTTGAACAGACAGCTATCATTCTGTCAGGTTTCTATCACAATGTGCAGAGAAGGTACAGTTAAATAGCACTGTCTGACACTCAAATATATGTGTAATTTCTTTTAAAATCATAGGTCAATGATACAGCCAGCTTTCTCTCACAGCTTACACTCCATGGAACTCAATCCCTGTGTCTCCATTCTTTAAAGTGATGTTGCAAACTGAAGAGACCGTAAGGGAGAGCAGAGAACCAAAGGATGATGTACATCCGCTTGAAAGTGGCTGATGGATTAACATTCCTGAGTGTGTATTAAGGCTGTCATTAACTCAATGTACATTTCGCTTTGACAGTATCTTACACTTTCTATCAGAACAATACACATTGTGACTATAGACTCCTTCAATAACAGAGATCTGTGTGGTTTATAATGAGTCTGTCCAATAATAGTTGTACTTCGACAGCAAAACATGTGGATTGTGGCCATATTTTAGCACGAGGCAAAGAGTAATGTCTGATCAATACAACGGATCAAATTGTTTCTGTTCACTCTCAGAACTCTTGCGAGTGTCTTTGGTACTGGCTGCCAAGTGCCAGAGAGCTGCCAAGTGTTTATTTGTTTGCTTTGTTTATTAAAATTATCCCCATTAACTGATGCCACATTAGTCAGCTGCGAGCAAAGAGACAAACTTACAAAGGCCACACAGCCTAGCATTTAGCTACTAAAGAGCCCGAAACGTCCTTCAGGAATTAGAAAGAGATCCAAACAAAGGTAAAGAGACTTGTATCTATTTAGGTGGTCAATAAAAGCAACTACAAATGAGGGTAAATCAGCAAAAGCTTGCTAAAAACATTTTTATATCAACTATATAAAGTGATAATATGTCAGCGTTTTGTTCAGTGGCTGCACAATTCCTAATTTTATTCCAGCCACAGACTAGACTGGTCCTACCAGACCGTCATACTTCATTTGTACAGAAGGTCTGGAATCGCTCAATTGACAAACATTAACTAACTTGAAGACTAGTGTCTGTTGAAGTTAGAAACTATTGGATCTGCCAACCAATCGCATAAAGTTTGACTGACTACAAGTGAAACTGGCGCACGACCAGAACGTCATTGTTCTCAGCCACTCCCTCTGTTGAGGGGCCCAGACTACTGAAGGGAAATGAAAATTGAGCGGAAGTAGATGGGCGGTGCCAGGCTAGCCACAGACATGTGTGAAAAGTAATTATTGTCACTTGCTGCTATCTTACAGGCAAAAACAAATTATGGATGTTTGACAAAAAAAAAATCATTTTATGTTTAAAAAAATGACCTAAGCCTAGCACAAACAGACATAAAAGGCAGAAGACTAGCCTAACTTTGAAGCAAATGTGGCCTGCTGTGTTTTGGAGAGGTTCTGGCAGGAAAGAATAACTGTTAAGAAGAGTTCAGTTTTTTTGCATGTCGTTCTGTTCTGACCATTGAACGGCTGCTTAGACACACTATTGTTGATGAGCTCCAGTCTAGCTCACACGCTGCATACCATATTCCATCCACAACCTATCTCAGAATGCTGCACCTCCTGGTAATCTTGGCAAACCCTTGATCCATGCAAACACTGGGCTGCTATGTTATCACGGCCCGAATCAATGGTCTCACAAAGGAGTGTATTCCATTGTTTACTTGAAGTGGTGTGGAAAACAGACCTGGGGCCTGTTTCAGGTAGCTGGTTTTGAGGCAACCCAGAGTTTGTTCGCTCTGAGTTGGTGGAAACTCTGGGTTTTCCGTTTCAGGTAGCAGGTTCAGTGCAACCGAGAGTCAGTTACTGCGGCAACATACGCCGTGGGTCTAACCTGCTCGGGAGGTGGTTAGACCTACCCGAGTTTGTTTTCACTTTACGCTGCAGCTCCGACTGAAGAAAGAGTGTCACTGTCACACGCGTCCCTGTACAGTTTGAAGCAAAATCACTCTATAGAAATCTCCATCGGGATGTTTTTATCATTTCCTGATGATTTTACGTTTGACCAATCATTTATCTGATCAGTAGCCTTGTTCTCAGCCCTCGGTCCGTTCATATAGGCGGCCACCTTACACATCGTGACATGCTCTACATTCAGATTAATAAACCAATTAGTATTGTATGTTTTTTAACGTCTGTGTCATTGAACAGATTTATGTCAGGTGGATTCATGTAACGCTGCGGCTGCACGCGATCGTTACAGTTCACTTGTGCGATCCTAAAGTCACAGACGAGCCTCGTTAAATAGCCTAATATGAATATAAAAATTATATAATAATGTAAACTGTGATCACTTGAGGAAAATGGATCTGGTAATAAATCAATCAGGCTCTTCAATGGAAACTGTCACCTAATGTGTCTTGACGTTAATGTCTTTCACTCCCCATTTAAAAGAAGCGACAGTCTGTTCTGTTTGCTGCACAGTAGGCTATTAGACTATAGCTTGCCAACATATTATACAGCAAATATAAAACACTGTCAGCAGCAATGCTGTGCCGCGCCAGCTTTATTACTTTACAGCTGATATGCGTAACTTTTTAAAATAGACTACGGCTTCTCATACGGAAGCGAAATGATTCTCTTGACAAAAAATGTTTGCTCTGTTTTTTTTTCTGAATTGCCGAGGAGATTAGATCAGAGTTATGAGACAATATCCCGTTAATTCTTCTCCATAGGCTACCATAAACTCATTCGTTAATATTTCTAACTCTAGTGGGAGGAGCGGAGATTTCTTTTTTTCTTTTTTGAGAAGTGGAGAAGTGGGAGGATCAATCATTTGTTTCTTCTGTTTCCATGGTGAATCATGTTATCAGCGATCCATTGACGATGGCTTTTATGCACACGCTCCACCCAGAGTGAACACGCTCAGAGTTGATAAACCCAACGCTGATCCACTGTTCTGAAACCGAAAACCCAGAGTTGCTTATCAACCCTGCGCTCTGAGTTTACCAACTCAGAGCGCAGGGTTAAACCCAGAGTATGTAAAACCAGCTACCTGAAACAGGCCCCAGCACATATCAGGAATTACTGATCACTCAGAAGTAGAAAACAAGTCTTGGTTTTTTACTGTAACGTTCTGTGTTGAGTTACTAAGAAGGACTTTGACAGTAATAAATAGCCTAAGTGTTGTTATTATTATTGTAAATCTTACAGCAGCCATGTGTGCTCAGAATGACAGCTGGCAAAAAAAAAAAAAACTGTTGCTGTTACCTCTGTAACATACAGAAACATAAAGCACTACATGACGAGCCACAGCATTTACCCTTTATAGGCCAACATGTATATAGTCTACCGTAGCAGAGTGATTTGAAACCTTGCGCAAGCTGTTAAGTGACTGCTGTGTGTTTAACAACTGGCACGAGCAAGTAATAAAACATAAAGGCATTTAAGTGGAAACTTACAGATTAGTTCTTACAGGGCACTGTGCTTGTCTTCCCTCACAGGGAGGAGAGAAAGCAGACCCAGAGAGCCACCCACACAGAATTGTGAACGCTGTAATAACAAACTGCAATTCAATTAAAAAAATTCCTCTGTAATCAGTAGCTCACTTTATTTGATGTTTCTCAACTTTATTACTTTGTTAGTTAACTCTGAAGACTTTTTAACACTATGGCTACTGGGCGTTGTTGATTCAACTGATAATATAAAGATAACGAGAAGCCCTGTTAAGCGTGGCAGCATATTTTTTTCTTGGCTTTCACCATATTTGCAACTGTCCAGAATTCCTCCATTCACTCAGCATGAATAAGAACTAAATGTGTGTGTTACATTATCATTAGGCATCAATTACTCAAAAAATGGAGGTATTAGGAATAGAATAGCTTTGATGGAAATGAGTTTGATTAATAACTGGGACATTTTTTTTATCTTACACAAGTATTCATTGACGGTCAGTCAGTCACCATCTGACTTCTCTGCACCACCATGCAGTATCAGCCTTTTATGACTCATGACCCAGTGACAATGAGTTTAGGTAGCCTACCAGACAGCACTCAAATTTCAGATTCAACTAAACATGGACCACTAATTACAACAAACCAAGAATTTCCTTTCATAGTGGTATCAAGGTTATGCATGTGTTTGTGCTGTAATTAAGCTATCACAACCGGTTTAGCTAAACTTTTGAACATTCTTATTAACTTTTCATGCTATCCAATGCTAACCAACATTAGACTTAGCTATAGCCTATGACCATTTGTAGCAGTGTTCAAAACAAGTTCCTTTAGATAACTTATGATCCATCTGAATCTAGCCTATTATAAAAATGTCTCTTTTTGTTGGTGCGGTAACTGCCTAATTAACAGACAGCACATGTTTACTAGTAGTGACTTGTCAAAGGCTACTATAGACTATTGTCTTGCTGAGGCTAAAGTGAAACAAATGATAGCTTAAAAGTGTTTTAGGCCTATTTTAACTTGTGAATAGCACTTCCTCAGTGCAGTTTGTTTGTGTAGGCTATAGCATGCAATCATGGCACCTGCTGCTCCAGTGGGTCTGAATGTCAATGTAGGTAGGCTACAGTAGCCTAGCCTATTACCCACTGTTGGATGAAGCTACACTTTCACACCTGTGGTGAAGACTAATGTGTATGCCTCTTTTCTTTTGGTGCTGTAATTATCAGAGAAAGCACGTTTGGCTTCACATATCACCACATTTGACTTTGGGACGTCGAAGGACGTGGAGCACATCGGTTACCATGGCACCAGCATCATTTAAAACGTCTGTGGCAACTGTTGGACATTTTTGTGTCAGCCCCACAGTGACAGTCTCCCTGTCGTTCAGTAGTGCGCTAGCCTGTGGCAAGAAGCCCCCCTTCGTTTAGCTCTTACGCAAAAAGCAGCGGAAGGTTGTGATTTGCCAGGCTCAGCCCTCCCTCCTCGGGGGGTAACTTATTACGGGAGTTTGCGGGCGGAGCCGGTTTCCATGAGAGATAAATTGTGTGTGGTACAATTGGTGGAGCCGGGTAAGAAACTGTCCTTTCGCTTTCCTGTCGGGGACAGTTAACAGCCTGAGCTCAAACTAGCCTCACCTACCCGTTAGACCAGATAAAAACCGAGGGGGAAAGAAGGAGATATTACCGGGAGTTAACATGTCTGGAAATAAAGACAGCGACGGCGGATGGAGGGCATTTATTTGGAATGCGGAGAAAAGGGAGTTTCTAGGACGAACAGGATGCAGTTGGTGTAAGTATCTTTTCCTTTTTATTTGACAAAAGTAACTAGTAGCTAAATACGGTTCAAACAGGATCGGCACGATGTCAAACAAACAATTAGCACGTTTGGCTGAGGGAGTGGAAAGAGTCGGCGCTCGTTGAGGATTTCTTTCTTTCTTTTTTTTCCTTTCTTTTTCCGTTTCCTGACAGTAGGCTACAAACAGCACCTGTTAGAGCTCATGGCTGCGTCGTGACTTCGGTTTTCAATGGAGGCTGTGTGTTTCGTTAGAAGTTGGGTCTTGTCAAATCAGAATAAACACATAGCCTATAGAATCGGAGCTCATTTCAGAGAGTTAGCCCACTACACAGAATATAGGTCGAATTTAGTAAAAATTAAGGCTAAATATTTTGAAAGATAAAATCAATTAACTCGCTCTATTAATTAATTATTTGTCCCCTTGATATTTTCTTTCTTTGACTGTTTTAACTTCAGCGCATAGGATTTCACATTAAGCCTATACAGTAGTTTGATGGTTGTTACTGTGCAATAGCAAATGATTAACCAAGGCGTAGCCCCTATATCGGGCCGTTCATTAATACAACGTCCTTTATGAAAAGGTCATCCTGAAGGACAGTGTGTAGCGGTGGGATACGACTTTTCACTAAAGCTTTTGGGTGAAAGTTGGGTTGGTTTTTCCTGTGTGCATCGCTGCCTGCTCCACCCCTGTTCTATATTTTTAGCCCATCACTGGGAGTGCAAATGAAGGAACGGGGACATTTTATTCCTCTCAATAATGACCCGAATAGCTAATCTGTGGCTGCCGTGCACAGGCCCAGTTATGACTGCTGAAGGTGCCTCCCTTACCATTTCACTCAAACCCAAGATTACTAGATCCAGCTCTAAGCGTTTTAACACTGTTTTCAATACTTTAAGACGGGGGAATGCTCTCCTAATACGGTCAGCAGTGCCTGTTGATTTGATAGGATAACTGCGCGCCTGATTATATAGTGCCCACTGAGCTCATTAAACCGTTTAAAAGAGGGCATTTATTTCCCCCGTGTGAAATGCAGACGGGTTCGGCCAGACACCGCTTGGCAACACCAACACGGTGCTGTAGTGAAGCAGATCACGACTCACATGTCTCAAGGGCCGCCCCTCTCCATCTCCGAGAAGGTTTTTTTTTCTTCTTTTTCTCTCTCCTGAAAAATGGAGACATTGGTAGACACTTAACTGCCCGTTTAAAGCGCTCTTTTCTCACAACTTAATTAACAAAAGCTCAGATGAACAGTTGGTTTTCCGAGAAAGGCTAATTCATCGTCGACCAAATCACATGTCACGTAGCCGTATAGCCTACCCACTGCCGTCACAGCTGGCCGGTGCGAACAGTGTTCAATGGCGAGTTTTAAGTTAACGGAACTATTTTCAGATCCATGTAAACTATCACGTGATATGAGTTCAGCATTGTCACCACCTCTGTAGTTATAATAAACGGTTAGTATGCATGTGTTACAGGCTTAATATCTCTGTCGTGGGGGAGAACAGTGTCGCACTCGCTATAAAAAGAAAGAAAAAAGCGAGCGTTGTTGCTCTGAAAGCAACAGGTAGGCTATCCGTGCGCGCATGCCGAAACCATCATCAGATGTTTGTATTGGCCGAGTCAGACATTTTAAGTCAGTAAAGCTGGACGGTGTGAACTGTTTCTGTTATTTCTCAGCCGTTTTCATTTTGGAACATGTCGGTAGGAAAACGGCGAGTGTCTGTGCCAGACAGGCGGCGGCTCGTCTCAGTTGTTTTCTGTGTTCACTTTGACATTTGAGAAGAAGTGGAAGAATATTAAGAGGGTTTCAGAGAAACAGCACTGCAGAGCTGGTAGAAGCGTCGAATAGAGCAACAACAGAGGCATCAGTTAAAGTGGAGCAACATCGGAGAGGTGTGAACGTGGTGACGGCCCCCTTCACAACATGCTGCGGCAGTCTGGTGGGGGAGGTGCTCTCCATTCAAACTCTGCCCTTCCCCAACACAAGGCCAGTTTCTCTGCTATTTACATTTCTGGCCAACAGTTGTTGACTTGTATCATCTCTGGATAGGATTGCTTTCCTGTCTTTCTTGATACAGACCGTATCTCAGGGAACTGTAGGCCTATATTGAAATATATCCATGCACCTACAACGCCCCCCATTGTGCTTTGAACCAGAAAAGAAATGTTGCTGATACTAAAGTGAATAGTCAACAGTGGCTATAACCTCGCAGTCTGACACGCCTCAACTTCACCTGCATCCGTGAGAAAAAGCGGGAGATTGTTTACCAAATACTACTCTCACTGTGCAACAGGTGTCGATTGCAACATCTCTTTTGCTTAAGGGGCCTATCCTAAAGAAATCACTGCACAATTGTAATCCTACACAACTCTTCAGCACGGGTGTCAGGCAGTGTATAGTTTCCCTCTCAACAGGTGCACTGCACAGCAGTCCAGTTACGGATGCAGAAATGCTGATTAGTAAATAGCTCCACCGTGCATTTACATTGGTTTGCAGTCTGTGATAACCTGTTGCCATATCAGAACAAAACCAAGACGCTTTCTCTCCAAACTGTAGACATTCAGCATTATTTTTTACAATGTTTAACTCCTGATTCAGCTTCTTATTGAGAAAGGTTCATAAGCTTCTGTAGCTGTGGTACAAGACAAAGTGCCGCATAGACACAGTTCTGTCTGTCTGTCTGTACGCACAGACTAGAGTATAAAATAAAGGAATGTTGATCACGTGCTGGATTCATTGCTCATTCTGTTTTCTGTGCAACGAGACACTAGGCATGGAGAGGGCAGTCAACCAGCTCAGTCACCTGCACACTTCTCAGTCGGTTGCAAGAGATACGTCTAGATGGAGTTGAACCAGTTATCAACCCGCCAAACGGGTTTCTCTATGGCTGATTTTTGACATGCTACTGCAGTGGGGAGACATTTTAGGAAGGTGTCGCAACAACAGCAATTACATCAGGAACGGGAAGACTGAGGACCATCTGGCTGTGTGTCGAGTTCACAAGCCCACAATCAGAAACACTATAATGTTACTGTATGTTAGTGATAGAGTAATCGGACATCAAGTATCCAATGAGATTTGACATATAACATGACATGTGGTATAGATAGCCAGAAGATTAGGTCAGTTTTTAAAGATATTTCTTTTGCATTTTAATGCTTTATTGACCGTGCAGAGAGACAGAGGTGAAATGGGGCAGAGAGGGGAGTGACATGCAGAGATCGACCGCGGGCGGGAATCGAACCCGGCCTGGGGGGAGGGGGGGCACACGCCCTACCACTGAGCTAAGGGCGACCCCCAGATTAGGTCAGTTTCGGGCTAAATATATATTTTTTTAATTGTAAATCAAGGCCCTGTGTTCTTGATGGTCAAATGAATTGAACAGAAACATGAATAAGCAAAGTAAGAAGATCTTTCCATCGATTTGAAAATATATTTCTATATGTTATGTATTCCAATAACTTCCAGAGGTGCATGGATAAGCAAATAAACCTATACTGCAAAACGAGGATAGTGACGTACGTTATAGTTGAGGCTGTTTTTCGCTGTAGCTTGGGACCTCAAACTGCACATTGTGCGGGTTTCATTTGAGCTGCAGTTGGAAGATACAAATCCCATGGGAGTTTTGTTTTTGTTTTGTGAGATCACTCCCCAAATTCTTTTTACGCCAATCAGGACCACAGTATTACATCTCAGAGTTGTAGCATGGATACACATCTGTACCAGACTGATTCAAACCAGCTAATCTAAAAGTGATAGAAACACAGAGAGTACACTTTTAAGTATTGCTTTATCTGCTCTTGCCTGAAAAATGGCTGACAGCTGGCAAATAATGGATGCTAATTACAAGTATTGGCCTTCAACAAACGGTACGAATTAAGTGGGATAAAGACAAAGTGAAGCATTGTTTGTTAGAGAAGTGAGGACGGCGCTAATGCAGAACCTGTTGTATGTGGCCACAGTGCGGGGGAGGGAGGGTCTGTGTGAGAGAGGTGGCTGTGATGCTGACAGGAACCACTAGTGACTCATCACGTTCAACTAGAACCGTGCCCCCCTCCCCCCTGCTGTTGCATAATTGCAGTAGAATTTAAATTAGGCAGGGGGGGGGGGGGTTCATGGGCTTCATGATGAGAAGAGACAAGTCGTTTGTGGAGGAATTAGAACATGCAGTTACCAAGGGTTTTCTCTTTGTCCCTGGAGGGTTTTGTCCAAATGTTGTTCCTCAATACAAACGAAGTGGCATTCTGGGAGAAGTTTTAAGCGCTTTTTCTCACCTTATCTTCCCCATGATTGAACACACTTCATTTCAGTGAAGGACCTGAACTTATGTTGGATAATTCAAATTTGAAAATATCATTTTGCTCTTTTATGCAAGTTGGTCTTGAATCAAAACCGTGTAATATTCAAAAAAGTTCATCACTCTTAATACTACTCAAATGGGTTGGTTTTTAAAAAGTCATCCTATTTTTCCATCTCTGAATGTTTACAGCAGTACAAAAGTCCTAACATGTGAGGAGCTAATATCAGAGAATATCTGACACTTTTGCTCTGCATTTGACCTTGTTAATGACATGTAACCCTTTCCCCCTACAGTTAAAATCCTCATGTTCTACTTGATATTCTACATTTGTTTGGCTGGGATTTTCGTGGGGACCATTCAGGCACTGCTGCTCACGCTGAGTAACTACAAACCCACCTATCAGGACCGGGTCGCCCCCCCAGGTAAATATATATTCTTCACCTTTTTGTTGGAGTGATTTGGTTCAGTAAGGCTTTTTTCATCAGCTCAAGAGCTCAAGCAAACAGCAGCCATTGAAAGAGTAGTTTTTTGTCGCGCTGATTAGGAGTGTTTGGAGTCTCTGTGAAGATGGGGCTGTCAGTGGTTCAGGTAGTGAGAATGAATGTTGGGGTGTGCCTTAAAGCAGCCTCCTCTATCAGACGTCTGTCTGACCTTAGAATAAATAGGCTCAGCCATTTTGTCCTTCACTCCTCCCAGCCAGTCAATGTATCCCCCCTCGGGCTACTGGGGGACTGGTTGTAGCATACATACACACGGTGTTACCAAAGCCATTCATGTGTGCTGTGTGACACATGTTTACATACACATGCGTATGTGCAGCAGCCGGAGTTTATGGTTCGCTCTTTGTAAAAAATGATTTAGTTTTGTCACAGTTCAGAGGCCCCTAATCCTGTTTTTCCGAGGAGAACAATTCTAATCTGTAATCTTGTGAAAACATCACAAACTGCCACAGTGCTGTACACCGCTGCTAGCCAGCACGTTTTCAACATTTCCCCGCAAGCTTGGAGACGATGCAGGTTTTAAGGGTCCAGCCTGGTCTTGTTGTGCCAGTACTTGTTTGCACAGCACATGCTCCAGCCTTGGCGGTATTTTTAGCAGCCATTGTAAACGAGCGGCCTCATGCACACACTGCCCTTTTCGTCTGTCAGCCGTCCACAATCAAAGAGCTGCCTGGCAGAGAAACAAGTGTGGAGCGCTTTGAGCTGAAGTGAGTTTCCAGTAGTGGCAAGATAAAGGAAGCAGGGAGTAGTTAGATTTTTTTTCTTTTTTTTTCTCTCTCAGAGCGTAAGCCCGCCTCTCACTCTGGGGCTAAAAGTTTCCATTGTGAGAGAGACACACGTGAGAGTGGATGGGTGGGGGCAGCGGATTGGTGAACTTTCACAAGCCACGACTGAAATTCAAATGACTGAATTCAACTTCTCTGTCCCTGTTGCACAAATACTGTAACCAGAATGTTGCTCACAGTACAGCAGCCTTAAATAAACAGATCCAGCAGTGAGGCTGGGAAAAAGGATAATAAATGTCCTGTTTCCTTTCCCTCCTCTTACCCATCTCATTCTCTTGATGCCACGCCTCGCTGAGGCCTTGTCCACAAGGTCTATGGAAAATTACTGCTATAAAGAGCTGACAGAGACCATGTGAGGAAATCCCCAAGACCCTACATTGTGTTTTCCTAAGATAATATTACCAGAGACTCAGGGTTCTTCTACACAGGAAGGATTGCATGCTGTTGTACTTTGTGGCTTCTGTCAGGAATTTTACTTCACTAATAAATTCTTGCATTTAACTTTCTATGAATCAATTCCCTGAATTACGTTTTGTTTTAAACAAAACAACTTTGTGCTTTTTTCAGGTCTATCACACACCCCTCGCTCAGAAAAATCTGAAATTGCTTTCACTTTGTCTTCTGCGGACACATATAGCAAGTATGTGGCAAGCATGACAGCTTTCGTTAAACTCTATGATGACGACCGTCAGGCCGATCAGATGAAATTTGAAGACTGTGGAGGCAAGTATACCCCATACAGGGTACTAGACATACTCTACCCTGTTGGGCATATTGCACTGGTCAATCAAGATTTGTCGCTTTTATTATTATTTAGATTAATTAACAATACATTCTTATAATACCTCTTAAATCTGTGTGATCTTCTCATATTTCCATATACACAGTAGTAAGAATGAATAGGGAGTGTTGCTTTTTTTTATTGGTATTGGCTTATATTTAAAGGTGTGTTGTTTTGGCCCATTTGCAGACACTCCTCAGACATACAAGGACCGTGGAGCTCTGGAGAGCGACCAGGGACAGAGGAGAGCTTGCCGCTTCCGCAAGTCTTTGCTTGGAGGCTGTTCAGGGGACAGCGACCCCACCTTCGGCTTCAAGGACGGAAAGCCCTGCATTATTGTCAAGCTCAACAGGATTGTCAACTTCAGGCCACGGGTAGGTTTACAGCACACTTACAACATTATAACTTCCTTATCATTGGCGCATTCCCACTGATAAAGGCACAATAAACAAACAATAAAACATAGTTGTAGTGGTTTTAAAGAGTTATATTTGTTCACAATTGGTCTTCATTACTGACACATTAGAGTAAAGTTTCAGGCATCCAGCTGCAGACTGAGTTTGATGTGATGGATTTATTTTGATGTAACCTGTATGTTGCAAAGACACTGTACATCAGTGGGATGTGGATTATTGGTTAAGGTGTTGCTTTGCCAGAGCCCTCAACATAAAGAAAGTAGAATAGGTGCATGTAGGGTTCTTATTATCATTTTCAAACTACATAGTTTCTGTCTGGTTACAGGTTTCCTCATCTCTGCTTGAGTCTAGCGGCTACTTACTAGCTTACTACTCTTACTAGCGAAACACACTGCATCTCCCACCAAACTGTTGGCAGCCAGGGTTGCATTGTGGGTAATGTATGTGGCTTTTTGAAGAAGAATGTGTGGAATAAGAGACAATTTCTCCTTTTTTTTATAGGAGTGCAATGCTAAGCACTATACTATAATTGATATACAAACAGAGTTGCAGTAGAAAGACATTCTTCAATATTGTTCTCAACAAATACTTACCTGTAAATCATGCTGAGTTTCATGCAAGCTGCAGCTCCTGGTTCTGCTGGCAGCCACAGTCAGACCTAACATAGGTACCTGCCCGAGATGTTGTTCATCAAGCAGTCTCTCTCTCTTTCTAGACTCTTTCTGACAATGTGACACTCCCAGAGCCAGTGCGGAGCAAAATACAGCCCAATCTGATCCCCATCTTCTGCAAAAATAAGGTAGGTTGGATATGACAGCATCAAATTCTCTAGTATAAACGTTGTAAAAAGGTTACATTTTAATTTCTATGGATCTGTCTGCAGAGGCCCGAGGATGAAAGCAAAATTGGAGAGATCAAGTACTTTGGCATCGGTGAGGGCTTTCCTCTCCAGTACTACCCCTACTACGGCAAACTGCTGCACCCCCAGTACCTGCAGCCTCTGGTGGCCATTCAGTTTACCAACCTCACGTTTAATGAGGAACTCCGCATCGAGTGCAAAGTATACGGAGAAAACATCGCGTACAGTGATAAAGACCGCTACCAAGGACGTTTTGATGTTAAGTTCACAATCACCTCGTGACCTCAGCCATGATTAGCACTCACATTTTGAAACAAAATCAAATGTAGAGATAATAAAAGAGTTCAGATAAACACCACTAGTCTTTGAACATTCATAATATACAGGACCTACACTTAATCTGTGTGCTTTACTCTAGCTTTTCTGTGTGTTTGTCGAGGAGTAGAATGTAAAATACAAGAGTAGCAATAGCAAAAATATTTATTCTACTGTACATGAAAATATTCCTTGAGCCATGGGATGTGTTCATCTTTTACTGTAAACTGCAATTCCACTACTGACGTGTAGCGAGGTGTGTTTCTGTCCCCCAAAGTGTTTCATCCCAATGTGGTTTCTATATATTTTTGGAGTGTCCAGTGCTGTAGTATAGTCCTGATGTAATCTCTTTGTCTTATGTCAGCTTTAGTGGTCCAAGGTGTGTGAGTGTGTGTCTGTGTGCAGGTGTGTTAGTTTATGTGGGTGTGTGTTAATGTGCTCTGACTAACTGAAATACTAGCATGGTACTCTGAACCTTTAAGGCTCATGTTTGAGTAAATGACTGCGCTCCATGGAATCTTTTTCGTTTTTTTTGTGTGTGTGTTTCTTTTATCCAAGTTGTTCAAGTTGACTGTGGAAGGATACATTTGTAAACCTTTCTTTTTGTTGTTGTTCACCTTAGCTGTAGGATATGGTTTGATGATATTTCTGTTTGATACTCTTACATCTGTTCATTCTTAATTCATAGTGTAGAGCTTTGTGGGTCCAGCCTAGAAGAATGTCACCTCCATGGAAACAGTGGCAACTCAGTGCTTTGAAATCTGTTTTTTGCTGGAGACATCACAATGACGTGATGCTACTTACTATTGAATGTTTTAGCCATTTTCATGGTGGAAGAATTTTATATTTATGCAGTTGTACATTTTTTTCAAAGTTTAATGTATGAATCCAATACCAAAGTCGCTGGTCAAAACATTAAAGAATATCAGAGGCAATGCAGTATCCCGTGTAATAAGATGTTTAGTTGGTGTGAAAATACTTAAATCAATGTTGAAGATCAAAACACTTGTCAGGACTCTGCTCTTGTCACTTTATTTAATCTGCATAAGGCTGAAACAATAAACAGAAAACTGAGACAACTGTGAAGTCTTTGAGTATGTAGTGACACCTTTTCTCCTTTGCCTTCACCCATCCAAAATCTTGAAGAAATACTGCACCTGTCAAAGCAATTGAAAAGGAGTTAGAGTAACCACTGCATTAAAAACACAACATCAAAGTATCATCAGTCTGTCGCTCCTGCTCTGATTTCAGAATAGTGACATTGTTGAAGTTCACACAGTTAATTCTCCCCTGCACAAGCCCCTTCTTGGCCACTATGTCCCCAGTCTTAGGAAAATGGCAGCTCAGTCAGTCACAGGCTAATGTTTAACAAGGAGGCATTTGTCCAGGGCCACAGATCAGGAGTTTTCCTGAACAATGACGCTCGATGGGTCAGACCCACTCCCTACAAAACAATGGTTTTGTTTGAAATTCCTCTGCCATTCTTGTTATCCTCAAACCCAGTGTGAGCTAAGGTTGCCCCCAGCCCACAGAGCACAGTCACGAGACTGCTCTAAAGGAGCCGCTTCACAAAGTCGGGGGTTTTGTTCTTGGATAAATGCTCGGTACTTATTTATGCATGGCCGCAAAGACAATGAGGAAACCTTATTTGTAGGATAAGGGGAGCGTCACAGATTCAATAATGTGGGAGTATTCTACGGTACATGGAGTACAATGTGTGTGTGTGTCAGAGGCATACCACCCACCTCTAGGACACCGTCTTCAGGGAGGTCTGTACAGTGGACTGTGTTTTTCACTTTGTCTTTGCCGTAAAGGGCTCGCAGTGAAGTTGGACGAAGATGCCTTGAAATTTCCTGTTGAATGAAAACATTTCGATGTGTGAATCCTTAGCTGATCAAACATGCACAAATCATCTTATTGGTATTAAACAAGGGACCAAAAACAATGACATGACACACTCTCTGTCCAAAATAACAAGTCCTGTGAGGATGATGATACGCTGGAGTTTTGAAACTGAACATCCTGTCCTGTTGCATGTCACTAAGACAAAGTGATTACACAGCAAATGGACATGTGATCGTGAAAAAGGAAGTGACAAAACACAGACACTCAGCAAACTTTTTACACAGGGCGCGACCGATTACCATTGAAGAGGTGAAAACCACAGCATAGTCACACTCTGTTGATGTTATACTGTAACAGATACTTCTGCTCAGCTCTACTAGGCCGACTACATGAATGCCATATATAAGACTACTTTATATTTAGTGCATCTGTTAAACTATTTCAAAACAAAGCCCATACCTTTAATTGTTTCCTTATCACTGCTCAATGAATACATTAGTAAAGCACTAAGCTATATCAAGTGCAATGCTTTTTCCAGGCAGAAGCATTATCTCAAGTGTCTGTCTGTATTTCCTTTGAACATCAGACTCTCCCAAGGTCATAGCCGGGTGTTCTTGCCCTTTTGCTTCTCGTTGCCTGCAGGAAATGCTACCCTCCCACGGGGTACGCCATCAGTATGTGAATAAAAACTAAACCAAGAGCAGCATTAACTCCAAAGCTCTGCATACAGCATATAACAAAAGTAATAGTTTTATCTTATTCAGCAGTAGAGTCAACATCAGTGAATATACTCAAAACTGATCATATACTTTAGAAAACCTTCCCACAACACCCCCTGAAAGATTCCCATTGACAAGTTATTTATCCTCCAGTGTTTTATGAGAGCGCACACAAAAGGCGGGAACAACTTTCAATGTCATAAATCAACCTCGCCTCCTCCCTTAAGCCGCTCATTGTCTTTTAAAACAAACACCTCGTGGAAAACAAGTCTCCTCATTCCAGTGATTGTACCACAACAGCACTGAATTGACTTTGAAAAAAAAATAAAAAATTGTTGCAAGGTTCAAGGATCGTGGGAACTATGAGTCAACGGAGTTCAGTTTTGGCTCTTTTTCAAAATGTGTTGAATTTTGAAACTAGAACTTACGCCTGGCGGTTATATAACTCTGCCTGGCATATAATTGCAGAACAGTGAAAGTACAGCGGTGAAGGGCAAAGCTTTAAAGATGGTATAGATCCTAAGAAGCTACCATATGGTACAAGGTCAATGCTACCTCACAATATGTTAGGTTGCAGTAACCTTTGACCTCCAAAATCTATTCAGTTCATCTTTGAGTCAGTCGACACACTTGAACTGAAGAAATTCCCTCAAAGAATTGCAGAGATATTGCATTCACAGTATGCACATTCATAGTGACCTTGACCTCTAAAATGTAGTCAGTTGCATGAACGCGCAGCCGTCTTCTTCAGTTCCGCGATGGAGATCAGCAAGTCATCGTTCATGGGCACAGAGACCCGCCTCTTTATAGCGCTCTCTCTCCTTATTGGATAAAAACGAGCGGGACACTCAAATTTTATCTGGCAATTACTGGAAAGCTGAATGACTAGAAGACCTGTCTTATGAACTACGCATACTGTTTACGTTATTGCTGTATGAATATAGAGTGATTTAACACGCATATTAACTTACTTCTGCTTTAATGTCTTTTGGCTAATGCTTTTTTGATCAAAAAGGGCGGCCATGTTTTTCAGTCCATCAACTTGATATCAGGGTAACTAAATACAATATTCTAATAAAATTAAATAAAGTCAGGTCAATGGTTTTGGGGATATACATATTGTTTAGGCCAGCTGGTGACATGACTCTTTGTGCCATCATCTGGCTAATTGGTATCATTGTCAGCATCAATAAGATTGTATTAGTCAGAAAGAAGGTGAACAAGAAGACTCCTAATATGGCCGCTCAGTTGTGACATAAACTTTGCCATTACACTGTAATGATGTGTAACTTTGTGCTGTGCGTCTAAATACAGCTAACCTGTGTATAACTATCTGCAAAATGGCCGACAGTAACCCATGAGACTAAAGCCAAAGACGTCAAAGGGGAAATTAGGGGGAGATTTACTTAGTGATAAAAAGAATTCTTTGCAAGGCAGTGCTCTCTGTAATTGCATTAGTTACCCCTGAGTGGCCAGCTGCCAGAGTTTCATTTGATTTTAATGAGTCGTATAGTGTGCTGGACTGATGTTCACATGAAGACTTCTGGCTTCTGTGGACAGTAATGGCAGGGGCAGAGTGACCTGCTGATTACATGACCGTTGAGAATTCCAAAAGTCTCACGTCTGATCCTTCATGCTTCGCTGAATGTCCAACCCCTCTGTGTGTGACGGAGACACTGAAGCCACACATTGGTCATTCCACAATGTATACCACTGCCAGTGTGTTCTATTCGACTGTGAAGCAGCTTTAAGTTAGTTTGCAAAGTTTCCTGCCAACATTGCTCTAACCAATCACAAACATACAGTACACACATTGACATGCTAGTGAAGGGTAAACAACTGCTAAAGACATTTGGAAAAACTACTCATACATTTTAAATGATGTAGCTTGGTGGCAAACAACAAAAACATTGAAAAACATCCATAGTTTATATGTAACATCCCCTGATATGATGTTACAGAGCTTGGTAGGATCAATTCCATTATGAAGTTACAATGGTGACCAGTAGCTTTAATCAACAACAAACTGTGTATATGTAAAGGCCCTGGCAACCCAAATCCACTAAATCCTTGTAACTATGTTATTTGGGGAGTAAAATGAATGTTAATATGTATATGAAAGGTTTTAGGAATAGCTGCCAACCCCTGCAAACATACTTCCATGTCAGTTGGTCGAGCATTTGAAAAATCCTGATTCGAATGTCGCATGACAAGCCGTTTTCACACGCATCTCCACTCCAACATACATTGGACTTCTCGTTAGAAAATTTCAAATTCGAATTTTGGCTTGGAGTTTTGTTTTCACACGTCACGCGATTCTTAAAGACTATAAAAACAATTCTATGCCATCTCTCTGGTGCCGCGCAAGTGATACAGACTGTCTATTTGCGCCTGAGCCTACACTCAAAGCCCCGTCTGAGCGAAGCAGCGCGCACCCCGGTGAAACACTGTGATGGTGACGTTCACAGTGAGCCCTCGCCGAGCCGCCGTGCAGAAAAACTATGTGGTTTAAGACTAAATGATCACCGGGGATTCCTGCACGTTAACGTTGTAGAGGGGACATGCTTTCACGAGCCGATTGCATGTCCCGAGCCCTGATACACAGAGACATGTCTCCTAACTGACTGCGCGACGTCGATCGCTGCGCCGATTCATGCCTCTGACACGTCGACTCACAACATAATGAGTCGAGGCTTTGAATTCAGTGCTGGGGATGTGGGGCCATTTCACGTGCCTCTTTTTCCTCTCGTCACATCGTTCTCTATCCAAGCGCACACACCACTGTCCGGCCGCATCTGAGTGCGCAGCCAGTGCTCCACCCGAAAAAATAAAAAACAAGTTGGACACAAGCCCTGAAGCTGAATGATCGCTCTGGTAACGGTCAGTCCATAAATGGACGCTGAATATTAGACCCCGAATATAAAACGACCCGACTTTTTACGACCTATTCCCAGGGGGAAACTCCTTCTTATAATCGGCCCAATACGGCATGTGTCACCGCTGCATGTAACAATATTGCATTGGTGATGCATTTTTTTTTAATCAATGTAGCGAGTTATTATTTAAGTGCAGGCAGAGCTTCTTTTTTGTAAGCACTCCCTTCTGAGAATATGTTTCCGCGGCTATGCCTGTAGCCTACTTCAACAGCGGGTCTCCACACTGTTGAACCGTATATCGCATCAGCTCACGTGATGAGAAACATAATCAGACTCCGTTTTCTCTCTCTCTCTATTCCCACTCCTATCCACAGAAAAATCTGATTTTAAAAATGCATATGCCTAAAATAAGATTTTTTGCAAGTTAAATGGGAAATAAACTAATAAGAGATAGTCTAACAATAGCCTAAATAGGCTATGAGACAGAGATATTTTTATATATTTTCATTGTGACACAGACACCTGTTTCAATTAAATAGGTTGCGGTTGTGGTGGGGAAAAAATAGCATACAACTAATTGCAAAGCTAGCCTATATAGGCTAATAATAATAAGTTACTTTCTAGCAGGATGCAAGTGATTCTGAGCTGCGCTCTCAGCTGTGCCAAAGCATTCACCGTTGCTAGGGAAACCAGCTACCGTCGCAGCCCGTGCAGCAGTGTGAACTGCCAGTCAGGCTCATTGAGCATTTGCAACATTTTCAAGTTTGCGTTTCGTTGTGTGGTGAATCTTTGGTCTGAACTGGGCTAAACCTGCTCAGCACCGTGAGTGAGAGAACGTTCCCTTACAGAACGTTATTGACCACGCCCACACCGCCCTGCAAAATGTTCTAGACAGCAAAAAAGCAGTTTTTTAGACGAAATTTTATAATATTTATGAAAATAAATTTTTAATTGGATAACTGTAAACAGCTTGTAGAGAAACACAATATTAATGTCATATATTTAGGTCTCTGGGTTGCCAGGGCCTTTAAAATAAATAAATAACATTAATCAGGTTAAATGCAGCTACATTTTCTGTTCCACTCAGATGTACTTTTTGCCAGTATTACAGTGCACTAAATTTAGCCTAGCGGTCACTAGGGACAGCTGATATCTTTGACCACATGCATTAGACAGATGGGTCAAAAATCAATAGGGAAAGTCTATTTTTAATCATTGTGATGCAGGGATAGTATCTTAGAAACATGTCACTGGGAGTTCAGGTCTATGTGATCATATTTTCCGCTCACATCTACTGTAAGACAAAATGAGGCAACACAGCATGTTGTTGTGACCATGATGAGCTGGTCATTAGTAGAAGGTCGAATGGGGGCACCATTGATTTATAAAGCTGCTGATTTAAAGGGAAAGTGTATATATAATACAACTCTATGGTAAAGGGTAGAGAGTACAGTCTGGGTCAGGACTCAGTAACAGAGGGCCGCTGTGTCTGTCCACTCTGATATCAGGACACGTCACAAGACAATCTCATGACTGAGTGCGTGCAATGCAAGGCAGCTAAGGGCGTGGAGGTGTGAATACATGAGGATCCTTTATGGAAAGATACATGACGCTCAGTTAAAGGCAGAGTCAGCAATTTTGGAGAACGCTTGTTGCCAAAATCAGTGAATATTTCCTTACGATCCACTACCTGTCAATACTGTGTCTGTAATTGAAAAACAATTCTGCGTTAATACAAAACCTATGCCCTGTAAATGGGCATGTTGCAAGCTACGGTGGGTCCCCTTTGTTTACATACCAGTTTACGGAGTCTAGGCTGTTCATAAACACCACTTTTTTTCAGCGAACACACAGTACGGACGGGTAGTGGATTGTGAAGAGATATTCACTGATTTAGTTAATCAGCGATTTTGACAATAAGTTGTTTCCAGAATAGCTGACTCCACCTTTAAAGGCATGGTCTATTTATATTGATGTTTCTGTTCTCTTCTGTGTATATTCCAATCAAATTGATCTGTGACCAAGTTTGTTTGAGGTCACTTTATCCAGCCATTCAGCTGTGCACAGTCACGTGCTTATTAACACAAGACTTCTGTTGTTATCGATTAGCCTTGAATCAACTGGAATTAATCAATAGCCTGTTCTTAGCACAAACAACAGACCCTTGACTTCTAACAAACTGTCTGACCTCTTTATACAGTCTGACCTTACAGTGTTTCTCCAGTAAAATCTGTCAGGCTGATAGTGACGTCTGGAATGTCTTTAAAATGTATTGTACTTTGGTTTTAAGCAGAACAATGTAACACACACACACATGCCCTGGTGGTGACATCATCAGCCAGCCTCGAACACACTGATCTAGTCTACCACATTTCAAGTCAGTGATGCTGTGACTTTGGTGTATCACATGACTGAACTGCAATGGTGAGTAGGATTGCTAATGCTAAGGTTATTTGTCAGACAATACTGAGGAGAGTGTGAGGTCACAGAAGTGATGAAATGGCCTGACCTCATGGTGAGTCAGAAAAGTCTGAAGCCATCAAAAAGGCTTTGATAGAGAAAAAAAAATGAATAAGCAGCATCTGGCAGCAGCCTCAACAACATCAAATATATTGGCGATTTGAGGAAACAGTAAAAAACTGTATACATTTTGCTCGTATATATTGATGCCACTCTTCACTGTTGATATGATGCCCAAGCTATCTGGAAATTATAACCTGGTACACATTTAAACTTGAAACACTACTTACTTCTTTATTGCGATTTTCTTTTCCTTTTTATTTAAAGAGAAATGTGTGCTCTCCAAATAATGTGTTAGGTGAACAATCAAATAAACATTCTGTACACAGGGTCTTTTAGTGTCACCATTGATAGACCAAACCGGAGGCAGATGTGGAGAGGGGGTAACTAATAAAATAACAGAAGGGGGTTGCAAAGGCCTAATTATTTTGGCATCAATGAGCAGTGCTATAGTGTCATGTGACCTGGAAATCATTAGACAATTAACTTACCCCATTCCGGCTATGGGGCTGCAATGTCAGTAACATTTTGAGAGTGACCAGGAGGACTAACGATTAAGTAAAAAAAAACATAATCATTCAAAAAAAGAACAAGAAAAAAATCACGGAAACAGGAAATGACCAGATCTAAAGCTGATCTATTTTTAACTAGATTGAACGCTGAGTCATGGACAACTTGTAAGAGTAACTAAACAGAGAATGGAGTGATTAGATTTCCCATCACGCACAAGCACAGCCCTGCAGCACTGGTTCCACAGTACTCACAAACACACACATGGATGCACATACACACAAAAACACACACACCTTTGTTTCACCAACGTTCTCTCTATCTGATCACATAAGCCACACGATCTTGAGAAAGAGTTGTGCTGCTTTAGCAAGAAAGAGATAGCATCCAATTCACAAAGCAAACGCAAAGGGGAAAATGCACTCAAACTGCACTGCCAAGCAGACAGCGTCCTGGGAGCACCTGTTCCGTTTGCATGTATTTAAATCAAGGATGCATGCAAAGATTGGGCGCAAAGTTGCCCCATTCCTATGAAAATAAGCCTTGGTGCATATATACCATCTAATTCTCAAAGACCAGCGTCTTAATTGCCACATTAATAATGGTGCTATTTAACACAACACAGACCCTTGTAGGGGAGAACGGGGTTTTATGTCACACGGGTTGGTTGTCACAATCGTTATTTCTTGGAACCAGAAGGCACTGTCTGTGAAATTTTGGTAGGAAAATATCCAGAATTGGGATCAGAGGTCACCTACATAGTCTTTGTTAGACTGCTGAATTTGAGGTGAGAGGACTGTTTGTGTTTTTCATGTCAAATTGAAAATATTTAGCTCCTCAGTATTTTTCTTCCAGGCTTTTACACAATGGGTTTATATCAAAACACTTGTTACCCTAAAAAAGTGGGAAGGGTAAACTATAGTTTAGATTGTGGTTAGCAAGCTAATTAGTTGTCAGACGGTTGTTGGCCTTGATGCTAGCAAGAAATTCACGTTGGGGTTGGTCGTCACATTTTTTGGGGGGTTCGTTGTCACATGTTATCCAAAGGCTGCAGCCAGAAAAGGAACCCAATAACGAAAGGAATTGTCAAGCTGTATCCTCACTGACACCCCAGAGAAGGAAATAATAGTGGAGGAAAAGGCAGCTAGCATGCAAAAGAAAAAAGAGCAAAAAAATCAAAACAACCCAGTGCATCCCAAACTAGACCAGCTGCCAAGGCTACAGTAAGTTATGTAGGCAAATGTATTTGTCAACTTGACAATGCAATTAAACTTTCAAATTTAGTTCTGCTTTCTTGAGAAACTGGGAAGAGATCCGCTTACTCACTTAAACACAAAAGGAGGGCAAACTCTGCTCGGTTGCCAAATGTTGTGGGCGTATTAGCGCCGCCGCCGGCATATAATTAGTGCATATCCTTTGTGGATAGGATGCTAAACTCAGAATGAGGATGCTATTTCTACACAAATCATGGAACTATTAGCGCGTGCAATCCATTCTTGGCTCCTAGTGTAAAAAAAAAGGGCTAAACAACATTGTCCAATTCATTCTGAGCTTATTTAGTCTGATAAAGGATTCTTTAGAACCAACAGGTCTGAATTACTTTTCATGTGATATATACAGTATATTTATAAATACATGGTGTCACTTGTCTTCTAGCTGCCAGGCTTAATGACTTCTCAGCAGATGTGTTCCAGACACTTAGTAGAAACTGAACTCAGGCTTATGCAAGATGCAGGACAGAGAGAGAGGCACATAAAAGGCTGCACTGGCACTACATTCACGCATAACTTTGAACAAACAAAAAAAAGAGACAATAATCACTTACTGCTGTTGCATTTCTCAGATTAAAGAACCAGCTGTAGAAATGGCTTCATTTTTATAGTATAAGAAAATCAATATTTCTGTGGATTGAGTAAATATTAGAAAAACCTCTTATTGCAGAGAGGTTTTTTCTGACTGCATTCATTTCAGCTGCATGGACTGAATAAACTGTAGTGACAGGTGATATGTTAGGTGTATAAATGGTATTTTCTGTTGCCTGTCTTTTGAAAGGTCGGTTCAAACGGTGAATAATCATTTGCAGACAATATAATGATTTCCACCACGTTTGACCGAAGCACTTGGCCTTTTACCTGTCAGACAGGCTTCATAATAATGATATGGCAAATAATATTTGACAAAGTTGGACTCACTGGATCGGCGGGCCCACAGAATTCCCTAAATGACTGCGGTGCGTCGGTGCCATGGATCTCTAGGACCATGCAGGGTCCAGAACACAGCTCGGTCACCATACTCTGCAAGGTGGACAGTGGAGAGTACAATGGCAACAAATCAACTGGAAATCCTTTCTCCTGTCACTCTTGACAAAGATAAGACTGTCTTGGTTTTTTTTTGGCAAAAGTAACAAGTGACAGATCAATCTTTCAGGTGGTTGTTATGATGGCACACCAGTCTAGTGTTTATACTCACAGAATACTCCGTAACAACACCTTTGTAAACTTCAAAGAATTCCTCTGCATTTGCCCGGTCCACGTTGAACTGTGAAAAGGATATATTACTCGAGAATAACCAGTGTGAAAATGAAAGGTGGAATAACAATGGAATAAAGATAATGCACTCTAGTAGAACAGGAGAAAACACAATGACGGCATTATAATTGTGACAACAGCTCCATTATCACAGAAGCCCTTTTTTAATATAACTAACTAACTTACTAACTAACTAATTGATTGAGAAGATGAATAGCATGAAATGAAATTCTTTGGACCAAGGCACTGCATGAATTGCTATTTTGCACTCATTTTATTCCCTTTTTTGCACAACACACTATGCATGTGACCACAATGATAAATCCCTGATTGATTTTTGTTGTTGTCCTAAAAGCCACATCTGATGTGGCAAAACAAATGGACTGTGAGAGGTCACTGTTTGCAGCAGTAACGCTGACTTTAGATACGAGGTCAAATGGATCAGAGAAAGTCAATACGGTGCACTTATTGGTAACAGGAGTAAAGCTGACATGAATGGGCATATGAGCACACTCATTTATATGGAGGAGGGGACAGTGCTATTTTAACAAATCAAATGTGTGACAGACTCTCCAGGACCATCACAATACGGGCAGAAGAATCATTTGATAAGCTTTTACCATCTGAAGGGCTGAGATCTCAAATCCAGCTGCAGATATGGTGTTCAGGATCTTCCCAGTCAGACCTGTGAGCACATGAAAGATGTTCACATGCATGAGCCGTTAAGTGACATGCTCAGTGCTTTGATAAACTCTTCGATAAGATCCCAAGCAAATAATTGATGTGGCAGCAGTGCAGTCACAGTTATTTAAGCATAACAGTGTAGATCAGACCAACAACAGTATGCCAATTTATATTAAACGCCTGGTTAATATCATTGAATGTGCCATGAAGCCATCGTAACGCTTCTATTCAGACATAAATATTAGGTTGTTGCATATTGTAATGACCTCAGATTTATGTGTCTCCTTTGTTCAATGAACAGTGAGATTGTCTTACAGATGTCCTGTCTATCTGAGGGGAGTAGACAGTATGTTTGTCCACACTGTCAAAAGAGCGAGATACAGAGCTGGACCTCTTGTCACTGTGTCCGTACATTACTGTTCAAAATGTATCAACCCCGGTGACGAAGGTGCACCAATGACACAGTGAAGGTCAGAAGGCTGCACAGAGACACACATAGAGAGGGCGCCAGTCCCATTATCTCAGTCTGACATCCTGATAAAGCAGTAGCCTGTGCACTCCTCAGCCTGGGATACTAGGTGTCATTTTCCACTGATTCTAAATGCTGCTGAGGGTGACCACCACTTTCAGTCTGGACCAGGTGCTGCAGCCAGTGCTGATTGAATAACACATTACTGTCTTCTTAACCTTTATTTATACAGGTATATCCCATTGAGACCGAAGACTCTTTTGCAAGGGAGAGTTTTATTTGGGTAATGCTTCTGTCACAGTCCAGTTCCATTTGTATTAGGTGAGTAACCACCTCCTGAGTCCTCTGTGCCCTGCCCAAGCAGCAGCCAGCAGTCGAGGATAGGCACACACTCAACAGTGCTGCTCCACAAGCAGCTAGTGCTGTTGCTAGGTGATCCTATTCTGGGTGCCTGGCAACAGAAGCCTCTCTATTCCAGTCATGTCTGAGTGCATTTTCAGGCACAACGTCTTGGCTCACCACTGTGATTGGCTGTGCCCTGTGCACGTACCTGTAGCGTAATTTGGCCTCTTCAGTGATCTTCAAGGGATACCAAAAATCAATCCCACTTTGAGCATGGCCGGCCAAACCCTTCAGACTGGGTTACTGTGGGTTATTGTAGATTAACAATACTTGTTGCCTCTCAAAAGGTCCTGCTACTTGTCACCAATTGTTCAAACAAGATATTGCAGGCACCTCTGGCTCACTCAGAAATTGATTTAATTGTGTAGGAGGAGATCGCACGGCATTTTCAAAGTGGCAGCCGTCCATTACAAAAGACAAATGGCATTCTGGTAAGTGTGTTAAGGAAAGGTCTCATGTCATGTCTTAGCAACAAAAGACCTGTCAGTTATATTGTAGACAGCAGCGCCTGCTTGAAACGATGTCTTGTGCAAGCAAATACCTATAAAGCTGCTGAACCGCTATGAGCTCAGAAAAATGTATGGGCTGAATTTCTAAGGTTGCATACACCCCCGCATCAAATACAGGCCTTCGGTTGATCAGTTGTGGCTGTTGGATTTGTACAAATGACAAGCTGAAGGCAACAGCCCTTGTTTGGAAAAAGACTAAACTAGAACTATGAGAGAGATTTTGACAAATACACTGAAACCTCAATTAAAAAGGCCCTTATGTGTACTGTCGAGAATAAATGATGACCATCATTATAATAATCATTAGTTATATTGAAACAATTATGCAAAAGCATACCCTATGTTTTCAAGGAATTTATTTTGGAGCTGTTTATGAGTTTAACAGTTGCTCAATTATTTCCTGCAGCATATCGAAACATGCCCACAGTTAAGTGGGGTTTTTAATGGGTCCACTCTCATAGAACTTTCTCACGGGACACAACATTTCAACATGTCATGGCATGAGAGCACAGGTGAAACTAGAGTAATAACACAGGCAATTAATGTTATTTTGATTGGTCAAAATGTCCTACGATGAGAAAGGTATATGGACCATAGAAGGAATAAAATAACACTTCAAAATACCTCTAATGGTGTAATTTCTGCTCGGCCATATTCAAATACAATTCCCTTTTTTCTGATGTTCCTGTTCCTTGTTGTTAAATGCTAATATCAGCAATGCTGATAGGCTCTCAATGACAATACTAATGCTGCTACTTAATACATTTACTATGATTATCACCTGAGTTTAGCATGTTAGCATGCTTTGAATGAGTACAAAGAGCTGAGGATGATGGGAATGTCATTCGTTTTGCAGGTAAATAAATCAAGAGTATTGGGCAAACTTAATATTTGAACAGACAGTGCTGCTACATGAAAAGTTAACAGGACCATCAAATAGACCGTCGTTGACATCCCACGCTGCTGAAAATAGAAAAAGGGAGCACAAAAACATAGATATAAACTTGGTCAATATCAGATTAAAAAAAAGTACCACTGAGGATAGGCCCCTCAAGGTTGAGTCCGAAAATAAAGATTACATAGCAAAGCCAAATTTTGGAACCACAAAAAAAGTGCCTTTGTGTGACAGAAACATATTAACAGCAATAAGTGGAAGGGCAGAAACAAATCAGTGTTCTCTTGCACAGCAGAATTGATTGATGGTTCAACCGACGGACAAGGACCGAGATGGACACATTGATTAGAAGCTGTAGAAGGATAAATTCATATAAATATTAATGCCTGCAAATAGATAGGTAAATGTTCTGTACCTTCTGATATGGCATGGGGTTTGATGATGCAGCACGTGCAGTCTGTGTAGATGGCTGTATTAGAGGGACCGTGGCCAATTGTGGACGGGAAAAAAAATTCAAGCTCCTAATAAGACGGACGGAATAAAAAACACTTCAGAAATGGCATTAATCATAATAATTTCTTGGGATGTGGAGCACGGTGGACAAGGGGCAAACGTGGACATGAATACAGCAGGTTTTAGCTTCAAATCCACTCACTCTTGCTGCTGCAGCGAGTGAGTCAGAGCCGTGTCCAACGTTGCTTATGCCATCTGTTCCAAACTGGGCACGCACGCTCAGTGGGGCCTCCTTCCGCGCCACAGCAGAGTCTGCAGGTCCCAGGAGCCTCCGCCAGATAGACATGGCCTCATCACCCATTAGCTCCATGGCAACCACAGGCCCCGAGGACGCATACTGCACCAGGTTACTGTTCAAATGGAGCAACAGCACCCGATCATTTATTCATACGAGTGGCATTCCTAGCAGCGGTAGGTCAGCTGTGTTAAATATGTTCAGATGTCACTACAAGGTCATTAGGATTACTGTCACATGTTTCTGTTAACGATAGTGACCGGGCTATTAGAAACATTCTCTGCAGGCTCACACCGGCGCTCCAAACTGGCAAATCATTTACAGGCACTCACTTGTAGAACGGCTTTGACTGATGTTCCGCATAAAAGTCTGCTGCTTGGCTCCTGTAAGATTAGAAAACCATTAACTATGGACAGTGTTTATTTTGATACAAGAGGCAATCAATTTGATATAATGAAATGATTATATGAATTGATACAGTTTGTATATATTTCATTATTTTTCAGTGACAGTAATGCTTACATGTTCTCAGGTTAATACACCCACAGTTGAACTGCAGTAACAGCACCCTGCCACAGCCTTGTAATAGTGTGGGTAACTCATGCTACTTTAGTCAGCCATAAAATGTATTGTTGAGCTCAGGTTGTATTAAACATATTCAACCCAACAAACCTCTAGCATTTTAAGACCAAGTATTTCTCAACCAGGATTTTCTTTTTGGCAGTCAGATCTACTTAGTGGATAATAAGAATGGAAACATGATCTTAACTTTCTCATAATTCCCCCGGATGTTTCTGAAAAGAGATAGAATCAGTACTTCACTTGGACTTTAGTAAGCTAACTAACTGAACTTTGAAATTGAACTATTTATTTTTATATTTCTATGTTTCCTCCTTACTCAATATTTGGTAAATGTGATTCCTTTTGGGATAACAAAATAATAGATAAAGGCATCTGCATTTCTCCCCTACAGTTTAATTCCTGGCTATGTGGAAAAGGTTCCATTGAGCCTCTCATGCTGGAAAAAAGGACACAGAGGGGACTGGTAACCTCAGTATTTCTAAAATCCTGCCTACAGCCTTGGCTTGAATGCAATCTATCACGTGCATTCAAATTTTTTTTGTAATAATAGTCAGACCCTTTTAAATACAACAAAACACTATGAAAAGTAGAAGTCTGGCAATCAAATTGTTACAATTACAGATGCATTATCAGCAATGCTCATTATACAAATGGCTATATCTGAGACTGAGATGGGTATGATTATTTAAATTGCACCATGAATGAGCATCTGATAAAACTGTTAATTAAATTCCAGTTGGCATGCCATATGTTCCTAATGGGGGTGAGAACACAGAGCCATCCATCTGTTGATGTGAGGAAAGTGCCACTGATCTGTGATCTGCCCGTGTCTGAAAGATTCACAACTCACAACTCTAGCATAAGTGGACTCTCTCACCAGCCAGGCTTTGACCTTACCATGAAAGCTTTGTCATTTTGGCTTTGGTCACTTTCAGGTCGGAGGAGTAAATCAGTTCCAACACATCTCCGATCTTGGTCACTACATCTGGCTTTATTAACGCAAGGGTTCTGAAAAAAATGGAGAGAGCAATTGAAAAAGCAAATCACTAATACAATGTGACTTAGCAAGTTAGTCAAACTTAGTCAAGCACATACAACTGAAGTAAAACATTCTTTTATGTGAATAATCTGATTGTAAGTCATTCAAGAGCAGATGCTGCTTGATGAGCATCAAATAACTAACAATATATAAGAATTTGAAAGGACCTTCCTTTAAATGATGACATTAAAGGTTAATAACAATTGTCAATCAAGGCATTACAGCTGCAATTAGCCTTTACCATCCCTTTTTTCTAAACCATACTGACAATTTAGTACAGAGTTTGCTTTAACGTTATGTCTGTGAGTAATCCTGCAAAATATGGATTATGAATCTCTGAAAATAATGTTAAATAAAAATAATAAGCCACAGTCACAGCAGGGATCTATTGTCAGAGCAATGTAAAGCTTTGAGTCATGTTACTACAGGGGATCATGTGACGTTTATCACAACATACCTTTCCTTTTTGCTGCCAAGTTTGTTTGCTGTGAACTGGTCTCCATAGTCGATAATATTAAGCTGCCGTGACAACACATTCACCCGATTCCCAACAAACAGGTCCACTGGATAAATGTCGTTGTTTTTGGTCCTCCTCAGAAATATTCTCTGGTTTTTAACATCAAACTGCAATATTAAAATCAAACATGTTGTTAAGTCTATGAAAATCACATATCAAGCAGTCCAGGGTATAGCCTTTGTTGCAAATGTGATGAGGCACAATTTTCAAAATGTCAGCAGTGAAAGAACACTGTTGAACTTATATCCACATTTGATTAATGTCTATATCAATTATTTGACATGAAATACATACCGGTCATCATAAAAAAAAAAAAGATTTGAGGATAGAGAGCTCTATCAATAAAATGACAGTAGCATCAACGTTATGAGTGGATTAAGTTGAAGCAGCCAATGTAAAGTAAGAGCAAGTTAAAACAAAGGATTAACTGGATACATAACTACTGCTTACCATTTCCACTGAGCTGTCTTTGGGGTAGTAGAAGAGTTGGTAGCGGCGCAGGAGAGCTGCAGTAGGGTCGTACCACTCAGCAAGAAAGGCGTAGCGATCCTCCTGGTAAAGTCACGGAACAGATCAAATCAGAATAATAGGGATGCACAAAATAAGACATCCTGAGCTAAAAATGTTGTGTACTACTCAGAATGTTGGCGTAATTTGTTTTAGTTCTGTTCTTTTAGGCCTTGGTCCCAGATATATAGACGCAAATGGTTTAACAATAGTCCTAAATGACAAAAGATAAACACTGAATGAGTATGAATACCAAATAATTACAGCTTTAAGTAGCATCTCTGTCTGTGTACAAAACTCCAATATTGTTGCAGTAGATGTAACTGTATCTGTAAAGGGGTGATATCAGAATATTTGCCCGTTAAAGCCGCTTTGACTGTATGGTTTAAGCTCATAAACTAAAACTCATTTGGAATTTATATCACTCTCTCAACTACTTCTCACTGCATGTATTCACACTGCATTCAGATGGATTGCCTCACCTACTTTCTTGACACTCAATGTGTTTTTTATTACAATAATCTTGCAGAGACTTGATGCATACTTCAGTTAGGTAATGTCCCCTGTCAAAAGTTATGTTGCTGTCATGCAGTACACATTTAAAATCTGGCTTTCAACCGCACAACCTTACAATAATAAATTATGCATTTCCTCAGCTCAGAAAATGTTCAAGTCGCAGCAAGTTCATAAAAGGTGGTTTGGGAGCTGAGATTGGTCACATGGCCAGGACTGTGGAGGCTACAGGTTTTCCTCATTGAGCAGTCTGTGTTCTTACAAACCCAATGATTCAGGCTTACTTAAAGGCAAATAAATGGCATTAAATAACAGTTAGCTGTTTATTGCGATTGTACTGACAATGACTTATGTACCATTAGAATACCTTAGTATGATCTCACATATCAACTCTTGAGCGAGGATGGATCTTTTTCTATTCATCCTGAGAGGAGCTCAAAAGGCAGTGTACACAAATAGCTACATAGAAAGAATTATTTGATAAAAGTGAATTAGTCAGTTAGGCTAACACTTAGTAATACTTGCTGCTCATTTGTCAGTACTGTCACTTCATAGTAGTAACAGGAGCCTGTGTTTGACTTCCAGCTATTTCTTTGCAAAAAGTGCAGTCAGGCAATTCAGGTTAAATTAAAGATTTTATGCTGAAACTAGTATTGTGTGCAAATGTGTGTTTATCTCTGTGAATGACAACACGCCCAAGGTGTTTCCTTGTCTGCAGCCCATTGTTAACATCACCTATGACCCTGTCTGGCAAAGATAAACAAACTCTCTGCTCTGCAGAATGATGTATAACAAGTACAACCTAAACTGCCAGAGTATAGATAGATAGATAGATAGATAGATAGATAGATAGATAGATAGATAGATAGATAGATAGATAGATAGATAGATACTTCATTATACCAGAAAATATATTGTATACCAGTGGTATACAATATACCACAATATAAAATAATCAATTCATTCAATCATGGCACTTTTATGTTAGTCAAGAGACAGCACCCAGGCTAAAATATTTAGGTCCTTCACAATAAACTTTAAAATGCGTAGACCACCTGCCACCTCTCATGTATTAGCACACACTGGAAAAAAAACATAATGTGTTCTAGACTTTGATACTGATATCTAGCTTATTATTTCACGTGTAAGTTATATTTGAACTAACCCAAGCAGTACTAATGCTACAGATTTAGCCAGACAATGCTAACTGACTCGACATTTACCACTTTTTGTTGTTGCATTTTGCTACATTTGACTACTCCAAAATGCCAACAATCAATAAACTCCTTTTACTCAGCGTAACGGCGCTACCTTACTGTTAGCTGTGTTCGCTATACAAGCGTTAGCAAACTGTTATCTGTTTGGTCCATTCAATGCTTTTACTTCACTGGGTTACATGTTTTCCCTGAGTAGTGCTTCCGCATTCATTTTATCGAACAGGGACATTTAAACTTACCATTTCAGCCAAATAAATAAAGTTTAAAAGTCTCAACGCCGTTTGCAGCTAGCAAACGTTTGCTATCCCGGGCTATGCTTCGTTTCTATAGTAACTGTGGTGACAACCCATGGTGCGTTCATGGTGCATTCAAAAAATAATGTACTTGTAAATCCTTCTGCAGATTGAACCGCTTTAACTTTTACAGGAGTGAAATAATTCTTACAAACATACAGATTTCAAAAGTAACATTAAGTTTACTACATGAAATATAGTAATACACGTCAGACATATCATGCAATTAGTTAATATACATATGAATATTGGTAGACAAGAAAATAAAATGTTAATATACTGGGCTTTGTTCAAGTGGCACATTAACACAATGTCAGTGTAGAAAAATAACTATAGTTAAATAATCAATGTGCTGGTAATTATGTTGGGCTTTGGGCCCTCTGGCTGGGCCACGTTTATATACAACGGTCCCAACAAATCTACTGGATCTGGCGCATTGCACTGCCGCTGCACCATCTTGTGGTGGTTTGGTGTTATTGCAGAGGCAAGAATAGCCCGACATCTTTAGATTTCGAGCTACAGTAAAGGCAACATTTGAACCTTTTCTAAACCCCGGAACAACAACAAAACTCAATGAAAAGTAACGTGAAGTATTTTATGTAGTTGCCTTTCTATCATTACGGTAGCAGGCCAGGCATAGTTGTTGTTAAAACGTTGTGTTTAGTGGTAGTAGGGAGAGCTTTGTACATAACTTCAGTGTTTCTCCATGGCGTCCTGTGCTCGTCTCGGACAGCACATGAATGATAACGGACCATTAATCTTGGATGGAGGATTAGCAACAGAACTGGAAGCGCAAGGGTTCACTTTACAGGTAAGAAGACAGTATCACTAGTCTACTAACACTACAGGAACCTGCCTCACTGTATTAACTTAGGTCTCTTTGCTATCAGTTAGGACTGGTTGAACTGAACTGAATTTGTTTAGCACTGCACAGCTTCATGTTAAGAACTTTATATCTATATTAAAGTTATAGGTCTATAGTTTGTTAGCTGAGAGTAGACAGCTACTTCTTAACCACGTTATTCAAATGTAATATAATTGACTGTATATTTGATCTGGAATTAATAAATATAATCTAATATATTATAATTACACAATTATAAAATATAATATAATCTAATATCATACAAGGTAATTCAACATTTAAATGTAATAAAATGCAGCAATGATTCTTTATTTTATTCGGTAATTTATTTTTATTTTTTTATTTAAAAAAGTAAAGAAAAACAGTGACACAAAATCCGACCTAAACTTTTGACCCTGTATAGGCAACCTTTGTGCTGTAGAGCTGTATTTCCAGTGGCTGGCAACTGATAAGAAAAGGGAAAAAGTTGACCTATCATTTGTGGTGTGGTAATAATAACATTGTCTATGAGAATAGTGGAAGAAGAACTATACTCATATTAGTAAAGTCAAAGTAACACAATGAGTACTACCATCATTTCAAAATGTATGTAACAATCATCAAAAACCCTTAGACTGAATAATTAAGTGCTCACTATGCAGCCAGAATGTTTTTGTCACTGTAAGATGAATGATCATACTTGATGATTAATTGTAAAAACACGTTTGTTGCATTTTCATGTTGTAAATGTATACTGTTGTGTTGAGTTGTTGAATTTACTGGATGCTGTATTTTATGTGCTGCTCATTATAGTTTTCCTTATTTTTTATTCTTCAAGTAACTTCACCTGC
Source organism: Ammodytes marinus (assembly GCF_949987685.1). NCBI lineage: Eukaryota > Metazoa > Chordata > Actinopteri > Uranoscopiformes > Ammodytidae > Ammodytes > Ammodytes marinus. Next base: position 27,670,453 of record NC_137212.1, read on the forward strand.
CAAATAAATGTAATGGAGTCAATGTATTATATAGCTTAAAATACTCAAGGGCAGAACAAGTAGCTCGCAATTGTATAGTATAGAATTGTATAGCACTTTATAAAGTAGTTAAACTATTGCCAGTGTACTTCTAACTATAGTGTGGTCTGGCTGTGCAAGACTATTGACCATCTGCTCACAGGCCATGTTGCATTGTATTCCTCTCAGTGTTTGACTCGTCATCACTCTGACCTAGTTAGTTTATGATCTAAACTAAAGCAAGTATGCTGTGATGCAATATACTTACTGCAAGGTTGTTTACTCAGTAATAAAACAAGTCAACATGCCTTAAATGAGTAAATGATGTCATAAATTCAAAAGGCAAGAGGACATCTAAACTCTTGTTGGATAAACCGGGACCAAGTTAGTCATACAAATCTGGGTTTTTAAAGCCATGATTCTGATTGTTTCTCGCATATATAGGGAGATCCTTTGTGGAGCGCCAGGCTTTTGCATTCTAACCCCCAGGCCATTAGGGATGCTCATTACAGGTAAGTGTATGCATATTTAAGCTGCTATGAGTGAGTCGATGAATTGTTTGAAAGAAAAGTAATCTGTGTTGTCTGCCTCTGGCTATATAGTAAATAGAATTTTTGCACTGTTGATCGGACAAAGCAAGACATTTAGTGACTATTGTGATGATAGTATAACTGATCGCCGCCCTACAAAATATGTAATAAACAACTGTCGAAATGACTTTGTAACATGATTTGTCAACAGGTTTCTCCTCAGTGGCGCTGATGTCATCTCCACAGCCACATACCAGGCCAGCGTTACAGGCTTCATCCATCACCTGGACGTGAGCCCAGAGCGTGCCAGGGAGCTGCTGATGTCTGGGGTCCACCTGGCCAAACAGGCAGTGGACACATTTGTCTCTGACAGTCGTCCAGCAGCAGGTACACAACAGGGCCATCTTTGATCTACAACTACAACTATTGGCTGTTCAAAAAATAGTGTACCGGTAAACTATGGCGCTATTCCATTTCTTTTTTGTTGTTGTTCATTTATCTTTCTAGGGCAGAGACGTCCCTTGGTGGCGGGCTCCATTGGACCATACGGGGCCTTTCTGCTCGACGGCTCAGAGTACACAGGAGCTTATGCAAAGGAGATGAGTGTCGAAGTGAGTGGCCCCCAAAAGAGAGAAGTATTTATGCAGGCTGTGACGGTCACAAATGTGAAATTTAAAACTTGATAGCAGACTGTTGGCCTACATTTTGCCTTATTTATTCCTGATTTATTTGTAAAGTTGTTCAGTGTAAGTGGTGGTTTATCTCTGGTCTCGGGTGTCTTTTTGTTCTTCTTCCAAGGAGCTCAAAGCTTGGCATCGTCCACATATCAGCGGCCTGGCAGCAGCAGGAGCCGATCTCATTGCTTTTGAGACAATCCCAAGTATCAAAGAGGCTCAGGCTGTGGTCGAGCTGCTCAGAGAGTTCCCTGACTCCAAAGCCTGGCTCTCCTTCTCATGTAAGGTAATGTGGCAGCCGATAACGCAATAATCGCTCAGGTTTCAATGTAATAAAAGCCGATAATGTAGTAACTTATCAATAACGTGATAACATTTCTGAACCAATGGTTGCAATAGTAAGGGTAAGTGTCATGGAATTAAGATTGATTGAACACACATTGAAAAGTGATTCAAGTATATTATTCCATTATCTTATCCAGTTATTACATTTCTAAAGGATTTTTTATAACCCATTAAATAATGTTACAACCAGACAGTGGTTACATTTAAAGCAAAATGTAACCACTGTTACATTATTGGCTTATATAACCTTAACAATGCTTAAGTATTGGCAGTTATGACTATCAGCTGTTATTACATTATTTGCTGCTATAGGTAACAATGGCTGATAAACAGTATTCTTTTTTTTTAACTGCTGTGTGCAGTCATCCACAACGACTCACTTTCTGTCCCTGTCAGGATGGGAAGTGTATATCTGATGGCAGCCTGTTCAGCGATGCAGTGCAGCTGGCCGGTAGATCCACTCAGCTGGTTGCTGTAGGAGTCAACTGCTGTTCCCCAGCCCTGGTGGAGCCTCTGCTGGACTCTGGCTGCTCTCTGCTCAGCCCAGACATGAGCTGGGTGGTTTACCCCAACAGTGGAGAGGAGTGGGATCACAGCCAGGGGTGAGTCCGTGGGCAAGGAGTGTTAATAGTTGATGATCTGAATACTTTCCCATTGCTGACTATTTTCTTTTTCCACGCAAAGGTGGATAACATCAGAGGAAAAATCCCAATCAATACTCGGGCTAAGTCAAACATGGATGAAGCAAGGTGCCGCTTTGATAGGTACGGTTAACGGTTTTCTCTTCCATTAGTTTTTGTGTATTCTTTCATTTTCTGATGAGTCTCTTCGTCCATCAGGTGGTTGCTGCCGCATTGGTCCCGCCCACATAGCAGAGCTACGACGAGGGTTGAAAGGAAGCAGCCTGTGCAGTGTGTGACTGGACTGAACATGTGAATGTAAAGAAAGATGTATGATCCAGGAATATATAAAAAGCTTATTTTATTGGAATATAAATAAATAAATAAACTACATGAAATCACACTGACATCTATAGTGGGTCAAAGACAAATGGCAGCGAAAAGGTGCTGTAGGAACAAGTTGTGGCTGTCGATTAAACATGAGAATAAACCAGGACGTCTTCACTCTCTCTAAGGTTTCACATTAGAGGGATCCCACTCTCACTTCTGTATAGCGAATCCCACCTTTCAAAAAAAAAAAGGGGGATTATCTACGCAAGTGTCTTACCGTAGGTTTCACTAAGCACAGCACAATGTCAGCTGCTTTTACATCACTTAAACTGGACGGCATTACCACTGAATGTCAGGAGCTAAACAAGCCCACTTTACAATGAGTAATGGAAGTGTGTCAACTTTGAACAGAATTTACAGAGAATCTGTGGATGTTGTGTGTTTCCTAGACGGCTCTAGTTGAATATAATGTGCACTCATATTAGAGGATAACTGCAGTTAGGTTTGAGATGATGTGATATATATAACCATAAAGTCAGAAAAAAAACTTGATTATTAGTAGTAGGTCAAGATGAAAAAAATAATCCAGTAGTGTGATTACAGGAATGGAGAAAATAACAGAAACACGTTACAATACAGTGGACTGCAAAGTTAAAATCACAAAATGAAGCTTATGTTGCAATTCAGTTTTTTTTAAAGGGTAATTCTTTTCCACCTCTGTCCATGTATTGTTTTGTGCCGCATGTCACCATGACCTTGACTTTCACATAATGTTCTTTCTTTACCACGTTTAGCAACCGATGAATGATCAAGTCATGACAGAAATAATGCTTGTTTCCTCCATACTATACTGAATGAAACACATTAAAACAGTAATAGTCACATATCTCTATTGACTGACCACACCGCTAGAGAGTCATTAAATGTGGCTAGCTCGCGTAGCTGCAGTTGTTATTGATTTAAGCAGTTGTTCTTAGAAACTGCTTAAAGACGGAAGTGGCACAATAAACTGTTTCAGTAGGCGGACCATATCCAACACTCAGTTTAACAGAATGCTTGATTAAAAGCACTACAATGTGGCCCCGAAAATGATGGCTAAGTTGAAGTGCCCATCCCCTTATGTTTAAGTTAACGTCTCTTGTATCTGACTCGAAAATGAATTAACATTTTGCTCTTTAACTTCTGTGATGTTTAAATTAGCAACTTTTTGTTCACAAGTTCGCCATATGAACGGAAAGCTATAGTGCGTAACTTCTCCATATAAATGAATGACGGATACATTCAAAGCCATCACCAAACGAGTTGACATAAAAAGTTGATTAAGCCTATCAGCTCCGCAAAACTTTCTCTGTATTTCTCCATGAGAAAAAATCCCAAGAAGCGCCCAAAAAATGTTTCAGTTGTCGATTCTACTGCTAAGAAAAAACCTGGACGTACAGTAGAAGGTATATCAAAATCCATGCGCAGCGATCACGGAACAATTACCTCATGTAGAAGCGCCGACAGTGGTGTTGTAATTACTCAGAATTCCTCATTGGGGGTGCCGCACCAAGTTACGCACTGTGGCTTTAATATGCATCTTAGGGGGCTACTGTGTTGTACCGTCTGTTATTTAACTCCCACACGCGACCCTTTATTCAGTCTGCGATGTTGTCTTCTTCGATGTCGCTGTCGGGGGAGCTCCTCTGTCTGTTGTCTGTGCTGTTGGACTGGTGTCTGTTCCAGCTGCTGTCTTTCTGACTGCTGCTGCCCGTGCTGTGCGAGCGTCCCAGGTTGGCCAGGCGTTTGGAGGGCGTGGTTCTCTCCTCGGGCTCCTCTGCTGCCATGCTGCCCTGGGCCCGCTCTGTGCCCGAGGGAGGCTGGAAGTCATGACGCAGGTTCTCCAGGTTCAGAGCCCAGGGACCCAGCTTCTGCCAGTTCACCCTCTGGAAGGCCATGATGCAGTGCAGGTTGCCACCCACCTGTGACAACAAGGAACGTTTTCTTTTTAAGTCAGGCTCTCGCACAGAAAAGTTGAAAGGTTGGAGTCAGCAATTCTGGAGAATGCTTGTCGTCCAAAAAAAAATCTTTTGTCAAAATAAAGAGAATATCTCCTCAAGATCAGCTACCTGTATGTATTTTGTGTGCGCTGGAAATCAAGCCTAGGCTCTGTAAACCGGCATGTTGCTAGTTACTGTGGGCCCCTTTCATAGCTTTTTACATACCAGTTCTTTACTCGTTTACTGAGCCTAGCCCGTGAATTAACACCAGATTTCTTTTTCAGCGCACACACAGTACGGACAGGAAGTGGATCATGGAGATATTTACTGATTTTGACAAAAAGTGATTGTGAAAACAAGGTTTCTCCAGAATGGCTGACTCCACCTTTAACACAGGCACCAAATGATAAAGTAAGTGGTTTGAGATGGGAAACCTTTTTGGTTTTGCGGCGCTGAATGCCCCGCTCTGTGTGGCGAATGTCCAGGTATTCTGGGTTTTGTGTGTTGAGGTCGGTCACAATGTCCATCCATCTGAATAGAGGCTTCATGTTAAACAGCTTAACTACAGTGCATGATGAAATATGGCAGACTTTACAGACACAGAGCTTACTTTTTGCAGTGAATAGCTGGGTGTTTCCTACTGGGTTCACCAATGAGGATCCAGTGCTCCATTTCATTTGTCGGTATAGGGCCCCTTTGCACAGAGAACAGCAACACTTATCAGTTTATAAACTCTTTAGGGCTCAAACGCTTCTTTCATCCAAATAATCAGTCAGTCAATAGAGAGATATTCAGCAGAAATAGCTTTATATACTGTAATCTGGTAACAGCTTCATGTGTTTCTACCTTTCTCCATTTTATAACAAACTGAACATGTTTGGATTCAAAACTTTGACTTCTGACATGTTAGAGTAAACAACTGATCAAATGAATCAGACAAGTCAGCAGATCAATCACTAATAAAAAAGATCAATTTAAAGGTGGGGTCAGCGATTCTGGTGTCAAAATTACTTTTCGTCAGAATCCGTGAATATCTCCTAACAATCCGCTGTGGTGAGCAAACGACGGTCCTCTCAACCGTCATTACTTAAAGTCCCTATAAACTGATTTTGACAACAAACATTTTCCAGCATCACTGACTCCACCTTTAAACTAGCAGGGATGTGACTTACCTATACGCCTTTGCTGCTTTAAGTGGCGTGGCTTCAAAGCCCACTGGGCAGAAGTAGTGGTTCTGACAGTGGTAAATGTAGGCCATAGACTCATCCTTAAGCCCCTGGGTCAGCTTCATCAGCGCTCCTTCGGCTAAGAAACATTTGAACGGTCATCACCTTGGTTTTTCATCTCTTAACGAGTTGACAGTCTAAAAAGCTTGAGGGACTCACCGGTTTCTCCTGCCGTCTTGTGTTTTCCATGGGGCTTGTACAGAATGTAGGAGCAACCTCGCACTCGGAAGTTATCGTTGATTTGTCTGAACCACCTGTAGGAAAAAATATGCACCGATTACTGAGCCTCATGCATTTCCACATGACATGGTTATCTAAAAGAGACTGGAGTTGTGTTTACCGCATTAGAGTAGCATTGCCAGTGAAAGGACCAAACTTGATATCTTCAAAAGGCGGCTGAAAGCCCAGAATATGCAGAGCCTCCTCCTGGGAGATGGGCGGAAGACTAGAAAAAAGCAAATAAATATACACTCAAGTGTCTCTGAAGCTGTATCTATAGATGAAGTGTGACAGACGACATTACGTGCCGCTCACCTCCCTGCACCCAGAGTGCTGTACAAGAAATTCCAGCAGGACACCAATGAAGAGATTCCACAGGAAGTCTTGTACTGTGGCCGACTGATGCAGTACCTGAAGCGGAGAAGAAATCAACACAGCGCATAACATATTAACAACTCACAGCACTCCTAAGAGCCTGATATGAAGTTCACGTCTGTCTGTCTCTTTTGAAAGGCCTAATGTAACCTTACCATCTCCTGAGGTCTAGCACTTTCCTCTGTTTGATCTCCTCCACTGAGGCGTGAGGAGGGGCGTCCTGCAGGTTTCTGCTGAGTCTGTCCGATGACTTCATCTTCTTGGAGCTGCCCTTCTTCACATTGCCTGGAATACAGCATTGGTCAAAACTTTTGTAGAAGCCGAGCCAGTAATGTAATTACAGCAGGTAACATACAAATACAATAAAATAAGTATAACAAATGATATCATGTATTATCACATTATCGACTCCAGTTATTACACTATTAAAGGATTTCTTATTTTTTTAACCTGAACAATAATATAACATCAAGCCAATACCCAATACTGTAATAACTTATTACATTATGGCCAAAAATGTATTACGTTGTTGGTTCAGAGATGTTATAACATTATTGACTGCCCCAACCCACTTCAACTTTCTGAAAATTCTACCCATTTACACAAATCATCCTTTATCATTCGTCTTACTTGTTCTTATTTTCCTAGAGAGCACAGCGTTGAAGTCCGTGGTGTCGATCTCCCAGGCCAAGATGGGCTTAGTGTAGCCAGAGGAAGACACTTCCACCATGTCACAGTCCCCGTCCGATCCCACATGGGCCTCGCCTACACTGAAGTCGGCTAAGGGATTCACAAGTAGCAGCCCGTCACCACCATCCTCCTCATCATCATCATCCTGCTGCTGCTGCTGCTTGTTGGGGCCCGCGTCCCTGGCTGTGTTTGGGGGACAGTACACAGAGGCAGCCTGGTTGAGGAGCGCATAATCGGAGCAGACCGTGTAGAACTTCTCCCGCGAGTGTGTGACGGGACAGGTCCACTGCAGGTGTATCTCAGCGCTGGATGCCCTCCTGACTCTGGCAGCATCCCGGGCCAGGGAGCTGATCAGGCCGCGGTGCTCCGGGCCATCGGTGGTGGGTCTCTGTAGCCCCGATGACGCCTCTGCTGCTGCTGCTGGCCTAGATAGGTTTGCTCCCTGACCTTCTGATGTATTAGGCATTGAACAGCCACTTGAAAATGATGTGTGGCAGAATTAGCTGAGGGTTACTGTGTGTGATGGTGTCTTTTCTGGGGATGAAAGAACAGGCATTTTTATTAGGAAAAATAGCAAAGATATAAAAGGAGGATGGAGGACTACTGATAAGAGACAATGTAGATGGATATAAGGAATATCTGATCACATCAAACAATCTTTGTACAACGTATTTTAAAAGTCGAAGGCTACTACCCCTGAATGTCCTCGTTTTCACTTACAGCAACATTAGACAGCATCAGACATCCTAACGTGTAATCCATAATAAGTCACCTTCTGATGCAGTGGCTTTAGCTACCCGCCTCTAGTTAGCTTCGTGTTCATTGAACATTAACTAACATTTCACCTGTTAATCCGCTGTAGCCGAAGTGAAAACAGCTAACAGCCATCAGTGTTTGTGGTTAGCAGCAGATGTAAACACGCCCTGCTATTACGTTTTTTTTCTCCATCATACCTTTTGCAATGCTCTTGGACCAAACGGGTCTTGGAAATGGCAAAACCTCAAGCTTACAACATATAGATACACCTAGGTGTACATTAACTCCTGACAAGTTAACATTTTACTATAATATTTCCCAAACGTCAGTCCTACTGACCCGTATACTCTTCCTGTGCAGGTTTAGCAGACTGTACCATTCTGAAGACCAATAGGGGTGTCCTAAAATATTTAAAGCTAAATTACAATACAAAAACACTCAAGAAAACGATTAGACTAGCTGAAAGACACTAATTCAGTCAGTATTGTATTGTATTAAAATCAGTATTGCATTTTGATTGAAATATACACGTCATGTTCTCACTGTTGATAAGCGATGTTAGTAAACCATGGAATGATCCAACAGTTTTAAACCCATCACAGGAGCGGCTGCGCTGACATAGTAGCCTCGTTCGACTTGCACAGGTCTGAGCAAGACCTGCGCAACTATGACGCGCGTCTTGCTGAGCGCACAACAAAAATGCTGGAAAAATGCTGTGCGCTCAGCAAGCCGAGCGTCATAATTGCGCAGGTCTTAGCAAGACGGCGACATGTCGAACGAGGCTTATTACTTCACGGACTGACGGACTGACGGTAGGACGGAGTGCACTTTTTACTGTATGACTTTTCCAAGCCTATTGCATAAACTTAAACAGATAAGCATCTTATTACTTCCTTCAAACAAATACTATGATATCGACTCGAACGTTGAACCAATATAGTGTCGAATAAAAGAATGTCTTCAACTTCATACGTCTGCTGCAACTTATAGGCTAACTGAAATTATTTTCCTGAACACATTCCTACCAGACTGTCCAGAAAAGTTTACAGGAGGGAAACAATTGGAGAAAAAAAAGTTCAAAATTAACTATGGTTAAAACCGTCATCCATATAGGCAGTTCCTTGAACACAGTTATTCCCGTCCGTCAGTTTGAACAAGCATGAAAAGTTGAATTGTGAGTTAAGCCACCAAGAGAAGAACAAGCGGTCAGCCCTTGTAAATCACTCAAGTTTAGAAGAGGTAAAGGTGGCAGAGGTCATTTGATCTGACCCCAGACAGAAAGTAATGATTTATCATTATTTTATTCGTTTATTGTAGGCCTATTTTATTTATTTATTATTGTACTTATTAAATTGTGCATGGCTTTCATTGTCTATTCTGCAATGTGTTCATGTTGCACTTTATTACTGACTATTCTGCTCAGCTTTGAAATTGTAATTCATTGAGAAATGTCTTATGCTTATAAGAGTATTGTGAAATATTGAATAAAGAAGATTAAAACATTACATTTTTCAAATATTGCAGAGGTCGCTGGGCTCATTGGGGACAAAGAAGAGCTGACCATCAAACTCTAAAGTGAGCATCTAGTAAAATGCTCTGAACTCCTGCCCTTCAGCCAGACAACCTTTGAAAGACTTAATGGAAAATTCCGAATGTAATTTTGGAAATGTAAAACTTTACAGGAAACCATGGCAAAGAAGCAGGTGATCATCGACACAGACTGTGGCATAGACGATGCTCAGGCTATTCTGATGGCCTTGGCAGCACCCAACATTCAGATCCTGGGCATCACCTGTGTGTTTGGGAACACAGCAGTTGACCACGTGTGTCAGAATGTTTTGAGGGTGCTCTCCGTCTGCGAGCGTGAAGGGGTAAGTGTCCTGACACTTTATTTAAATGACAAGATAAACTTATGGCTTAATTATACAGTACATTTAAGTATCATCCCTACTTCACCCTGCAATTTCAGAAGAGTGACCCATAATGCCATACCAAACATGGGGACAGAAAGTTGGCATTGAGTCATGAAAATATTATTCATGAACCAGTGGGTACTGGTGACCAGAAGTTAAGAAAGACCAAGGGATTACCAACCCAAATCACCATGTTTATTTACACTAGCTGGCTACTTATCTCTACTTCCTTAAAGCTGTTGTCCGTAGGATTACCATCAAATGTATTGTCTGTAACGTTCCTATCTATCAAATAGTCAGCCCACTACACCAGCTGACCCAGATGGGAAGACTTTCCAGTGGAATGATGACTGTGCCCAGGCCTTCACACTGCTCTGTTCAGCACTTGTTGAGGCCCCTGTGCTGAACTACCCAGACCCCCATCAACCATTTGTAGACACAAGTCAGCAACGTGCAGTGCTGTCCCAGGAAGGAGAGCAAGTTGGTCATCATCTATTTCAGATGTTCCCTTAGCCGACCAGAGAGGAACTACTGTGGGGGACGCTCGTGGTGTAGTGGAGAGAGGCTCAGTCCTCAGAAGCAGCAGACCATGGGTTCAAGTCCGGCCCGTGGTCGTTCTCTGCATTTCATTCCCCTCTGTTCCCCATTCCATCTCTGTCTCTCCAAAACTGTCTAATAAAGAATAAAAATGCTAAAATCAGAGAGGAACTACTGTGTCACTCGTAGAGGTCTGCTGGCTGTCATCCTGGGTCTCCACCTCTTCTGACCATATCTCTATGGGCAAAAGTTCCTCCTGGGCACTGACCATGCATCCCTTTCCTGGCTCCTCAATTTCAAAGGAGCTGAAGGACAGTTAAACTTCCAGATCGCCAGAGGCTGTCGCCTTCATGTTAATGCATGTCTGGATGCCCCTGTGAGAAAGAGGCATGAAAGTACTGCAAGCACATGGAGGAACCAGACTCTGGTGCTAGCAGCTCTACGGGCGACCTCAGCAAACAATGATGATAAAAGACCCTCAGAAAGCAACAATGGGTGGTCTAAGGCATTATCAACAACTTAAGACCAAAACTTTGAGAACACCAAACCAGAGCCAAGACCCTGTCCTCTCCCGTGTCCAGGATTGGGTACGGGTAGGCCAACGACCACGACTTTGGTTTCAGCACTAGATACTGAAACCAAAGCCCTGCACTGTCACTGGTACAGCGTGGTCAGCTGTGATGGTCTCCTCCATCACCGATGACTGACTCCTGGGGGCATTTGTGACATCCTTCAACTTGTCCATGACTCAGTGGGGAAACACTCAGGTCCTGGTTCTACTGGCCAGAGTTTTGCCAAGATGTGGAGTTCTTCGTTCATCGATGTGACAACTGCACTGTCAAGAAAAGGCAAACACGTGCTTGCATGCCCCCTTGAAACAGTACCAGGTGCCCCCCCATGAAGAATATGGCTGTTTTTTTAGTTTTTTTTAACCTTTATTTATACAGGTAAATCCCATTGAGACCGAAGACTCTTTTGCAAGGGAGACCTGTTCCCATTCCCACGTTACCATTCACACACACACATTCATACACCGATAGCAGGCTAACTATCGACATTCACACGAGGTAAGGTGGGTTAAGTGTCTTGCCCAAGGACACAACAACTATGACACAGGTGGCAGGGCGGGGATCGAACCTACAACCCTTTGATCATCGGCCGACCCGCTCTACCAACTGAGCCACAGTCGCCCGCTGTTGACGTCTTGGGCCCCTTCCCTACCACAGAACAGGGTAATCGCTACTACTTGTAGCCATGGAATACTTCACCAAGGGGCCTAAGGCATACACAGTCCCTGATCAGAGAGCTGTCACCACTGCTGAGTGCCTGGTGTGTGTGCTAGAAGAGCTACACAGCTAACAGGAATGGAAATGTGAGGGCCTGGTGTTCGCTTAGCGAGCTGCAGTGTGACCTGCAATCAAACACACTTTTTCACCTACTTTTTGTTTGAATCTGTCATTATGTGTTGAGTGGTGCCATTAAATGGGTAGATTACATTTTTTATAGCTAAAGATATAATTCTTTATGAAACATAAAAAGTAAGTATGAACAGGAGTGTTTATCCTCCAGTATTCTGTTATTATATCCTATCTAAGGGTTATTTCATGCTTGCTGAGTGTCATAATCAAGTCCTGCTGAAAACTGCGCTGAACAGAACTTTTCTCTTGCAAACTTGCAGATTCCAGTGTTTCGAGGTTCTGGTGGTCCTCTGGTTGGAGCCGCTAACCCAACTAGTGACCACTTTGGAACTGATGGACTTGGAGATGTGTTTGAAGACAAAGACCCAAAGTGGGAGGAGAAAATCCAGAGAGAGCATGCAGTCAATGCAATGATTAGGCTGGTGACTGAAAACCAGAAGCAGGTGAGAAGCCTCTCTTTCCCCTTTCGCACCGACGCAAAATCAGGGCCAGTTCGAAGCTAGAGCCCAGTTCGAACCAGTTTTTTGGTTTCCCACCGCGAGAGAGCCGGCTCCGGGCTGGAAAAACTGGTGCCAGAGCAACACCAGGTTTGAGCTGGTCTGGAAATGCCTACATCAGGGGCCGGGGGAGGGATTATCCTGACCAACCAGACCAACTAAAACCTCATGCCCGCCATATTTAAAAACACTGCTACTACGAGATGTAAACATAACATAATTAGCGAACGTAGCAATTAAATCGACTGGCGAAAACGCTGTATGGGTCGTGTTTTGTTAACAAAGCAAAGTGAGAGGCAACACGTGTAAAAATAAGACGTATCCACCGCTGTTGCTGTGCTTAAAGCTAGCGCTAGCTTTAGGGTTAGCAGGGAGAGCACCGACGTCGGACGACGTACACAGACGTTTACCGTGACGTCATGATGTTGCTCTCTTGCCAGCTCTGGTCAGTGGGAAAACGAAGCGGTCCGCAACTTGTGCCAGGGTGAAACCTAGGGCTGGGCGATTAATCGAAATTCAATTTCGATTACGATTTTGGCTTCCCCCGATCATGAAAACAAGATAATCGTAATAAAACGATTATTGTGTCGCACGCCGTAATTGTGTGGTAAATGCAGCGAACCCTTCTGTGTGCGCTCTGCCACGCCACCGCCCGAACACTTTCGCTTTCAGCGATTGCAGTGCAATGGTTTATTCAGCATAAAGTTAAAGTACTCGCCCAAGACTGATGTTAAATCGAAACACAAACACCTTGCGCGAGCGAAATAGCAAGTTGCCAGTTGAAACTCAGTGGCGGTGTGTAACGGTGTCATTCACAGTGACACCTCGCCAGTGGGAGTCGCTGCACAGAAAAGCCCTGTGGCTTTACGGCTAAAATGAACCAGGGATATCCTGCCCGTTAACGTTGTTGATGTGGAAGGCTTCCGCGATCAGATTGCATTTCTTGAGCGAGCCTGCATACACAGAGCCATGTCGCCAAACTGACAGCGCGACTAGAGAAACTATACAGTGATCCGCCTCCCTCCGTTAGTTTCAGTCTACACCACAGACATCGTTTAAATAAAGCCTCTTGTTTTTATGATCTTTAGGGCTTTGATGCAAATTCTGAAGTCTGAATATTACGTTGGCAGCTGCTGTGCAGTTTGTTTTCAGAAACTCAACCTGCACTGTAAAAAAAAGGCAATAAGTTGATCTTTTTGTAGATTCATACCTCCTCAACGTGCTAATAAATGAGTTGTTCACAATCACATCCCTAGTAAAATATTAATTTTACTCTTAGATTGGAAGGTTTCACTGTTTATTTATTTAGGGTGTCTTTTTAGTTGTAGGCTATGTTTGAGGAGCAAATTTTTAATTTATGCAATGTTGAGATAATTTACAGAATTTTCATTTTGGGGCATCCCTACAGTGAATAATCGTGTTTAATAATCGTGTTTAGAATATCAATCAAAATAATCGTGATTATCATTTTTGCCATAATCGAGCAGCCCTAGTGAAACCAGTAGCGAACCGGCCCCAGCACCAGCCCAGAGCTGGCACCTGGTTCCCGTTGGTGTGAAAGGGGTACCAGTGGTCTTACTGTAATTTGTGCTGCTTTCCACAGGTCTCCTTGGTGGCCCTTGGTCCGCTCACTAACCTGGCGTTGGCTCTCAGACTGGATCCGTGTTTCCCCCAAAAGCTCAAAGATCTCTACATTATGGGTGGCAACATGGAGGGTAATACCACCACGTGATTAGTGTTTGTATTTGTAACATGTAGTAGGCTTGTAGCCTATAACTTGTTTTTGTCTTTGTAGGAAAAGGAAATGTGACACTATGTGCAGAGTATAACTTTGTATCTGATCCAGAGTCAGCCTACATTGTTCTTGAAGAGTTTCTCTGCCCTACATACATGGCAACATGGGAGTATTCCTGCAGAAACTCACTGCCATGGGTAAGATATGTTCTAGTGTAGAAATAAATAATAGAAGTATGACTGTCTGTTCCACTTCAAAGTGATTTTGTCGACATCATTTTGCAGGAGTTCTTTAAGCGGCTGATCAATCAGGATACACCTGCTGCGTGCTTCATGAAGATTATAACATCTAAATGCTGGGCGTACTCCAAAGAGGCTATGCTGAACAAGAGAGATGTGTACTTTGGACCAGGCTTTGTCTCTTACGATGCCTACGCGATGGCAGCCTGTATTGACGACAGTGTGGTAACTGAGAGAATCCAGTGTCCTGTCCGCGTGGAGTTGCAGGGTTCCATCGCTCGTGGCATGATGGCACTAGATCGCACCAATGAGCTGAAGAAGAGCCACAGTGTGTGTGTTTTCACTAAATGTGATGTTGCCAAGTTTAGTCAGTTACTCATGGAGTCTGTCAGACAACCATGCAAGAAGTAATCTGACGTGAAAAAGATGCAACTGACTCATGTTTTTGAATTAAATATGATTTGCTGAAGTCCTACTAAAATAAGAATGTATACACCTTTTCAGTCATAAATGTAGGCTAAATATACGGTAATTTAATATTTGCAAACAAAGATGATGACATGATCTTCTCTGTGCTGCATTCCATCACATTGCCTGAAATACAGCTTTAGTCAATGTACACTTAACCAGGGTTACTGAATGATGAAGAGCACAAAGTTAGCAAAACATTTCATGGAGTTAACGTGAGTCAACAGCGAACCCAGTTGAACTTTTCTGGCAATTGTATACATTCACATAACAGGTCAGGCTTCTATAATTATTCGTCTTCCTTGTTCTTATTTTTCTGCTGAGCACAGCATTTGTTTGTGGTAGGCCTATCAATCTCCCTTCCGAAGTATAAGGCATTGAACAGCCACAAATACAGCGTTTTTGAAAGAAGTCACCCTGAATGTATTTTAATTTTATTTACTTACAGCATCAAACGTCATAACATATAGTCTATGATAAGTTGTCTATGATGAAAACAAGATGCAGTGGCTCTTACTAGCCACCTGTAGTTAGCTTTGGGGTTTTTGAACGGAGATCCTTCGCGTGACGTCCCAAGACATAGCTCTAGTCTAAAGCCGCGTGTCCACCTGCGTCAAGTTATCTGACGCGACGGCAAAGCCCATTCATTTCCTATGGAACTACGTCAGACGGCAGAAACGCCACCGCAAGGCATTATGGGGCACGTCGCGGCGAATGGTCGACAGCGGCGCGGCGAAAAAGTATTTCGCTGGATACTTTATGCAAATGAGAACGTCAAAAAGTGGGGCGGCAGCCAATGGAAACTCTGCGGCGAGAAATTGTTTATTGCCGTTGCTATGGTTTCATATCTAGAGATACATTTTCCCGCTGTCACCGTATAATGTCCAGCCCACAAACCCCCGCCCCCAAGCGGCGAATACGTCACCGCGTCGCGTCAGAACAAAATATGACTTGACGCAGGTGGACACGCGCCTTAAAGGTACGAACACACTGCACTCCGCGGCGCGGCGGTTGGCCGCGCGAATTGCAGGTTCCGCGCCGCGTGATCATTTTGGCTCATTTGTGTCCGCCGCCGCCCGATGACTCATTGAATGTGCACGTGGTCCCGAACGCTGATTGGCTATCGCGGCGCGGCCGGCGGCGAAAAGTTCAATATTTTCAACTTCTGCGGTGGCCGCGCCGCGCCGCCCCTGGCCGCGCCGCGTGAACCGTTCGCCGCCGGTTCGTGCGGCGGCGCTCGAAATACATTGACTTTCTATTGAAACTCGCCGCGCGGCGATGTGCAGTGTGTTCGTACCTTAAGGCAACATTCGAATCAGGATTTTTCAAATGGTCGACCAACTGACATGACAGTATGTTTGCAGGGGGGGGGGGGCTAACAGATATTCCTGAAACCTTGCATATACATATTAGCACTGATTTTACCCCCCAAAGTTGCAAGGATTTAGTGGATTTGGGTTGCCAGGGCCTTTAACTAACATTTCACCTGTAAAGCAGCTGTAGCTGAGATGAACACATAAACCATCAGTGTATAATCTCATTACGGCTTTTATGTTCATGTTTGGTCTGACCATCATTGACTAATGTTATCTTTATCTATAAATGTTTATTTCTACATTCTGTGAATCATTTGAATTAGGTAGCCCACTGTGTTTTGTGTTGTGCTGAGTTTAAAATGTTTTTGTTATCATTGTGTCTGTGGGTGTCTTGAATGTTGTTGTTTTGTCATTATGATCATAATGTAATTATGCACTGCATTGTATAAAGGAGATGCACAGGTGTTGGATAGACTCCAGCTCTATGGCCCTGGCCCCTACCAATGAAGGGTTAGCCAATACATCTAATAAAAACAGTCCTTGCGGTTAGACCTGCTCTAAGTAATTTTTTAATCATATTTTTCAATGTTGTTTTGTCCAAACGGGTCTTGGAAATGTGAAAACCTCAAGCTGACCACATATGATAAACCTAGGTTCATCTTTAATCCGCATAAATTAAAAATGTACTCCTAATATTTCCAAAACGGCGTCCTGATGTTAGTAATGGTTTGGCGGACTGTACCATTCCGAGTACCAATAGGGGTGTCCAAAAATATTTAAAGCTAAATTACAACACACACACAAATGATCAAGTAGGCCTAAACTGTTAAAAAAAAAAGAAATTATGTAATTTCAGTCAGTATTTGGTTTAGATTGAAATTGAAACCTACTTTAAATATATCCTGTTCTTACTGCTAACAAGCGGTGCTACCATGGAATTATTAAGGAGCGGCTGCGCTGGGGGCGCGCGGATGAGGTCTGCACGGTTTGTAACTGTACTTCACAGGCTAACGGTAGGTGTGTACTTTTTTTCCTTATGACTTTTCCAAGCGTTCTTTATCAACTTTTAAAAAAAGCATCTTCTGACTATGTTCAAGCTATACAATGCTTAGATATCGACCCGGACGTGAACCAAAATATTGCTGCAAAGTTTTAATCCGGGATGCTGAATTTACATAAAAAGTTAAAACATAACGTTTTAGGCTACAACAGAGAACCTTACAACTAATCCTAAATATTGAACATTGTTACTTGCCTATTGGTTTCTTTGCAAATAAAATAGTATGACTCTGAAACAGACAAAAAGAAAGTGGTCGAAAGTATGGAACTCTTCCGCATTTTTTGTTTCCAGATCAAACTGCGATCAGAAGAATCGCGTGAATGCGAGGGTGGTTTCTTACTAGTAAAAGCAGATGTTGAGGAGGAATTCCAAACCCACCAGAGGAAAGGTCTCGTCTACTAAAAATAATTGAAGATAAACTTCAGGCCCACCGGCAGGAGACCAGTGGTCAGTCAGACTAACGGATCTGTCAGTGTTGAGCAGAAGATGGACGAGATCCACAAGAAACACACAAAAAATGTTCTCCTCTCATTAAATTCCTCCAGCTCTTCAAAAGGAACTTGAGGGACTCCAATGTGCATGATCTCCCAGTGCCTGCATTGGTTTACTTCAGATCCTTAGGTTTCCTCCTACAGTCTAAAACATGCAGCCTAGGTTAACTGGCCACTCTAAATTCCCCCTGTGTGACTTATTGTCTTTGTAGATATTATGTATTATTATGTCTATATTAGGTCTAAACATTATCACAATTGTTAGAGCCATATGTGTTGTTATTGCTTTTGAACACTGGGTGGCGCATTGGTACAAGAGGATAGATAGGTGAGCTCAGATGGACAAGTAGTAGTGATTGGGGCTGGGGTGAGCTTACAGTTCTTGACCATGCAGCTGTGCACACACTGTTTATTGCTAATAGATGGTATTATTGACTCGACGTCATTGAAAATGAGGGTCACCCCTCAATTGGTCTCTCGAGGATAAATAAAAGTTAAATGAAAAATTATAGATGGTAACAAAATTGTTGTTGTTGATTACACACATCCAAATTAGTTTTCTACCCAGTTTAGCAATCTCTCTGCGATTTTGCAATAGTCTTCACATTAATACTACTACTAATAATAATAATACATTTAAAAAATACTAACTATTATTCCCATGATAGTTCTTAATCACTACACTGATATAGTTTTCATTATGTTTAACATTAAACATAAGGCGACGGCGTCAGTTCAAATCTAATCGTTTGGTTCAATAAAAAAAAGAAAAGTGAAAAGCATGAAAGTCACTGCAAACACCTTACACTATATGATTACTTAACACATGAAAATGCAAGTTATGTTTTGCTGAACTTGTATGACAATGTTAAACATAAAGAAAAAGGTAATGCTTCTTCCTGTCCTTTTAACCAAACATCCTTTGAAAGACTTAATGGAATATTCTCAATGTAATTTTTGAAATGTAAAACTTTACAGGAAACCATGGCAAAGAAGCAGGTGATCATCGACACAGACTGTGGCATAGACGATGCTCAGGCTATTCTGATGGCCTTGGCAGCACCCAACATTCAGATCCTGGGCATCACCTGTGTGTTTGGGAACACAGCAGTTGACCACGTGTGTCAGAATGTTTTGAGGGTGCTCTCCGTCTGCGAGCGTGAAGGGGTAAGTTTCATGTTGCTACATTTAAATGATTAGATAAGCCATGTTATGGCTATGCCTGAACTCTTTTTATACATTTGAGTGTCTTCCCTTCTCCACCCTGCAGTTTCCAAAGAGAGAAACACAATGCCATGGTTTCCATACCAAACACGAGGACAGAGAACAGAAAGTTAGGAAAGCACAATGTCATTGTGAGTCAGTCATAAAAATAGAATTCATGAACCAGTGGGATTGGTGACTCAAAGAATTGAGGAAGGATGGAGGAAATACCAACCCAATGCATCATGATACTTTACACTAGTTGGCGACTTATCTCTACTTTTTTTTTTTTTTTTTTTTTTTAAGATATTTATTTGGCATTTTTATGCTTTATTGATAGTGCAGAGAGACAGAGGTGAAATGGGGCAGAGAAGGGAGTGACATGCAGAGAACGACCGTGGGCGGGAATCAAACCCGGGTCTGCTGCTGGGCCCGGCCCGGAGGGGGGGGGGGGGGCCTTACCAACTGAGCTAAGGGTGCCCCAACTTATCTCTACTTTCTAATGTAAAAAAAAAAAAGAATGAAGCAGAAAAACAATTGTTTTCGAGATTGCTTAAAAACAATCACTGTGGCCTTTGGATGGGATAAACCTCATATGTGCTTGATTTGTCACTTTTAGACCAATGAAGGATGACGCAGCACCCAGTACATTACACAACACCATTTGATGTATGAAGGAAAAGCCACGAAAATCTGGAATTATAAAGATATAAAAAAGGAAAAAAAATAATATTTGTTATGATTTATTCTGTTTATGTCTGCAGTTCGTTAAAGTCGAGATTCTTATTGGACCAACGCGATGTCAACATTAAAACAGTATGGTTGCTGTTGCTGATTGGTTAGGGACAATCATAGATTGACATGAAAAAGTAGACCTACATTTAATAAATAAAAAACATCCTAACAAGGGCTATATCTTTATGAATACAAGGAAATGAAATACAGATAAGATAGCATACACAAAATCAAGAAAAACAGGGCGAGGTAGGCTAAACTACAGCACTTAAGATAATAGCCAACTCCATAGGCCTACAGAGGCAACAACAAACCAAACAGGAATACAATTATAGAAATATGTATTTCAATAATAATCACACGGCTATGGCAATAGGCTAATGTACGGAAGAGTATTTGGGCCACAGGAAAGGGAAAAAAAACGTTATTCTCGAGGTGCATAATACATTTAAAAAAAAATCCTCCCCCAATTGTTTTCCCTTTCCTGTGGTGCTAATACTCCTCCATACTAATAAACCAGCTTCCATTGGTAGGCTATATTTCAGAGTAAATCTGAAAATATTATTCATGTTTGTGTATGGTTAAAAAAAAGCGTTTTTATCATAGACTGTAGAAAAAAAATCTGTTATTCTGTTTAGCAGTGTGATTAAATGGGTTGATAATTTTTTTTCTAAGAAACCTTAGTAGCCTATTCTGTAAGCAGAGCATAGGATCGATTATTTCCTGCCTGCTTTGCTAGCATGTCTTTCGACAAGTCCTGCTGAAAGCTGCACTGAACAGAGCTTTCCCTGCAGATTCCAGTGTTTCGAGGTTCTGGTGGTCCTCTGGTTGGAGCCGCTAACCAAACTAGTGACCACTTTGGAACTGATGGACTTGGAGATGTGTTTGAAGACAAAGACCCAAAGTGGGAGGAGAAAATCCAGAGAGAGCATGCAGTCAATGCAATGATTAGGCTGGTGACTGAAAACCAGAAGCAGGTGAGAAGCCTCTCTGTGGTCTTACTGTAAGGTGTGATGCTTTCTGTTGTGGTACTGCTGAAGTGTGCTGCTTTCCACAGGTCTCCTTGGTGGCCCTTGGTCCGCTCACTAACCTGGCGTTGGCTCTCAGACTGGATCCGTGTTTCCCCCAAAAGCTCAAAGATCTCTACATTATGGGTGGCAACATGGAGGGTAATACCACCACGTGATTAGTGTTTGTATTTGTAACATGTAGTAGGCTTGTAGCCTATAACTTGTTTTTGTCTTTGTAGGAAAAGGAAATGTGACACTATGTGCAGAGTTTAACTTTGTATCGGATCCAGAGTCAGCCTACATTGTTCTTGAAGAGTTTCTCTGCCCTACATACATGGCAACATGGGAGTATTCCTGCAGAAACGCACTGACATGGGTAAGATATGTTCTAGTGTAGAAATAAATAATAGAAGTATGACTGCAGGCGTCTGTGGCGAAGCAGGTAGGGCGGTCGGCCACTCGAGTGCAGGGTCGGTGGTTCGATCCCCCGCCACATGTCGAAGTATCCTTGGGCAAGACATTGAACCTCGAATTGCTCCCAATAGTTAGCTTGCACCCTGCGTGGTAGCTGCTGCTATCGGTGTATGAGTGATTGGGTGAATGTACAAAACAATGTAAAACGTTTTGAGTCTGGGAAAAGCGCTATATAAGTGGAGTCCATTTACTATTTCAAACTCATTTTGTCGACATCATTTTGCAGGAGTTCTTTAAGCGGCTGATCAATCAGGATGCACCTGCTGCGTGCTTCATGAAGATTATAACATCTAAATGCTGGGAGTTCTCCAAAGAGAAAAAGCTGACTAAGAGAGAGATATACTTTGGACCCGGCTTCGTCTCTTACGATGCCTACGCGATGGCAGCCTGTATTGACGACAGTGTGGTAACTGAGAGAATCCAGTGTCCTGTCCGCGTGGAGTTGCAGGGTTCCATCGCTCGTGGCATGATGGCACTAGATCGCACCAATGAGCTGAAGAAGAGCCACAGTGTGTGTGTTTTCACTAAATGTGATGTTGCCAAGTTTAGTCAGTTACTCATGGAGTCTGTCAGACAACCATGCAAGAGGTAATCTAACGTGAAAAAGATGTGCCAGATGTTTTGCTCAAATCCTACTTAAGTAAGAATGTATACACCTTTTAAGTCATACATTTAATAATACTATACTATTTGCACACACATATTCAAGAATACATATCTGCTTCAAGTAAAATGTTCATTAATTTGTTTATAAACTTCCTAGAAATGATACACCCTTTGACAAAGTATACACTGGATTTGTAACCTGTATATCGATGTACTGCCGTTTGTTAAGCTACACTGTTGACTGCACAGCCAGTACTGATGCATATTCAGGAATTCCTCTTTCTACAGAAATTGTAAATATTAATTTGATGATCATTTGTAGGCCTACACCTTTAAAATCCAAGATGAACATCCAAAATGTGGAATACATGACATAAACGGATGGGAATTGATCAAGAGCACTGGTGGAATTAATAATTCCAACGCTTATATTTATGATTCCATATTTCTTGCCAAGTAGAAGAGATGATTAAGGCTGATAAATAATATCACCAATCAGTAGGGTTAGATATCGTATGAGAATGTTGTGGTTAGTGCATCAGCTGTACAATCAAAATCAAAATAATGAAGAATAAATCTAACTATGAAGGAAGACGTTTGTGTTCTGCAAACAGGTGTAACATTTTAACATTGTAATCATAGACTGTATATAAAGAGCTATTAACCATGTGTTCACAACTCCTTTCTGCTGCAGCCAAGTGGCCAAGACAATGTATCACAGGGTTGAATATAAAGAAACAACGTGACGTACACAATGATCTGCTGAAGTCCTTTATTTAAACTTGCTGACAAATAGAGGCGATGTACAACACAAACCTCAAACTTAAGTGTTCTTTGATCACTTGACCAATTTATGCTCACAGAAGACTTTTGATATTTCTAGGGCAGGGCCCACTTTAAAACGGGCAACATGAACGTTCATGGAGCTTTTGGGCTGTTGGTGTTCTGAAGAAACACTTTTCAGATTATGAAAGGTCCCTGCTGCCAAATAAAAAAGCCTGGTGCAGTCACTTGAATGCAAAGGTATGCTCATTTGACTTTTCAAACCAATTTGTATAAGAAAACCAATAAGAACCAAAATGACTGCGAAGACACATGGCTTAAAATAAGATGTCTGTTCCAACGATAATACTGAACTTCTTTGCCCCGTGTCAAACTTTTAGAAATAATGCAGCATTACCAGCCTTTCTTTCTATAACAGCACCATGTCTGCACTGGCTTTAGCAAACCATGCTATCAACATTTGTAATGGCGGGGCACCTGTTAAAACAAATCCAAATAAAAAGTTAGCATTTCTGCCCCCATGAATAAAAGCTGCAGAGAACTAAATTGCAGGGTTTGGTAACCTACAGCACTGGGCTACCGATTGCCTTTACACTCCAGGTAACATAGCTTTCTGTTGGGATTCTCTGATTTATAAAAGAATTGAATTCAACCGACAGAAAAAAACATCAAATCCATGATGTGCTTCTGTTAAGTGCAGTCCTGCCGTCTAATTGGCGTTGTCGGAGGAGCTAGGCCAGGGCTCGGAGCTGCGTCTGCTCAGGGTGGGGCGCCACATGCTCCACGGGTTGTAGGTCCGACTCATCTCGGTGTTAGCCGGCGGTGACGGGACGGGGCTGCTCACCAGGTCGGTCAGAGTAGTTGAGGTGGTGGTGGGAGGAAAAGGGTGTAGGGCAGAATCTGCGCTCGTCGACCAAATGGAACTTCCGAAGGGTGTGGTTGCAGCCCAGGGACTGCGGGCGTTTCCCAGGAGTGACTGAAAAAAAGAATGAAAGAAAATATTAGAAAGAGGAGAAGTAATAGAGCATTGAATGATATCTCCGAGCTCCATTGAAAAACAAAAGGAGGGATCATTACTGCGGTCGGGGCAGTGGGTGGGCTGGAGCTGCTGGGCCAGGAGTGCAGGGAGTCACTGCTCGGTATGTCCCAGATGGAGGAGGGGACCGCGGTGAACTCAGGCCAGCTCTGCTGAGGCTCCGGTGACTTTGGGAGATTCATTCCACTGAAAACTAAAAAAACAACACAAACACACTTGAGTTTGAATGCAGCCAAGTCAACCATAAACTGTAAAGACAGGTTCCATTCTTTTGTTTGCTCCTGAACCCTGGAGCCACGCAGGTTACCTCCTGTCAGGTTGAAGGAATTGTTGGGTCCAAAAGCAGAGAATGAGTTGGCCGAATGGTAGTTTGGACTATTGGCGGTGTCAAGGGGACTCCATAATCCAGAGCTATAGGAGATTAAAAAAAAAATAGGTAAAGATTTAAAATTGAGATTGTATCGTGGCGCCATGCCTGGTGGTGAATGTGGACATTTTGCTCACATTACCTGTCAGAGCTGTCGCTTTCCACTGATGTCATGTGTGCCAGACTCTTTCCCTGGCTGTCAGTTTTACCTGGACCAGAGCCACCTGGCGACAAAACACAAGAGATTAGCGCTCTCTTGTGAACCATACACCAGAACAACAACGTATGCCCTTTGATCAAGTGTTATACCTGGGCTTTTGTCATAACCTGCAGCTACAGCAGCAAAGGTGGGGTTCCCATTTTTACCCAGGAGTGGAGTGGTTGCAGACAATTTATTTCCTGGCGCCTTCTTTTGGTTTACCTCACTGCAAAAATGTCAAACATGTATAAAATAATCTGGTTTAGTAAAAATAGAGTTTACAAAAAGGCTTGTTCTATAATACTATACTTATTAACTTCATTTTCGAAGCACTGTAGCAGCCAATAATGTAATAATGACAGATAACGTAATAACTGCCAATAACGTCATGATTTTACACATTTTAATTACTTTACATTTTATTTAGCTGACGCATTCAACCATGAAGGTACGACCTCAGAACCGCAAGAATCACACAAGTACATTAGCTTCAAATAAACCAAACTACAAAGTGTCACATGTAAGTGTAACATGTAAATGCAGATTATTATTTTGATTATTGTTTTTGTGATACAAAAATCTTTTAAAGCTTTTTGCTTGGTGGACAGTCATTGTTTCACACTCTCCTACCTGTTACTGTTGAGTACACTGCTGTATGAGCCTCTGGACAGTAGACTGGGGGAGGTCGGTGGAGAGGAGCAGAACCCAGCTGTGACCGATCTCTTCAGGAATGGGTCTGCGTTCATTGTCTGGAGGGAGATCTGCTGGAGACTGTCCGCTTCTGTGTGTGTGGAGAGAATCAGATTAGTCTCATAGTAAGGCTGATCAATAGGAGAGACACAGGTCATGACCGGATAGCCTGGAGAAACAAGCTTCTGATTGGTTTGTGTAGTCGTCAAACTAGCGTCTTGAGACCAGCCATATCTCGCAAGCTTATTTGTCGATCCATGTTGACGTAATCGACTACAGAAACCAATCGGGTGCTGGCTTCCACTAACAGACGGAAAGTAGGGGAGAGGGCCCGGTCTAAATGGAGGCTAGACTGACAACTGCATTAACCAATCAGGGGCTAGCTTCCACTAATGGACAGGGCCGGACTCTAATGACAGAATTCAGATCTTTACTTACGGACGCTGTTTTTGGAAAGGGGAATGTCCCACTCTGGAGACGCACACTCCTTCTCCCCCTCAGAGCTGCTGCTGTGCCCCAGCTCCGGCACTGAGCCCCCACCGGACAACAGTTTGGACAATAGAGAGGGGCGGCCATCTTCCAGCTTCCCATCTACTGTTAAGGAGCAAAACGTGTCACAAACACATCTGGTAATGACGGGGAAAAAAACGGAAGGAATTGACGTGAAACTCACATCTCTGTTTCTGTACGGGTCTGGTCTTTGGGATGTTGGCGAGAGGGAAGAGGGTTTTGGATGTGTAACTCTTGCGTTGTTTGTTCTCCAGTGGAGTTACATAGGGCAGCTCCAGAGAACTGAGGACAATAAAGATTTGTCAATTTTTGTTTTGTTTAAATAATTAAAAGCAGCAATAAAAAATAATAAAAAAACACATGCCATTCAATAAACATACCTGGCTTTCTCTGCTGGGTTCTCTTTCTTTATGGATGCTTGTTTCTTGATTTTGGGTTTGATTAGGAAAATTGAAGGTTCTTCTTTCACTTTCCCTGCGGTGACTGTCCTTCCTTTCTTTTTCAGAGGATCCTTGAAGAAACAATGGGAATAGGAGCATGGTCAGTATTGTACCATTACAGTAGATGACAAAGTGCTTTTTAAGTGTTTGGAAACCAAGTCCAGGTCAATATCATGTCATTGTGACTTGCTAGTTAAAAAGGAATGTGTTGCCCGTTTGTCCTCAAATAGAAACAGGTTCTTCGAAATGAATGACCTCATCTGAATGGGTCCGTTAAACACTTAAAATTAAGGTGCAACTGCGCACAAAGCTTCACAATGAGCTACAGGTGGAGTCATGCTTGTTGTCAAAACCACTTTGTCAACATCAGTGAATATCTCCTCACGATCCACTACCTGTCTGTACTATGTTCGCTGCAAAAAACTAAATCCAATACTACTTCATCCTTAAACCTGGTCCGAATGTTTCACAAGCATTAAGCGATATGCTGGAGCGGGGAAACTACTGAGCTACTATAAGAGAAATGTTTCACCCAGGCAAGTCTCATGAGCTCTTTGCCTTCATGTCTCAAGTCAAATCTTGCCCAGATTCCAGCTCAGATAGATACAATGCATGGAGAGTTAACAGGAATGATGACAACACAGGACTCCAGCTGAACTACAAGACCTTTATGTGTGGCGTACCTCTTTGATGTTTGTCTCCACGTCTGGGTTGGAGGTCTCTGTGGTGGTGGAGGAGCTGTCGTCATTGTCGGCCATGTTATCTTTCAGCTCGTCTCCCTGACTCTTTACTGTGGATTTTTTCTCCTTCTCTTCCTTCTTCTTTTGGGCTTTTGTTTTGCCCCGCAGCTTCCCTTTAGATTCCAAGGCTGCAATCAATATGAAGAACATAAGCTCAAAGACCTGCGAGTGATGACATTGGTTCTTCTACTCTCTCCTGATAAAAACACATGTTGGTACCTTTGTTCTGTATGGCCTGGGAGCTGTGTTCCTGTGACGTCTCTGACACACTGTGTGAGTCTGGTCGGTCCAGGTCGTTGTCCATGGCTCCTATCAGGCTGGCGTATTCTCCCTCGTCAGGGCCCAGGCCCCTGTGAGGCAGCGACGGCCCGGCTAAACTGGGACTCTCCAGCTGTTTGGTGCTGCGAACCTTCCGGTTGTTCAGCTGGCAGCCGGCCGGAGGGCCCTCTTGGCCTGAGGTTGTGCTTCCTTTGCTCAGCTGGGAGGAAGTAGCTTGCATAGATGGGCGGGTGACAGCGAGCCTGGGCCTCTTATCCTGGCTGTCAGAGTCCGATAAGGTGCGGCCGTTGCTCTGTCTGCCTCCGACCCGAGCCGCTCCGTTGCTGGACGCATAAACCCCTCTGGAGCTCTGGGCTGGGTCGCCATAATCATTCAACCTAAATAGTGAAAGACAAGATGAATGACCTGGAACATGCTGCAGTGACAGTTTTACCAACTTTTCAAGGGTCCCACTTAATGGCCTGGCTGATCATCCTATTAGATATCTCTCACTAAGCAACTGTCTCAGTAAAGTTGCCCAATGGCCAGTGATTGGGGCCAGCTAGTAGTCACAGTACCAGACAGTACAACAAAAATGTGGGCAGTTGTTAGCCATAGACAGTCAGCCTTTTCCGTGTTACACTTACTTTGAGTCACTGTGGATTTGCACTATTTCCCTGAGATTGAATGGCCTCCCAGTCTCCATGCTGGAGTTGGATTCCACAGACACACGTCTCTTGAAAGGCTCCCATATGCTCTGAGCCTCCAAGTAGGAGGTGGCGATCACCAACAGAAACATGGAACTGGAGACACATCAACAAAACAAATGTCAACTGGTAGTTGGGTTGAAAAAAAAAGAGTCTTACCAAATCCAAACAGTACGGTGTGTACGTGCTTATGGGGCTGTCTTAATGCTGTGTTGTTATACAGAGCGCTACTCACCTCATAATGAGAGACACTATGATGTATAGCTCCAGCTCCCAGCTGGGTCTGGGCAGCGTCTCTGCACATGCAGCTAACATGTGGTAGGGCAGGGAGGCGTTCAGGATAAACACAAACTCAGAGCCTCCACAGGTCACCAGTTTGAGCTCCCGGATCACTCGAGATGACGTGAAGTCGGGTGTAAACCTGTGACAACAGGGAGGAAATGTTGAAGTTTAAGAGGATGTACTCAAGAAGACCAAAAGCTCTCTAGGACTCCTTGTTACAGCCAGAGGACATCAGTTGTGGCTAGTTCTAAGAATCTATGAGTCATTTAGATGCAACAACTGAATGAGCTAGCAGTCTATGCATAAAGCTATGGTATGCAACTGTTTAGTTACATCGTCAACAGTGAGCAAAAGTTTGGATGTCATTGGATTATTTACATGTGTGTCAAAATGTCTCATGTGATGTAACCAGGCTTCATGTACCAATAAGAATGATAAAGGTGAACAGTCTATGTACAAGCACACAGTTCTGAACAGGTCAGTTTAAGAAACTTTTAACAAACCATTCATTATGAGAGTTTACAATTGATTTATAGCTCAACATTATTATCGTAGCAAAGCAGACTTGATCGTCAGTCTATTGGCATTTTGAAGGACTAAAACGGCAAATATCTACACAGAGGGTTTTAAATGACACCTTTGCTGAAATGTTTGACAGGAAACCACAGGCGACAGTTTTAACTCTGAAGCGTCTTCATGGGAGAAATGTAACTTACAGTCACCACGAGCACTACACTGCATTTGAGGACACTATTTATGTCAGCTGTACACTACAAGCACACTATTACACATATTTGATACACATCCAGGGTTGGTGTCATTATGACTGTTGACTAAAGAAAATGTAAGGACAATTTCCTAACTTGAATATTTTCGGGGTTTGAAATCTGTAAAGGGATAGCAAGTGCAAACCCAACAAGTGAATATGTGTCTTTCCATTTTGAGGGTGGACTTGAGAAATGAGACCTGAGGGGAGCAAGCAGAGTCTACAGAGAGACAAGAGAGCCAATTCATCCTCTTACTGAAGGCTTACTCAGCCAGAGAGGCTGAGGACAAGTATTAATAGAGCTTGTGGGTGATCACACACACACACACACACACACACACACACACACACACACACACACACTTAAGTTAACAATCAACACTGATATTTTTATGCCAACCTTGTGCTCAATGTGGAGCTCCAAATTCGACGTGGCCAAATACTCACAGACAATGACAAATAGCAGGTTTGTTCACTCACAGTATAATGAGGTCTTTTGAAGCGTTGGGCTTGAGGGCAAACTCGTGACAGTTGAGAACTTTGAATCCATATCCTTCACAAGCTTGTCCGTTGATTTCTGCCGACCTGATGGTGATCGGGAGCAAGCCTGTGTTCTCCACTCTGAAGGTTCTTTTGAGGGTGAAGTTTGGCTCCCTGGCTTTCATCTCTGAAATGAATAAAAGGGATAATAACAATGAATGGATATTGAATACATTGCATAAGGAGACAGATAAATGTCTCCTCACAACCTTTCCTTCAGACAGGATAGGCAGTTGTGTGGGATTTGTATAATTATTGTCATCAGTGAGATTCTTGGGCTAAACAGAATATTTTGACGGTCAACGTAATTTTTGTGCAGTGACAGTGAGAAAGACAGGCAGACAGATAGAGGAAAAGAGGTCTATATTTCATAATTTTGCTTTTTGACTTCGAAGTGATCATAACTATAGCCTAGTGATCATCTGTCTTTAGACTGACTCCCACTGATTGATTTTTCCTAAACGGGCATGATTTACCAAACGGTTACACTTGTACACGTGCACACCCCTAGTGGACAGAATCATTTTCCAAATCTGTGCTTGTGGGGACAGGTATATTCTTTCAAATGAAAAGGAAAAAACCCTGTTTATAAAACTACCAGTGTACGAGTGGACAATCAAATGGCCTCAAACAAGTGGTCCTTTGGGAGAAGATTGAGAAACGCTGATACAGAGGGTGTGCCTTGTTGCTTGCTAGCTGTTACTACTACTAACTGTTAATAGTAGTAACTTAACAGCTAAAGTTTTGGATACAGCCCACGCAAAGAGAGATGAAAGTGTATTAAGTCATATCTGGATATATCCAGATAAGGGATGACCAGTGTAAAGTGGGTCACACAAACTCACTGTCTGTGCAGTCTTTGAGCAGGGCCTCAGTCATCTTGAACCTAAGCGAGCTGCCTTGTCCCGGAGGCTTCCCTGCTACTTTCAGGCTCTCCGTCGTACCTCGGCCGTGAAGTAAGATGGTGTCGATCACGGTCAGGTTGTTCCTAAACACATTCCCAAACAGAGCAAAGCATTTCAGAGGGGAGGCTCATACCGACTAAAAGGGACCGGTTGGTTTGGTTCTTCACAGGCTGGAGCTTACCTGACTATGAGGAGGGAGGAGACACTGTGGTTACTGATGGGAGTAAACCTCACACTGAACGACTTGACTTCTCCAGGCAGCAGGAGAAGATTGTACACAAAGGGTCGTGTTGATCCCTCTATGAACCCTGTACTGCTCTTCATTAGGGAGCTCTGCCAAACAAACAAACAACACAGGCTTGTTACACACACACTCGGTGCGTTTCCATGGCACAGCTAGATTGGATTAAGACATATACCGAACTAGACACTCGAACGGACCGTGTGACTTGTCCGAGTATACATGGCCTTTCAGGAATCGGATAAATGTCCGATGCTTGGCTGTTTCCGCTATGCTAGGTGGCGCTGTAGCCCTTTCAACAAGTGGTTATAGAGCCACGTCCGGTTCCCTTCTATTTTTTACGTCGTCTCCTTCCACTTCCTTGTGAAATCCACCGCAGGGATTCTCGAGCAAGCGCAGAACGAGAACTCCCGATATGCGATATCCGATCCCTGTATATATGCAGAGAGAATGTCGACTAAGAACGAGTTATCTAGGTGTTCTTATCCGACTTCGCTTGTCCGTTAATGTGCCGATTTGTGTGCGAAGTAGATCGGATAAAGGCGTTTACATGCATTTTACAAGTCCTGTTGAAGTCTTATTCGTTTATTTACCCGATTATGAGTCTGCATGTAAACGCAATGACTGTTTCCTCATGCTGCCATGGACAACATGACTGTGTTTAGCAATGACAGCATATGCCAAACAGCTCATTCTCTGAATTCTTGACTGATAGTCGACGACACTCGCGTAGCACTCACTTGATTTCTGTGAACCTGGAACTCCAAGGTATTTGTGTCAATGTTGATGTTTGACAAATTTCCTAATGGCAACCTGGAAAATAAAATCAGAGGAGATCAGTGTCAGAGTAAGGGTCCGTTTACAAGAAAATGTTTTTCAACATATAATGTAAAAGCATTTTAACATTTTGGCCCTTCCTTTACTAAACAAAAGCGTTTTGGGGGACTGAAAAACAAAAAACCTTTGAAACCAGGTTCTAGAGTGAAATCAGTTGAATGACTTGCACTCCTTCAACATAGTAGATTTGCTGCACCATTACTGTGATCATTTGTATGCGCAAAATTGCACCAGAGGGGCTATCTACTACAAAGTCTCACTGCCAACTACTGGCTTCACATGCATACTACAGAGTTTTAGTTCCTTTTTGTGGATCTGTGTGAATTTGGAATGTGTTTTTAAATGTGAATTTTTTTTCAAACTTAAAAGGAAAACATTTTACAGATTCCTGCGAGACCGTTGTTGTGTGAATGTAGCCCTGGATGAGGAGATAAAAGAGCAACAATGTGCTGCCGGGGTTGTGTAGATGTCCCACCTGTCAGCCAGCTTTCCAGAAAACACTGAGGGGTTGGGTAACAGGGCCAAGGGGAGGATTTGAACATAGACCAGGACGTCGGCAGGATTCTGTAGAATCACCTCCTCCTCCTGCAGAGACACAGAAAGACGTTCCATCTCCATTGCAAACGGGCAACTTAAACGACACCTTTGAAAACTGTGTGTGTTTGTGCCCGTGTAGTGACAAGAGGCGGATTATTTCTACTCACAGAGGAGCCGTTTGTGTTGGTCAGCGGGAACAGAATTCTCTGCGAGGAATTGACCAGCGAGGGCCAGGTCAAGTGTGCCGTTATTTTAGCTTGAACATTTTTCTGGAGGTCCGTGTTGACTTCAAACACGGCTTCAATCCTTTGGTAAGAAAATAAAAACATCTTGTGATATTGTGTAAAAGCCCGTCGGGGTGGAGTGACTCATTTTACAGTTAAAATGTGATGACAAAAGCCCGGAGATCAATGAACCCTAATCCCTTTAGAAGTGCCTACTTGTGGCCTGAGCGCTCTTTCAGCTCTTTCCATCGCCTGAGGAGTTTCTGGTGGAGATCCACATCAGCGTCCCAGATATCCTCCTGTAACACCAGCCCGTGAGGCTTGGACTCGGCTGGGAGAGAAAATATATTTATAGTTTTTTCCCCCATTAATTTGGACTCGTTTTTTGTGAGATTTGACAGTTACGACAACACAAAAAAACTTACATTTAAGCACAAATGGCAGCCCCACATAACAGTGATCACCACACTGTAAGCTGGCGTCAAAATAAATATTTGCCACCTGAAAAAGAAAGAAAAAAAATATATGTTGGTTTTTGTAAAAGGACAACTTAATTGGCTCACTACTGTCGCTCAAGGGAGACGGCGGAGGCTCACCTTTGATTTACGCCTGGGCTCCAGCTCGTCTTTGTTGTTGCGGAGCCGCTTGTAATAGAAACGTATGTCTTCTGTGAGCGAGCGGATCTGCTGTAGCCTCACTTTCTGTGTAAAGGAGCTCTGTATGCTGAAGCTCTGATGAACAACTTTCCCCTATAGAAAAACACATTATATATACACAGGCATGTCAAGATCTGTGATACCTCAAGGCATTCCACGGGAAACTATGCTGCCGCTGCTGCTGTGCATATGACAGCTTATCTCATGTTGTGCTTGTTGCCAGTACAGGACATCAGATAGAGGGGGGTGGGTACTTACTGGAAATGAAGGTGGTAAAACGATGTGTTTGGGAGAGCTGCTTAACGAGCCCACTGCGATGAGAGCCTTCACTGGGATGGTTAATATCTGAGGGGAAATGACAGAGAAATCACGTTAGCATTAGCGTGAAGCTAGTTGTGTGTTTCATAAAGAGTAGATTTGGGACTGGTGACCTACCTCATAATCTGTGGTTATGTGTATGGCTCCGTCATACGTGCCCTCCAGTGCCTTGGCCACAAGTGTCACTCTGAATGCTGCATAATAGCCAGATGCTAATATTACCTTTGAAGAGATAAAACATATGTTAGTTAGTGTTTTTTTGTTTTTGTTTTTTTTTTAATGCAAAAGACCTTGTGGTGCTCAGTCTGCAGAATCTCAATGGGAGGAAGTGGTTATCTGTTAAAGATCTTGTTCACTTTTTTTTTTAAACTCGTCAGACATTTTGTGAACTCGACATAAAGAAAAGGTTGCACATTTGATTTGACTGGTTTTGGCCAAAATAACAAATGCATTATATGGAATTCAAATTTGAAATGTTTGTTTTTAGAACAGGGGTTGTGATACCAGACACTCTCTGGTACTGATAATTTTCTGTTTGAAAAAATGAGCTTCTTTCTATTTGGTATGGATTTGAAAAGAAAAAAATATATATAAAAGCATGGATTTGACTAAATCAAAGCATTCATTAATTAATTACCAAAATAAAGTTATAAAATATCATGACACAAACAACCATATAGCAACATATTTCAAATTCAGTAACTTTAGTTAGAAACATTCAATAACAGAACACTTCATAAAAAAATCCATCTGGTGTGGTTCTTAAAGACTTTTTTCCCAAATTTATTTCCAAATGTACTTGGACAACTGAGTGTTTGAGCTTACAGCAACAGCAAAACACAACTATAAACAGACAGCAAAGAAGCTAATAAAAATGACTCATCAATTTTGATGTT
This sequence comes from Ammodytes marinus, assembly GCF_949987685.1. Taxonomy (NCBI): domain Eukaryota; kingdom Metazoa; phylum Chordata; class Actinopteri; order Uranoscopiformes; family Ammodytidae; genus Ammodytes; species Ammodytes marinus. The sequence goes on from NC_137212.1 coordinate 27,703,849, forward strand.
TCAAAGCATCCTGTTTCATTTCATATTTATTCAGCTCTTATCATATGAGTCACAGTCAGACGACACTTGTCAGTTCCTGATTGGTTCTCAGCACTGACTGGCTTTCATACACGAGAAGTCTTGCTTGACTTTTTGTCTGACTTGCACCTGCGGCATGCTGCGTCCCAGCTGCATGAGACTTTGAAGTACCGCGGGATAAAGACGGACACAGACCTAGCGCTGCAGTTGAGTTCCATGGGCTGCGGGAGCAACAAAGACTCTACTTCTGACGCCACATGCAAGTCGAGCCAACTCGGCTTCAGTCAGGCTTTTTGCTCACTCCCCCGACTGCACTCGGCTACTCTCGTCTACTTTGCAGAAGAGCCTATTGTGTCATGTCACTGTTACGTAATGTCATGATGATCAGAAGAATGAAGCCAAAAGCAGTGTAGGAATGGCTGTGTGGAGTTCTTACTGTTTTGTGATGGGAGGCTGAAGTGTTCTGCAGCTCTCGCAGGCGACTCAGGGACACTGTTGTGTTTCCTTTCTCTGTCTTCAGTAGCTCCATGGACAGACTGTCTCCCGTCACCAGCCAGGACTTGATCTCCAGCTAAGGGGAAAGAAAAGGCTTAAAATGCATGGCACTCTTTGCAGGATATATTTGTCTAAAATGTGTAGCTGCATGACATTGACTACAACTATGGAAATGTCTTCAGCATACAGGCTTATGTTGTAACAAATAACTGTTGTACCGAAGCTATTCAAAAGCACAAGTAAGCATATTTAAAAGAAAATGTAAAAAGGCCTTACACAATGGACCTAATGGTGTGTTGGGCAATGTAAAGGAAAGACAATCATACAGCAACTAAGTTCTACCTATTGATTTCCTTCTGCGAGAAAATAACGATCACATTAGGAATAGCAGCTACTGCTCTATGTGGATTGTAGCGCATGCAGGCAGTATCAGGCGTGATCTCACCTCTATGGGATTACTGTTCACCACCACAAATATGATGCTGCTGGTGTCTGTAGCACTGCGAACACCAAAGTCCAGCAGGTTCTCCTTCAGACTGGGCGGCAGGACCAGAGGCTGTTCACAAAGAAACACACACACACACACACACACACACACACACACACACACACACACACACACACACACACACACACACACACACACACACACACACACACACACACACACACACACACACACACACACACACACACACACACACACACACACACACACACACACACACACACACACAAGAATCATATCATCACAGATTTTACAGTACAACGGCAAAACACAGCAACCAAAATCCCACTTATTTACTTTTTTTATTTTACTACATAGAAAGTTATCATGCCATTACAATGTATACTTTCGGTAAAACAGCTTTTTAGATTGATTTTAGTGAAAACATTTACAGCAAAAGGATGAACAGGCACCCATAAAAAACCGAAATAATTCATATAAGCTATAGATAATTCTTAAAATAACAATAATGACTGTAGGTCCATTGATTGCGTACCTCCAAGAAGCCTGTGTAGGCCCGGACAGGCAGATGAAACTTGGATGCGTTTGTGATGAGCAGGATATTGCTGTCTATGTGGATGGAGGGTCGGACTGGCCGGAAGAGGAGGGAGAAGACGTAATGTGACTGGTGTGGGGGGATGACGATGGGTGCACTGAAGTTATGCACCTAAAAAGGGGAAAGAGAAACATATTGAGTATTGACCCCGACACTTCACAAGCCCACCGACCCGTTTGAACCTATTGTGGTGACACTCACATTAAACATGGTTTTGGCTTCTTCGGGCAGCGACACATTGTGTATTCGGATAGCGAAGCTGAAGGCGTTTGTGAGGAAGATGGGTCTGTCCACTGGGTCTACGGGGCTGTCTCTGATGTGGAACAGTGTGGCTGTGTGGTCAAAGCCCAAGTAGCTGCAAGAAGCAGAAACATTTATTTGTTTATTTTTTTTATTTAAGAACTCTTATAGGATTTTTTAAAATCTTTAATAGTAACATAAAGCCACCCGCTCTCTCCATGCGTTTCCACAAAATGACTCACCCTTCTAAGACCTCTGCCTGGTATGGGATTTCAAGCTTGGAGTAACTCTTTTCTTTTGCTTTAACGGTAATTTTACCAGAGAACTGATATGGTCTTCTTGCTTTTGAAGCTGCAATGAAAGAAAACAAGATGGAAACGGTGGATAAGAGTGCTGCAAAAGGATGCAGGCCCCACAAGAGGAAGTTATGCAATACTAAAACTAAAGAGTATGGGGCATGATGTAAAACTTTTAAAAGCTGAAGAATGTCCATATGTCTAGTAGAAAGTTATTATAGGATACACACAAGGGCAAAATATAAAAAAAAAAAATTTTACCCCTTAAAAAAATAGTAACTTGTGTCTCCAACATATCCTGTATTCTAACTAAGACTGCATTTATTTTAGCTAGGCGTATCTATTTAAAATTTGGAGTCAGCGGTTCTGGAAAATGCTTGTTGTCAAAATCACTGAATTCCTCACTATCTGCTACCTGTCCATACTGTGTGTGCGTGCGCTAAAAAAAAAAATCAAGTGTTAATACACAGCCTAGGCTCTGTAAATGGGCATGTTGCTGGCTACGGTGGTGCCCCTTCGTTTACCATACCAGTTTAACAGTCAGGCTGCGTATCAACACCAGATTTATTTTCAGCGCGCGCACACAGTATGGACAGGTAGCGGATCCCGAGGAGGTATTTAATGGTTTTGAGAAAAAGTTGGTTTGACAACAAGCGTTTTCCAGAATAGCTGACTCCAACCGATTGCATTTTTCCAAGTGAAAAAGTGTCAGATATACCCATATCAAAAAACACTACTTACCATCAAAACTAATGCTTGCAACTTTGGTATATCTGCTCTCTCCAGCTTTCAGTGTGACTGCTTTAAAATCTATTGTGACCGCTTCATTTGATGGCGTTGAACGTACACTCTGTAAAGCATGAATAAACAATGGGGTCACATGAGGGGGTTAAGATGGCCGTTTAGGAATTAAGAAAGGCTACTTTGGATACTCACTGTAATTGGAACATCTTTTGTTCCTGAATTTAAAAGGTGTACATTCAGCAGTTTTGGGCGATCTGTAAGACAAAGCAGTTGGGAAAAGAGAACGGATGGAGAGTGAGGTAAGAAAGGCAAGAGAAAGATTGCTCTACAACAACTGTAGCACGTAGCTCATTCTGTAGGACTCCATACCTTGTGACCGCAGTGTACCAAAGTCAAGCATCTCTGTGGAGGAGTATATACCAGGCGCTGCAAAACAATGAGAAATATATTGAATAAAATGAGGACTCTTAGTATTACAGTATGGTTACTCTAGGTTTTTTCTCAAAGGTTTATTCACACACCCGATGTGACTTCCACTTCTACAGGGAGGATGATGAACTGGTCTTCGTTGGGGGCATTGGTTTTGATTCTGATGAAAGCTGTGTGGTTGTCCACATCTCTGGACGAGAAGCTGGCTCTCATCACCCCCTTTGTCTCGAACGGAGGAATCTCCTGGAAGGGGGGGGGGGGAGAGAGAGGTCAGCGTGGGATACTCTTGACGGCCATTATCGTATTTAAACTTCAAATGAAAAAAAAAACAACCACTGGAGGCGTAAAACTCACCCATAATTTCCCAGTGCCTCCTTGTTGACCCGTGGGGAGCTCTAGATGTAGATCCCCACCACTGGAATACATCTCCACAACCTGCAGGGGAAGACATGGAAAAAAGCCACACATACATAATACATCAATCCACCAACCTTTTAAAAATCAGCTGTTCCACACAACAACAAAATCGAAACATGTGCAAATGTAACCATTAAAAGATTGTGGAAACTCTAAAATTACCTGCAGTGGTTCACTGTACGGGTTGTGTATGTGTATAAGAGGTGAGAAGCTGCTGTTTACCGGGACGCGAGCCCCAATGAAGGGCCGCAGTCTGTAGGGGTTAGGGACACCAACCCCAAAAACCTCCAGGACAGAGATAAGAGGTCAAATGAGTCACTTCTCTTTCACATTCAACATATCAGACGTATTGCTTCATTTGTTTTTTTTTTACCTGGTATGTAAACACTCCATGATGTGATGTATTTATAAATAAAGTGTTTTCTACATTTCCAACTACTCGCGCGAGAAACACAACATCAAATGACGTGTTCCCTCCTGGTGGAATTATCTGTTGAGAGGACAGATGAAAAGAAAAGATGGCTACATTATAAATGATCCATACTTGTAAACACACACAACACACTTTGGCAGAAAGGCAAAGACATGCACTGACCCCCAAACAGCTAACCTGAAACATCTCAAAAGTGCTATGAAAACATTACAGCTACACTCCAACTTTAGCATTACAGTGGTTTGCGTCTCAGATTCCCATGGAGGCCTTCTATTAATTTATAGAATAGCAAACGGATGTACGGATGTCCTTGTGTCTCCTCTGCTGCTGCTGCAGAATGTTCAGACAGTCTCAAAAAAAAAGGACAGAGGAAAGAAAACATTTGAAATATTGACTTCAGTCTGGGACATTCTCACCAGATAATGGCTTAGCAGAAGCGCAGGAGAAAGCCATCTATTATGTTAGCTAGAATAGTAAAAAATAGGCTGGAACCTTCTTCAAGCAGGAAATAACACACAAACCTTGTTCATATTCACACGACTAAAGACGTTAAAATGACTACATAAACTTTTGCTTTGTTAATGCACAATTAGTCAACTAAAAATAATGTTTCATTTCCTTGATAGCGATGACAGACAATTAACTACATTAACATTTGTATTACAAAGAGCTCTGTGTTCTGCTTTTAAATGATGCTCTATTCAAAATCATTCAGTATCATGTAAAGGATCTCTATGTTTAGTCGACCCTCATGTAGAAAGCCTTCATACGTGCCTATCCCGTGACAGAGGACTAGAAGCTTCAGCGTGTCATCTTCAAACCCACACTGACTTCTCTCCCACTCAATGTCTTTGTAAACCAGACACCTGGGGTCCAAATCTTTTTTTTTTTTTATTCAACCACTGATATGCACATTAGAGCAAATGAATCAGTCGGCTTGTACGTGACATTTGTTTCAAACTGAACTCGTCTATGTCCAAAAACAACAACCCATACCTTGTGTATTATCGAACACATTAACATGCACAGTTTGCACACTGATAAAATCAATCCCTATCCGAATTTATGGCGTTACCAGATTATTCAAGGACTAACGGCATAAACAGATTTGTGTTTTCGGATGAAAGCCATCATCGGATCATAAAATCGCGCGCGTATACCGTTAATCTGCTTTCTTTGGTTCTTTAACATCTGTGCATGTGTTACAACGTAGCGGTTGACACTCTCTCTCTGTTTTTTCTAATCATATGCACAACGCAAAGACGGACAGCATGAGGACAGAAGCCATAAGAGACAGGATGCTTTGACAGGTTTAGAAAAAAAAAAAAACTATTTAATGTCATGTACTTGGGGAAAAAATCCAACTAATCGCCTGGTTAATGTTTACTGTTTGTTTTTGTCAGTTACGGCATTACTTAAGCGCATGTAAACCTGTTAAATCACATTATTGCCATTACCTGATAGTGGTCATGTAAATGTACTCAGTGACTGGTGTCTGACCTAAGTGTGTCCCCTCTTGATATATGAATCAATCTACAATATGAGAGTGCCTAATTTGTATCTAGCATGTAGCCAACACTCTGTCTGTTCCTTTTAAGCATGGACAAAGAGCAACAAACATCTTAGTTTATATAACCACTGTCTTGGGGCAAAATATTAGCAAGCACTACAGTGTCCCAACTTCACTCAAAGGAGTATATGTTTAAGTTTGCCTGAAGGGACAGAACAGGTCTTTCCTGTATAAAGGCATGTCTCCACATGCAATAAAGGAAACATGGTTTATTTGTCGGCATGGCAAAACATACGTTGGGAGAAGCATCTCGTTACTGCTAACAACAGAGCAGTAAAACACATGATGCATTTAAACCAATTGAGTTAATGGGTTTAAGCAACAACGAATGCGCCCGACTGTTATTTTGTGTTTTTAACATTCAGAGCTGGGAATGTGTTGTGTTTCTTGCAGTGGTAGAAAGTAACTAAGAGCGTTTACTCAAGTACTGACCTACTTAAGTAAAGAATTAAGGTATGTTTACTTAACTTGAGTCGTATCTTTTCATGCTCCTTTATACTTTTACTTTGACTAAACGTCCAAAGGTTCATGCAAGTACAGATGAAACAGTCAAGACAATTGATTGGTCAATTGACAGAAAATTCGATTCGATTATTGACTATTTTGACAATTCTTTAGGTCATTTCTAATGCAAATGTACAAGATTTCATGGTTGAAGACCCTCAAATATGAGGTTTTGCTGCTTTTACTTTATATTATCTTTTTTTTTTTTACAAACCAGAAAATCAATTCATGAACAATAAATTATTTGAATAATAATATAATAAAATAATCATTACTTTCAGTCCTATACAAAATCCATCCTCATCCAGGTACAAATGATGATTTAACATTAACGATGAGTAATTGTAAAACATACTGTATAACAGTCAAGTTTACTGCTTACTTTTAAATTATACTTTTCACTAAATGTTTCTGATTAAACAAAATACTTTTACTCCGGTAACATTTTCACCACAGGACCATCACTTTCACAGTACCAGAGAACTTTTACAGTGTGGCATTAGTACTTTTACTTAAGTAAAGGATCTGAATACATTGTCCAACACTGGTTGCTGGTTAACCTTGTTAACTGCATTTTAGCAAATATCTGAACATACATACTGTAGTTAGCTACTGCTATGTACTACAAAAAAAGTTATTACACAGTGTGCAGCTATTTAAAAATCAGTTCGCCTGCACAGGGCTGGCATCAGCTGGTAATGTTACTGATATAATATTGATGCAAGTTAATTTGATGATGTGTCTATAATAACAAAAGGTTCTTTCTGAGGGTTCAAAGTGGAGAGTCCTTCAGTTAGTTATACTACTATTACACACAATACAGGCTGGTTGATTGTTCATGACACCATTGCGCTGATCATTTCAACATCAGAGATCTTACAAGTTTTCAAAATAGATAGAGCTTATACTGCAGCACAAAGTCAGCTGCTCGAGTTATTTTTAGGCCAATTGTAAAGTAATTGTGAAGAGTGTGAGCCCTGTTAAATTGTTCATCAGCTAAGCAAACGCAACTGTAGCCTACGACTAAATACGACTAAACTTAAACTGTAAAAAAAAAAAAAAAAAAAAAAAAAAGAGTGGACTGCATGAAGTCAACAGGCGGTCTTTCACTAAAATAACTTTTCTCATACATAGCAAAGGCACAGCGATAGTTTATGTTCCAGGACAGGCAGAGTATGACAGCTATTTTGGACCCATCCTCTCGGGACACTGCATCCTGTGGGTTTTAAATGACTGATTTCACTGTTATTTTATGCACTAAATGCCCATAAAAAGTATATGTGCCATGTTTTAAGACTGTGTATACCACAACTTGATTATATTGCTGTGTACTTTTATAGTCCTTTTGACTCTTTTTTGTTTGTGTGCCTCTTGATCATCATGGGTCATTAACTTACACTCAGTTTCTTAAAAAAAAAGAAAAAAAAAAAAAAAAAAACAGTTGGAGAGAATACAATCGCTGGAGGTGTGGTGGTCACATGATCTATTGACACGTACAGTAGTTTGCAACAGGACTTCCCACTTAATAGTCAGTGTCTATATGCTGTTGTTTACTTGTTTGCTGTTGCTGCTTGAAGAAGGCCCCTTTACTATTACTTGAATTTAAAGCAACAAAAATAAAATAAAAATGCCACCCAAGAGACAGAGGAATTATGCATTGTTTTCTGATCTGCATTTTAATCTATATATGCTATCTATCTATGCTATATATCTATGCATTCTAATGTATTCATATTAAAAAAAATGCTCATTAAGCATGACATTCAAATAACTTGTTGAGAACAACACACAGCCAGGTGACTCAAGATCAAGGGAAGTGTTTTTCTTTGTCATAACAGGATAATCTGCATTTTCAAAGTTTTTACTAGACAAAGGTCGATGTGACAGCTGGGTTTATGATTAGATGATTGTTTAGTTCTGAAGGATTTACATTTATTAACTGAGAAGTACTTACCCTATTCTGGAAGAAGGACGCGTGAAAATGCGCTGTTGTCGCTGATATTGATATCAAACTAATTTCTTCTGAGCTAGGATTGTGTAAATAAACTTTCTCCATTTTTGGCATTCCAACGGGCCTGCAGATGAAGAAAAAGAAGTCTTTGTAAGAGCAAGTTAACAATAATACACAAAGCAATGGATTACACTTTTAACAAGTTGGGTGAAAAAATATCAGATATAACCTTAACAAGGTGATGTGTTACTGATGCTTGGGGTTAAATCTCCTAATTGTCCATGTCTTGGAATGGGATCATGCAAGTGGCCTTTGCATGTTATAACCCATTAACTGCAATTTACCCTAATGCCTATCAATATTCAAAGTTTGCTTTGATTTCACACTTTCCAGGCAGACTGTGGTTTCTTTTGATTTTAATATGGTATGACAATCAACTCAGAGACTTTACACTTGGGGAGTTGGTGCTATGATCCTCCCCATTTTTCATTTTTTATTTATTTATTTTTTCATGTAACTTTTATTTATCCTCGAGAGACCAATTGAGGGGTGACCCTCATGTACAATGACGTTGAGTTAACGTTATGTTATATGCATCATCAAGAAATAAAAGAAGGTGCACCTATACTGATGGAAACAAGGCCACTCAATGGATTCAACCTGAAAAGTCCCTTACATGGTCCTCTGAGTAAAGTGAATAAGGTGTCACTAAGGGTTGACGTAATGCAGAGGTAAACATGTCCACCAGGCCTGCATTTGTTTCTAGTGTATTAGGGTGAGAATTTTCTCAAGGTTTCATGTCCATGCCCTCAAAACATTCACAGCTGATAAGGGGATTGTTTATTAAGTAAGTAGGACACTGGAGGACGGGCTAAGACAGCTGGGTGTCTGGCTGTGGGTTGGTGTAGGGGAACGGCGCTCCTCTGAGGGGCTACTAAATCATTTGCACTCTGCCTCTTGGTAAGATAGGCAACACTTGCACCAACTGTCAGCGAGGAATGCCATCCCTTAAGCCTAGTCTAGGTGAAGCTAGATGCTGGCGCGGGAAGTAAACATTAAAGAATGTGGTTTGGTTAAGTTTTCCCTCAGCAATTGTTGAGAGCCTGATGTCTGTCACTTCTGAGAGCCGAGCACCACTCTGTAAACCATCCACTTGTTTTGGAAAGTGTATGTGTACAAAGTGAAATGTATTTTTTATTTTTGAAGAGACAGATAATACAAAAAAAAATTAACAATAAAAAAAGAATAAAACAACCACTCACTGTTCGTGGAAGTCCAACATTGGAGGTTCAAATCGTATAGGTCGGCAGTTCCCACGGTGTGGGGACGTGCTGTGAGAGACAGGGAGATGTAACAGCAGCCAAGGCAGGAAAAGAAAAAAAGTATCCATGTTTGTGTGCATATATCAAACAAAAACAAGGCTAAACACACCGACACCACAGGCTGTGGCCAGGGGTTTGAAACAATGCATTAAATTGGCCATGGGACCGCTCCCATAGAATATTAATATTTCCATAGGTAAAAGCTCCATTAAAATCCGAAGACTATAATAGATCAAAACGCATAAGAAAAAGAAAGCTGCGTAACTCTTAATGTCACCATCGGCGTGAGGTGTTTCACTCAAACCAATGCAACAAGTGAGCATCGGCTGCACCCGCCTGGGCGTCGGAGCACAGCCATGACTCACCAAACCTGTCCAACAACAGGTGGATCTCAACAATAGACAAGGCCGTCCCCTAAAAAGGGTAGCCGCTCTTAACACACAAGTATGTAATGTGAGCCTTTATGTAAATCATATGGAAAGAGAAGTTCATCAGTGGTACAGGTGTGGTACATGACCCAGGTGTTTGATGGTAGAAAAAGCCAACGCCTGATGATAGCGGTAAAGAAATGACACGCGGGGGGAAACTTTTACTGAAGTCCTTTTTTTTTTTTCATTTTACTTCATTCACTGCTACATTACTCACATGTAATCACCCTTAACAATACTCTGGAGTCAGACAATTTAGCAGAGATCAATTTCAGCCATTTACTACCAAGCCCTATGTGTACGTGGGGAGCAGACAATGGCCGTGGCAGTGTGCTCCAATAGCAGAGCTGAGTGGAGAGAGGGTATGGGTTTCCATCCCCTGAGGAGCAGTGGTAATCCACACAGAGCCAGAGACCACGCAGCCTACCTCGGGGATAATCTGTCATCTATAGCCTGTCTTCACTCCTCTCAGTAATAGAACTACTGACTCAATTCTTGTGGGATTAATGCATTCAAATGGATCTTGGCTGTGAATTCTGTGCAGTCTTTCCCCTGGGCGCTACACAGCTAATGTGTTGAATGTGTTGAATGTGTGTGTGTGTGTGTGTGTGTGTTTGTAACTGGAGTAGCCGGGGTGATCACGGGGAGGGCTGTGCCTCCTTGGCCCTCAGATCTACACATGTCTAGTGACACAATATCCTTAAGCCTTAACCTGTGCGAGAATATGTTTAAAAAAAAAACATTTTTCCTATAGAAGCCACTAGTACGTTTTTTTTCCCCACAAAAGATAACACTGAGTTTTTTAGGAGGAGATACAATGACAAATGGATTTTCAAACACTAGGCACACATTGAGGAAAAAAAGGGGAAGTTCTATATTGTAAAAACCTAAAACAAACCCAGTCAAACTGCAAAATAACCTCCCCTCCAACCCCAACCCAACTTGAGGGAGTGGTCATGCTATGCCTGTGCAAGATAACCCTTTTATGGATTGGAACACACTGTACAAATAGAAAAAGGCTGGCTGTATGCTAAACCTAGACAAAACACACACACACACACACACACCACGCTAAAACATGATGTGAAAAAGTAAATGGACTGATTTTACTACACTTGCTTCCTGCTTTGGAAACTGTGGTTAATAGTGATACCTGTTGGACACACAGCCCCCTAGCCACTCACCGTCTCTATTCAAAATCTGTGCAGTATCCACGGTTCTTAGACAATCCCTATAGATGGTATAGTGCCCAGATATAGGAGGCGGAAGTCTGCTTGCGATTCATACTAAAAAGTAGGGATGGGAACAATCCAAGCAGATATCGTGCAATATGGTTGCAATCCACTCATTGGTATATCAGACTGAGGCCATGATCTAAAATACACAGTCCCTATGAAGAAAACTAAATTGTAATACCATAGCTAAATGATAAAGCACACAATAAAAAAGTAGTAATCATAAAATGAGCTTTTTTCCCCCAATGCTGCTTTTCAGGATCTGTTGCTGCCTACTTCATTGATCATGTTCAGATCTTAGGAAGCACCTTTATTACCGTACGCATAATATCACCACCAAAAAATGTAAAGAAAATACACAGATATTGGATTGGATTTGAAAAATAGTGCGACTGGCTATCTTTGTTCATATAACTACAAAAAAGCAAACTATAATAACCCCTACCCACAGAGCATTCTCATGTCAACTACCGGTATGTTGGTCTCTGTGCTCAGAGGGATCCTAACACAGAAGCAATGTGACTTAACCAAGGAGGACACTATGTATTTTAAAAACACAACCAACTGCCTGTCTGTCTGCTCCTCCCAGCCTCAACAGTGTGGCTACAAACTAACTGTCAAAGCCACATTAGCCCATCTTTGTGGGCTGGCCCCGTTTTACTTAATTCTTCCAAGCTGCGGCAGCAGAGAGGCACAATGTGGTCTGCCCCCGACAACAGGTGACACCCACCGAGTGGTTTCCCTGACGATTCGTATCACGAAAAACACCACATGCTGAAGGAGGGGTGTTCTGTGCATATGGGTGTCATTTTAGAAAAGACAAAAAAAACAAAGTTATTTTTTGCATGTCTAATTCATTTCATGCTATAGACCGAACTTGTCTGTTTTAAAGTTGTACTGTCTTGTAGGCTGTGGCAGCTAGAGATTATGATGCTCAAGATGCTCTTTGTTTTAGGGGTTTTAAGTCTTACACGATACTCTTGCCTCGTTTTCCACCGAGCAGTAGAGTTCGTTTTGGTACGGTATGGTATGGAATGGAATCCCTAGATCCATTTCCACCGCTGACAGTAACCATACTTGGTAGGCGGGGTTTATGCCAGACAGGGATAGGCGGCAGCTATGTAAATATCATGACATCACAGCAGCGGGACCCCCGCCAATAAATTCAATGAAGAAGAAGAACGTGACTAACATAAACAAAGAGCTGCGTCTCAAACATTTTCTCAAAACAAAATGAATCACTCTTGCCAAGGTGATTACACATGGCGGTTCATCTGTTGCACAGAGGTGATGACTCTCTCCACCACTCAACAGACTGCAGTGTGTAGCTCAACCCTCTGACCCCAAAAAAATAAGTACGGCACAGTTCGCTTATTTTGGCACCTTTACCAACTTTTCACAATAGCAACGTCAATAATTGCGTGTGGAACCAAACTGTACCGCTCCCACCCAGGTTGGTTGGCCTTGACAAAAAGACACTTTGTGTATTTACTGCTTTGCATGACCACAGAGGCTGATAACGCATTTGGCAATTTGTTACAGGACAAGTATCTTGTCTGTTTTCTACTTTGTCTGGGAATATCATCTCATTAAAACTGGATGCATCATAAAGTGTCCTTCTGTTGTTCAGTTAAAAGAACTTCGCAGGCTATATTCTTGTAACAACTCTTTAAAAAATAATTAAATCAAGGTGGGGTAGGGGAGAACGGGGTAAGTAGGCACACTTTTTACTCTAGTGAGAATTGCTCATCACCTAAACATCTTTCAATAGTCATTCCTACATTAAATTGAAGCTTAAGGTGTTGGCTTGAAATGTGTACCCCTCACTTTTTCTATCTTATTGTAATAAAGAAGAAATTAATCGTCAAAGACACCCTTACACATTGTGACAACCAACCCCATCAAGGGGTCGGTTGTCACACACTATGGGGTTGTTTGTCACAATGTTATCTTAATGGGAATAATCTTAAAAAGAAGACAAGAAAGCAGAACAAAATTTGAATGTGTAATTGCATTGTCAAGTTGACAAATAGGCCTACATAACTTACTGTAGCCTTGGCAGCTGGTCTAGTTTGGGATGCACTGGGTTGTTTTGATTTTGTTGCCCTTTTTTCTTTTGCATGCTAGCTGCCTTTTCCTGCTCTATTCTCTCCTTCTCTGGGGTGTCAGTGAGGACACAGCTTGACAATTTATTTCGTTATCGTGTTCCTTTTCTGGCTGCAGCCTTTGGATAACATGTGACAACCAACCCCCCAAAAAATGTGACGACCAACCCCAACTTGAATTTCTTGCTAGCATCAAGGCCAACAACCATCTGACAACTAATTAGCTTGCTAACCACAATCCAAACTATAGTTTACCCTTCACACTTTTTATGGGTAACAAGTGTTTTGTTATAAACCCATTGTGTAAAAGCCTAGACGAAAAATACTGAGGAGCTAAATATTTTCAATTTGACATGAAAAACACAAACAGTCCTCTCACCTCAAATTCAGCAGTCTAACTCCAAGGAAGACTATGTAGGTGACCTCTGACCCCAATTGTGGATATTTACATACCAAAATTTCACAGACAGAGCCTTCTGGTTCCGAGATATAACGATTGTGACAACCAACCCGTGTGACAATTTACCACGTTCTCCCCTATACATGCTTGATATAGATAGAAGATGTATAAAAACAGCAACTGTTTACGTCAACCACACTTATACTATGTCATTTAACAGAAAAAAATAAAAAATAAAAGTTAAACATTAAATCTTACCTTTGTTGATGATATAAACTAAAATCAATGTCAGACTCGGCCTGCAAGCGGAACAGAAACATAAGCAATTATTGAAATGTGATTTAACCAGACTTTACATTATGACACTCAGAGGCAGGTCATTAGAAAACCACTCAAACTTTTGCTGCTCTGCTTTGGTTGAAATGTTTCTGTATGTGAGCTAAGTTATACTACAGGCTTAACAGCAACACCAAGATGATAGCACTTACCTGTAAGAGGCTTCCCTCGCCAAAATGTAAAACTTCTAGAATTGTGTCTGACTGAATGAATGCTGTGGAAATAAAAGACAGGAAGCCCTTATGAGTATAATCAACAAGAAGTGAAACAATCCATTTCTAGCAATACAATAGAGTTGTAGACACTTGAACACTAGACGGTGAAACTATAGCAGAACTGGACAGATCTAAAAATATATTTCTGCTAGTACCTCCTCCTCCTAAATCTCCAGAGCCAGACTCATTTGTTATTAGCAGTCAGTTAACGGTTATACTTCTGTTAAAAATAACTCTTCAACTTTAATCTCTTGCACTTTTCAGAGCAGATGGGACAACCGACTGGCTATCTTTGTTCATATACTACTCTTGCTTGGTGTGTGTGGACGTTTGGTGACCGAACCAGCTGCTAGCTACCAAGAGGAAACATTCCATCTTCCATGCTGGTCTGTCCCAGGAGGCTATGAAGGTGTATGTTCAGTCCACCGGGCATTTAACTGTGTATAAGGGGTCTGCAGCCTGACATGTCTGCAACAGATATATTCATCTAATACCACACCCTCATATTCGCCAGTTGTTAAAAAGGTAGTAATCACTAAGCTATTATCACAAGGACGTTCAGTACTGGAACATGTATTGCACTGACTGCCTAACTCCCAAGTGTTAATCTACAAGCTTATACAGAGCCTAAAAATTCCACTCAATATACTCAGCGTTTATTATGCTTTGAATAAAGTGAGAAGCTTTTCACCCGACACCACACTGAGCTTGTGCTACCATGATCAACCTTTTGCAGATCATGTTCCCGGCACGCTTTCAACATGGCAAGCCGTTCATATACGTTGGGACAATCTATTGACACTCTAGCTGCTCTATGAAGCGTATGTTTGATAATGCCACGGCAGCAGTTGCAGATGATCTAATCTCCTTGATGCAACAACCCCTCGGATACGTTTCCTTTTTCGATTTCACTAATGAGTCATGGTGACATCACAATTACACAACTAAAATCACACACAGCCAACATTGGAGATGTTCTGCCATGGGCCAGCATCTGGTCATGGTGGGGGAGTGAATCTTTCCCCCCCCCCAATTTCAAGTCCCCTCTTTCAGGACAGAGTGAGAAGAAATATGTTTTCCTAGTGTATATCAGTGGAACCACATACAGGGCTAAATAGGGACAAGACACAGTGAAAGAAAACTAATCACAAGTCTAGGCAAAGTCAAGGTGTTTTCTCTCGCTTGTGAAGCATTACTTCTCGTGTGACACAGCAGCAAGCGATTTAGAAAACCTCTTTCACAAAAAGAAAGAGAAAAAATATCAAATAGCCCTCAAGAGAAGGACTCTGTTAGTGCTCAATCTGTCTAATAGATGCTGTCACAGTCAGTGGCACTACAGACCAATGTAACGATTGACAAATGCCAAACGGAGAGGAAGCAGGAAATGTTGTAATTTCTCTCCTTTAAAAAAAATCACATGGCCCTTCTAATGGCATGTGCCTGTGTAATTCTGTCCAGATTAAATAGCGAAGTCCAACCTGCAGTGATCTCGTTAACAGTGACTGACTCCACAGTTTGTTAAGCTCGCAGTGTTGACGTTGGTAGTAGCACGACAAAGTGACTTTGCAATATGTTCATGTAAAACCATGTAAGGATCCTCAATTTTGTTGTTGTCGTACATATAAAATGCCTGTATTGTGTGTTGCAAGCGCGTGGTGGAACCATCGTAAACAAATTATGGGCAGCAGCAGCAGGCACGTTTCAAAGTTGGCACGGCTCATCTTGGACATCGAGCTGTCCTCACACGACTGGTAGATTTATGTGGCGGAAATTTGTGTAATAAAAAAGCTCACATAAAAGATAGTGTCCTTCTGATTTTTTTTTTTTTTTTTTTTTTTTTAAATGTCACACTTGCAAGCAGACGAGGTGTCAGGACAGAGAGCACTTCTCCTTCTCTCAGGCCAGACCAGAACACATTTCGTATAGATATTAACAAGATGTAGCCACCCAGACGTTAGTGACTGTAACTCATCATGTCCCCTCAGATACTGTGCAGCTGAACTCCAATACACAGAGTACTGTCCTTGCTGATATGCTCCAAGACAGCCTCACTATAGCTGCTTAAATAAAGGACACTGTGGTAATATGCTAGAACAATTAGGTCACTCAAAAGGTCAGGGCTGAATTTCAATGTATTTTGTTTATTGCCACTACAATTTATCACCGTGACCTGAAACGATCAGTATAGATCTGACAGCTGGACCCTTCAGTCCGCTGGTTGGATAAATAACAACGCGGCTGTCATCTGGCCTGTGGACCCATCAGTGCCAAGCTGGAAGCCACCCAGCCAGGGTCAAATCAAAAAACCTCAGGCACGTTTTCAAATCAACAGTCACCTGGTTGATTCAAACATTTCCAATGATGTGTCTAGTGTGAGGAAGTGGAGTTAGGTAGAGAGACAGCAACAGGGAGACAATTTTGCCGTTAGTGTTGCCATTCTGACACCTCTTCATTCAAAAGCATTAAGATTATACAGGAGCTGATTTAAGCTTATAGACCTAGCAATGACGCTAACGGGCTACTCTTTCCGCCTGTGTCTTGTTCTGTTGTGTGTGTTTGTTAGGTATAGCGTTAGCCTAACCTAACTTAGCCATATATGGAAAGGGTGACAACATGACAACAAGCCGCAAACGAAGCTAGCGTTTAGTTACTGAGACGTTAAAGGCCAGATACAATGATATCAGCCCTCTTTACTTTATGCAATGTTGTCAGTGGCTAAAGAGAAATAACAAATATTTAGCACGGTTTGAAGGGAAGAAATGTTAGCGAGGTAGCGGGCTAGCCGTGATAAAGTTGGCCCGTAGAGGTAACCTGCCTACGGAAGTTAGCGCGAGCTAATGCGGACGTAGCCAGCTAAGTTTACAAACCTTGTTTATTGGCCCGCGTCGTGTGAATAAAAGCAATAAATAACATCCTCAACAAGCCGATACATGGTGTTCTTGTCCTCGTATGAGAGTGGCGATAACTCTGGGCTCCTTCTCGACTCGCCATGCTGCAGTTCTTTCTGTTACGATAACAACCGAGCTAGTGCGCGGACATGCCCGTGTGAACCTCTGCTGACTCTGTCAATCATCGCCGTCAGGAGAATAAAACCTGAACTCCACTGAGCAGCAGCGAACTACCGAGCAGGACGTTGGCCCTCTCTCTCTCTCTCTCTTCTTCTGCTTCTTCTCTTCCTCTTCCGCTTCATGGGTGCCGCGTCACGGGCTGACACGCGCATCGGTGTGTACTGCGGCCTGCTGCCACGGAGTGAGCGCGACTCCTCAGCGTTTTGACCTATCTATGGTTTTGACCCCTAGGATTCTAAGGGTTTATGTTTTGTTTTTGTTATATCGTGTTTTATAGTGTGCAAGTTGCAGGCTGTTTAATCAAATAGTTTAGCAGAAGTAGGCCTAAACAGTAGACTATACTTAGCCTACTGGTTATTTACTGGGGGTAGACCTATTAAGGCATAAGTAGGTTAATATTGCACATATGACAATATACTGTAGGCCTAACCTACATGATATTAAAGATCTCCTATTATACTACTTTTCTGGTCTTAATTTCTGATTAATGACTCCTATAGAGCAACCTGACACGAATCACAGCACAAAAAACTATGTAGATTTTCGGGAAATGCTTCCTCTCATCTGGGGCTTTCTGCATTATCTGTCAACACTTGGCTTCCTCCTTCTCCGCCCCCTCACCCCCCTCCTGCCAACCCCACTCCGTTGTGATTGGTTACCTTCCGGAACACTTTAAGCAGCAGATTTGAGCAGGCAGGTGGGGGCATGCCGGAGCGTGCCTGAGCACGTTGCAGCATTACCATACATGGAAAATCCCGATTGTACATATAAATCCCGGAAATTTGAACAAGTGAATCGCAACCGGAGTTCCTAGGTTGCGTTCCGAATCGCATACTTTCTACTATATAGTATGTAGAAAAAAGATTTAGGATGTCCCGATTCTTGTGGCCAGATTTAGGATGGTTAGAAGTACCCGGATGTCCTACTTCATGCGGCCAAGATTGTTAGTGTTGAAAAGTGCATCCTATTTGGGCGATTCTGACCCACAATCCAGTGCGCACGTGAAGTGACGTAACATCGACGAAGCCTCCATATGAAAACAAACGGGGATGCGACGGATATAAAAGCAAGAGGCAAGATCAAGGCGCAATGTTATGATGAAATAAGAGAGAAAAGTATGTCCCAATAGTATGCCTACTGCATCCTAACTAGATTCTTTTTATCGTCGGATGTAGTATGTAGAATAGAAAAAAGAAAGAGTATGCGATTCGGAACGCAACCCTAGTGTTTAGCGCTCTGCACAGCCAACCCAGACGGTCAGCAGGGAATACGTCTAAATGCATGTAAGTTATTATTTCACACTTTAGTATGGTTAAACATGACTATAAATCATTATAACAACGTTTATTGGTCATAAAAGTTGAAAAAGCATAATAGGTGCTATTTACAGTTTTTCTCAGTCGCTTTGGTGCTTTTCTCACATCACTATTAACATTTGCACAGCAGTTAGTGCATTTCTCAAAATTAGTGCAAACTGCAAAACCTAGTGGATAACCTGCAAAAGTACGTCACTTGCTCAAAATGGATATTCCTCAAATGCAAGTATTCATGTCAATGAAACTGCCAGTGTCATCAAAATGAGAAGTCTTGACACCATCGTTTATGAACAAGATAGTCAAATGGCTTTGTCATGTTTTCATTATGACAGTTTATTCTCTCAGTGTTTTCCAATGCAAAAAAAAGGTCAGAACTCGGTGACACTACCGAAAATGCTCAAGACAGCACTATACACTACTTGTACAGCCATTTGAAAACTACAGTAACGTTACACATTGCTGTAGTTAGGGGAGTAAGCGTGTACAAGACACTGAATACGTATGTTTCACATTTTTACTGTATATGCTCTTTGCAATTCTACAGCATTGTGCAAAAGAAAAATACACTTCAGTCACTTATTTAGAACAAACATAAAAAAGCACCCTTTTGGTAGAGCTGTGCACAAATGTGAACAATATAACAGGACATATTGTAACTGAACATATAGGTAAATCATTCTGGCGCATCTAGACGTTCCTGTCTGGCCACATATTTTCATCTACATCACGACGGATATTATCCTTTGCAATGCAGCGAGGAAAGTACAACTAATACTTCACACACCTCCTCGTGAGTGAAAGCTGAAGTCCACCTGAGAGCAATTGTTCAATTTAGGAGACATTTCCAGGAAAAAATGATAAAGAAAGGCATAAAATTTGCTTGACAGAATTTGATAACTAGTTCAACAGTTTTGTATGTAATGACTCAAGCAATGAAATGAAGACTATTAGTTTTATTGGGAACGACTATTCAGCATCCATAAGTATAGTTCATTTTGACTGACATGACATAAGCAAATGACAATGTTATAAAACAGCAGAGAATTGTATGAAAGCAACTGATACATGTCCAAAAGCATTTGCAATTTGTTCAGAGGAAGGAGAAATTGCTACTATGATGTGCTCAAATGACTAAATGTTGCGGAGGTTGAACTAATAGTTATGAGAATTTTCATTCTGATCTGAGAAAAGCACCAAAGCAACTGAGAAAAACTGTAAATTAAGATTACCCTACATATATATAAGCCTAATATTGCACATGACAGAGACCATGATATCTCTTTCATAATAGACAGACAGACAGACAGACAGACAGACAGACAGACAGATAGATAGATAGATAGATAGATAGATAGATAGATAGATAGATAGATAGATAGATAGATAGATAGATAGATAGATAGATAGATAGATAGATAGATAGATAGATAGATAGATAGATAGATAGATAGACCTTTAAAGATAACTGTTAGTGTTTCAGTAGTATTAAATCACAATGACTCACTCAACACAAAATTACAAAGGCCAATAAACCCTACACAAAAACAGACCTTGGTTTAAGTTTAAAATGTGTATCAGAAAGTATATCAAACTTTAAGGCAAGATAAAGTATGTAAAAGTACAAATGTAGCCTATTTAAATGTGCATTGTAAAAAAGACACTCAGGGGAGCGGTAATCCAACAATTCCATTATTCATTTGAATGAGTTAAGTTTTTAATTTGGTAAAAACTTGGACGTTTCTTGTTGTTTCCTGTTTATTTGATATGCTTTTATTCACAATCTGGGTCAAACTGACACGCGTAATAAATGGATCTCCCCACACCAACTCTCTCTCTGAGCTCAATCTCAAGGCCATCACACGCATCGCAACCTCAATAGCACAGGAGAACACACACCCATTCAACTGCCATTTCAACATTCAGCCCTCTGGACACAGGTACAGGTTCTTCATGTGGAAGAGGCAAAAGCCTGGTGCCTGCAGCCATAGCTGACTTAAACAAAACGCCCAGATAAAACACACAAGTCCCACGTTGTCTATCTACTATTGTCCTGCAGGTCATATGTGTGTTCTTCTGTTTATCTGTAAGCATGCTGTTCATAATGTACAGTGTGCATTGTACATTGTCAGAATGTCCCATTTAGGGACAAAAACTGTAGTTTATAAGGTGGAGTCAGCCATTCTGGACAAAACTTTTTGTCAAAATCACTTTTCGTCAAAATCAGTGAATATCTCCTGTCCATATTGTGTGTGTGTGTGTGTGTGCTGAAAACAGGCAAGCTGCTATAGCTACTGTGGGCCCCTTTGTTTACATTACAGTTCACAGAGCGTCTGTGTATTGTCACCAGATTTTTTCCCAGCACACTCACAGTGCTACCACACGACACGTGATGGCTGTAGTAAAAAAAGTGAAAAATGCAAAATGGTTAATAGTTGACAACAATAAAGCTAGATAACTGGAGTTAGTTAATATTTATGGCCACATTGAGGATAAACTAAGATAATATGAGACCACATGGGAAACATGATGAGCCATGCTTTTCTTTCGAATATCTTTTTTCAATGATTTTCTAGTGTAAATTGATCTGGCTCTATTAACCCTCAGTATTCTGTTTGGCCATGTCTAAGAGTTGACACCCTAAGATAAACTTTTTTTTTTTTAAAGAAACTACTTAACTACTACAGGGGTATGTGCCAGCTTTTCCTTGATATAGCCTAAATAAGCAGAGGGACTACTTTTTTAAATCTGCCAAGAGCAATCCTAGTGAGATAACACTCACAAACGTATTACTTCTTTGATAATTAAGAGGGTGACAAAGGTGAGTTATTTTCTGCAGAGTGCAACGCCTCCTTTTATTATCAGTACAAGTTAATATGCTTTTTCCAAGAAAGAGGAGGATCTCGAGTGATTCCAAGAATTGATTTAAAACCCTGTTGTTTTGTTTACTCCATATCCCAAGCTATAAGCTGAGTAAGCCTAAAGTGTTCATTTAGTAAACGATTAGATTTACAAGTTATAAATAAATAGTATAATACGTTTTTTTGGGCTTATACAACATATAGACACTCAATGAAATGGGTTGTTAATGTCTTAATCACATGTAATATATCACGACCAGTCCCATAATTAGTCACTACTAGACAATTTGGATAGTCATATAAAAATAAAAACAAATTAAAAAAAATGTGGCTACATGTGTGGACAACAGCAATACTGACAAATAAGGATTTAAGGAATCTAAATGATTTTAACATTTGGTCAACCACACCATTTCCTCGCACAGGAATAACAGTAAGGTGTAAACATATAATAACAATATCACTAGCTTTTCAAAAAGTTGAATGATGGAAGTCCATTTAATTAGAAAACTACTATAAATGTGGACTTGTTTTGGAAATGAGAATCGCCATGATTCCAGTTCCTTATCGATTCAAACCCCAGACCACCTGGGGCCTCACATTTATTTCAGATCATTTGGATCTCACTCTCATATTTGTCCAAAATGTGCACCCCAGAATCACAACTATGACTGGACCTCAATCCTCCACCTTGTGGCCCTGTCATGCCCTGTGTCTTTTAGAACTTTGATAGTTTTCATTGTAGGGCAATGTAGGCCTAGTGTATTTATTCCATCATACCATAAGGCTACAACCGCAATTCATTTCATTATTGGTATGTCAGACAATTATTCTCTTTTATCATCAATTGATTGTTTAAAGACAAATTGTCATAAAAGTGGAAGATGCCCATAATAAAGCCAATACACTTCACATGGCGTTATTTGTCCCACCAACATTCAAATACCCAAAGATGTTGAGTTGATGAGTTGAATTGGGAAACTATAATACAATGTACCATAATATAAATATTCACAATTGAGAGGATGGTATCGGTGATTTTTTTTGGCTCTTTTATATATATAAAAAATGTATATGCCTACAATGAATCATTTAATAAACATTTATGTCACGCAACCAATTGATCAACAAATGTATTTTGCCTTTGTGGTGTGGCCTGATACATGAGGCATGTGGAAAGCTGGAGAACAGCAATCCTGACAGACAGCAGAAATGAACATGGCCGGAGGGGCTGTAACTCTGAGAGGATCAGTCAAAAAACACCTGATACTAACTCTGTAGACATTTGAGATAACATCACAGGAATGTTCACATTCAAGTTTCTGTCAAGCAATCGTTGGTCCTGCAGCAGAATGCCCCGAGCAGCGAGGCGTGTGTTCATTAGCCGTCCGCCTCCTCCAAAACAAACTTGGCTTTACACATGAACAGCGCTTGCCTTTTGCAACATTTAAAACTTAAAGTCCTGGATACCTTTTCATTGAATATTTAAATAATTTACTTTACACTTTGACTAGACATGAACTGACATTTTGACATGTCACAGAGGTGTCAGTCACTAATATAAATAATGACTTAATTATATAGTTACAGTGCTATAACATGTAACCCATGTTGTTGGTATACTGACTAACTGACTGACACACCTAAATGACACTGAACCATTGTTAATTCTGCTCATTGGACCTAAATGTGAGATTGCTCCTGGGAGAATCAGTTACCAATCCTAAACGCCCTTAATGGAAAAGTTGCTGAGCTGGTGAGTGAAATTCCTTAGGCCACCTGCAGAGGGCAGAACATGTAATACAATGCATTGCACAGATGTGTCTTCTGAGGTATTTCAAACACAATTTTGTTCAAAAACAGTTGTGTGTTTAAAGTGACTTATTTCTTGCTCTGGAATCTATACACGCTTAGTATACATCGGGTAAGATAAAGTTGAGGAAGCTTTTCTTTCCTCTATTAAAGTGTCATATAGTGTTGTCTAACTTATATCATCCATAATCAAGTTCTCTATATTACATCATTTCTACAATCATAATTTTTTACGTGAGTGTGCTGTTTTATTTCTTCTACACTATTATGAGCTTACTCTGATTATCAAATTATGTGAATGAAACCAAAGAACACACAAACAACACTTGGGCTGTCGACTGATTGCAAGTAGGGAAATGGAGCCAACAGCACAAGTGTTGTTATAAGCCTATACAGAAAAAGGCAAAAGCACCGCACCGTTTTATGAAACTAAAAAAACGGCACATGGAGTGACCGCAGACAAGATTTTTTTTCTTTTACATTTTCCTCATGTCTGGCATGTTGTGTTTGACATCTCTGACGAAAGCCCACAAATGTAGTCCTTGAGGTTGTTATAGCAACCCTGTGTAAGTGTTTGGCGGAGGATAAATCACCCTCTCTGTTTGGAATAAAACAATGAGAAGGTACAAGTAATCATCCCCCAGCATCTGATGAACAGGCTGCAATTCATCAGCACAAGGGGACTCAACAGCAGAGCCAGGCCCACTTCAGCTGATATCGGCTGCCAAGACACATCTGTGGGGCCTTCTTAGTATGTAGCCCGTGTGCTCTGATTTTACATCACAGGCATGTATGGCAACATTTTGTCAATTTTTTTCATTAAATTTTATCTCACCTTTTGGATTTTTTTAAAATTTCAGGATCTTTCAAGTTAACTGACTAGAGCTTTGAATGTTGGGTTTAGGTCTAGCTTGTTTCCACTTCCCCCCAAGAAGAAAAAAAATATCAATCAATGCAGCTTTGAAAACTTAAGTAGATTAACACTCATTGCGGCTCAGGCTGTGGAATAGTATATTGGTAATCCTGTGGGATTTGACTTCGAACCACTTATCTTTCCTTTGATGTGAACTGCTAATCATACCAATCTGAAAGGTGGATATAATCTCACTTGGCTCTTAGGGGCTAATAACTTGACGTTAATACACACACCCCTTTTTATCCATGC
Source organism: Ammodytes marinus (assembly GCF_949987685.1). NCBI lineage: Eukaryota > Metazoa > Chordata > Actinopteri > Uranoscopiformes > Ammodytidae > Ammodytes > Ammodytes marinus. The sequence goes on from NC_137212.1 coordinate 27,728,270, forward strand.
TAGTGGCACGGCTCTATGGAACTCTAGATGGCTGCCCACATCTTGAGTTTCACAGCAATTCCAATTTTTGAATGAATAGTGAGAATTCTGGAGAACGCTCCATGTCAAAATCACTTTTTTGTTGAAATCATTGAATATCTCCTCACAATCTGCTACCTGTCCGTGTGTGCACTGAAAAGAAGAATCTAGTGTTAATACACAGCCTACGCTCTTAACTGGTATGTAAACAAAGAGTAGGTAAACAAAGCGCACACACAGTATGGACAGGTAGCAGATTGGGAGGAGATATTCATCGATGTTAAGAAAAAAGTGATTTTGACAACAGGCATTCTCCAGAATTGCTGTGTGTTGGACATCCTCTGGGACATATTTCCTCTTCTTTTCAGTTCAGAGCTAATGAAGATCCTGTGCTACCAGCTGGTGATTGGGCCTGACCAGACAACTCATTACATCAGTCTGATTTCATCTGGTAAATGAACGGGGGTGGGCTGCGCAGTCACATTGAGTTGAAAATGAACATGGAAAGCCAGCATACAGGAGACAATTGTTGCACTGTGTCATGGTGCACTCTGAGAAAAGCCCCTGGTTTAGGATGCAGTAATTACCATGTGCCTTCTAGCCCGAGATGTAAAGAGGCTTTCAGTACAGGCACCTGGAGACAGTGCTGAACCTAAGAGGTGTGAAGAAGGAGAGAGTGATTACTCAACCACTTTTTGATTTATATACAGTATATTCTTCTTTTACCAAAGCATCACCTAGTTGCCTTACAGCACCATGGTTAAAAAGGGAGCGTGTATTCAGTGAATTGTATGGGACATTCAGTGCTTAAAAGGTCGTATAAAATGTAGGATTATAAATGCAGGTAAATTGTTGTACAAAAGTGACATATTAAGTGAGCCCCATCCACGAAGGCGCATTAGGTGGCTGAAATAGGTACTCAAGTCTAAGCTGGGATTAGCGGTGCAACTCAGTATATTGCCAAAGGATTTCTCGTTTTAACCTTATGCCTTCAGGTGACTTGGAGGGAGGGGGGTGGGGGGGGGGGTGGGGCGACATGATGGTGCTGCTGAGCGTGGTACGGACACAGGGAAAAACATTGTGATGTAAGATGCTTCCCTCCTCTCCATCTGCCCTAATCGCCCAAACTATTGCTCATTAACTGATTCCAACCCACACACACACACACACACACACCCCTTAACTAGTGTCCAATTACAGGCCTTTTCATGTGTGGGCACATTTTTACTCCACCTTTATCACAAACAATTGTTTTAACATTTATGTTACGAAAAAACTATAATCTTGGCATAACAGTGTAGAAAATGATGTGAGACTCTTATACCAGAAATCCTTAAAATAGTCTGTTTCTGTAATACCGGCTGTTAAGTGAGGAGAAGAGAACAAAACTTTAACTTCCATCGGCTGCTTTATATTATACATTTTAAAAGTACAACCTTTAGAAAACACTGAAATTGTTTTACTTTTGACTTGAAAGCATTTATCTGATGGATATAGTTACTACTAAGTGTATAGATCAACATTATAAATTAAATAAATAGGCTACTAAATAAACGTATGAATTAAAATGCGTAATAGTGACTACGACGAACATTTAAATATTCATGAAACTGTCTCATTTGTCCTGTGATGATTATAAATGACCTGTAACAGAAAACCAGACTGGAAACATTCTGTGTTACCCGAACAGTTTTTAAATCAAAGTTTACTTTACTTCACCATCGTCATATTACCATTATTAAAGGTGGAGTGAGTGATTCTGGAGAACGCTTGTTGTCAACATAACATTTTGTCAAAATCAATGAATATCTCCTCACAACCTCAGTATGTGCGCACTCAATTTTTGGTTTGTGTTAATACGCAGCTTACACTCTGTAAACTGGCATGTAAACAAAGGGTTTGTAAACACAGGGCACCCACCTTAGCTAGCAACATACATATAGAGCCTAGGCTGTGTATAAACACACAGCGCACACATACGTAGTATGGACAGGGAGTGGATCATGAGGAGATATTCACTGATTTAGACAAAAAAAATGTTTCGCTGACTCCACCTTTAAGGTGCTAACACACTGCACCCTGACGCGCGGCAAGATTACATACAAATGTAATGTGCAAGCATGTTGTTGGCGCATCGGCGTCAAGCGGCGGGCATTGAGCGTTCCACGTGTCATTTGCGGTGTGGCGATCACAGAAGTTGAAAATATTTAACTTTTCGCGCATCGGTTAGCATGTGGGTAAAGCACCATCAGCACAGCAGACTGTCCCGCTCAGCACCGGTTAGCACCAGCATAGCTAACCAGGCATTGAGCGTGAAACCTTGATGCAGATTGCGCGGCGACGCACTTGTACATTGACTTTGTATGTTATCTTGCCGCATGTCAGAGTGCAGTGTGATCGAACCTTTAGCGGCCGGCGGCAAATATGACCCAATATGATCAAGCGGCAGGGCACTTGCGTTTCTCGCAGTGAAAAAAAACACTACCACTTTTGTCCAAAGCTTTTTTTTGTAGTCACTTTAACGATAACGTCCATGGCTTCAGTTGTGACCTCTTACGAAATAAAGAGTTTCAAGCTGCTTTTACTTGACACGTTTCAGATGTCTCCATTTTTATCAGTTCCATCAAAGAGACATTTACCATCTCATTTATGCATCTATGTTTCTTCACCTTTCCTCTCCCTTTAATCACAAGATCCCTCAAATTTAACAAGTGGCCCTTTGGAGGGGCCGACCCCTAGGATGCCAACCTAGGGGTCCACCTCAAACATACCTGCTAGACAATCACCCTTTTGTACTTTTACTGCAAAACGGTATAGGCTATTACTTGCCATTTTAATTGTGATAATGTAGCCAATGAAACACATGATTGTGCTATATTTGTCTAGAAGTCCTAATTAGGCTACTGTTGTCTGACTGGGACATGAATAGAAACCCTTTTAAAATTCCCTCCAGTCAGGTTGGTGTGGAAAGTGATTGCAGGCACAGGTCTCCTCCCCCCCGCCTGATCTGAGATCTGTCAGCTCAATCCCCCCCACCGTCTCCGTCCAGCAGAGCCGCTGGGGCCAATGATGGACAGCCGGCATCGATATTTTTGGTGACGCTGCGCTCGGACAAAAACGATCGGAAATATTCCTCCCTGGAGAAATATATGACATTTGTGTTTTTGAAGATGGGATTACATCGAGTCAATAAGAGGAGAACTGCTTGTGTGGTCGGCTCACACACTTAATTCGGTGTGAAAAGGCTTCATACAGGTGGGTTATCCGCAAAACGCATTTCATTCTGACACTTACAGACAAAATAGTTTGAATTTCAGATCGCTTCGAAGGAAATAGTTTGAGGATTCAATGTTGGACACGTTATAACTATTTCTGCGATTTTTAAAATTGATTCCATTTGAATAGATATTTAATTGTAATCATTGTGGTCTGCTTTTGTTCTATCGTTTATCAGTTCGCAACAACAGGTTAATTGTCGAGGCTGCTCAAAAATAAATTATTTCTAAAGCTTTCGAGGCTTGAATACACCCAGCACCATTTTGAAAAAACTTCTCATTGTTAAAAAAAAGAAACAACACTTGTTGAGCCTGTATAGAGATCACATTGATGACGTGTTAAGGATAACAAGATGTTCCAGTGTCATTAATCAATCAATATGCAAATGAGCTGTCCTTTATTAAACAGTGCAGACCTACTGTACACACACATGTGTAGGAGATTATAAAGAAGCTACTAGAAAATCAGTAGGCCTATTCATAACAAGAATTAATGAGGAGAATAAAGGCTATTTGAAATTCTATTTGAGTCTCAAGCCTCTTAGTGAGTGAGTAATCATCTAAACACTGAGTTACATTTGAAAATGCCCTCTGGAACACAATGGAGAGTCATTTCAGTGTTAGATCATTTACAGACGGCCTGATTTTCTTGCCAGTATCATCATCAAAGAAATAAGATATCAGATATTAGAGGTTTTGTGAATCAATAGATAAATTCACTTCATTTAGAGAGAGTAACTGGACATACTTTGAAGGACATGGGAACACAGACTTTTCCCCCCAACGTGTTTTTTCTTGTACTTTTTTTTGTCAATTTAATTTAAAAAAAAACCTGTGTTTTGATTGATGTGCATTTTCATTGGACTTTTTGAAACAGACAACAAGAACCATCATCAATCTAGTCTGTGACTTAACGTTCGATAGTGAGAAAAACAGAAAGACACTTGTCAGATTACAAGTTCAGTACTAATATGCCTTTTCAGGATCAAGGAAAAACGTCGGTGTGTTTCAGAGACAACTGCGTATAAGTCAGACTGGGTGAGCAGGCAAACGGTCGGCTTTACCTTTGGTCTGACTTCGAGCACTCGGCTTCTTGGTGATTGTGATTTGATTAAGTGGGGGTTGGTTAACTCCCTGGTATTAGCGCTAATCTACATGGGTTTCACGTGTTACAAGCATTGGTGTCCCCCACGGATCAGTGAGTCAGTATTAAGCAATAGACAAACAACAAAACAATATATTGTTTGTAGCATAAAAAGAACAAAACCTCAAATTACAAATTCCATTGTTTGGGTGGCCCATAATATGCAACAACTGCTATCAATCTAAAAAATGAAGGTCTATTGAATCACTTTCTACAGACTTTACAGGAGCATGTGGCTCCTTATATGGCTGACTTACAAAAGGCAATGTTATACATATCCATATGTGGCAGGCCCGGTGGAGGACAACATTTCAATAAAAAATAAAGTCATCTTTGGAGCATTAGGGTTGTTGTTGGGGACATTACTATCTTTTGACTCTAGCTGTACCTCCAGACTTTACCTAGAACTGAGGAGAGTCACTGCCCTCAGCCTTATACAGCTGGACCTGATCTGTAAGTGCTACCATAATAGTCTTAACCCGCGCTGTATATACCGCTGAACATTCAGTTGCTACTACCGTACATACAGTCTACCTGTAAGCCATAGCTTAGTTATTTTAAAAACCAGCTGAGCGTCCACAGAGAGAGAGAGAGAGAGAGAGAGAGAGAGAGAGAGAGAGAGAGAGAGAGAGAGAGGGCACTGATCCTGTTTAGTGTTAAGGACATAATGAGCATGTATTTTTAGACGATACGCTAAAACAAACGTTGAAAAGTGACGTTCAGTAAACACATCAACAACACAGCCCTCAAATGACAGTGTTGTTTTTTTGGCTTGTTCAATCTGATGTTTGTGCTGTAAGGTCCCAGTCTCAGATTGTGTTTCTTTTCTGTATCTGTGTGCTAACAGGCCAGCAGAGCCGGACGCGACGACATGGCGAAATCCTGCAGAGAAAACACGAGACAGCGGTTGTCCTGCAACACGCCTGATGACGAGCTCGCCGTCATTGAAAATGGGGAGAGCAGGTCAGATGTCACTGTGAAATTCTTATTGGATTGTGCTCAAAAATGTGCTGTGTGCCACTTTTAAAGGTCACCTCTTATACAAAATGCCCCTTTGTCACGTTTGTCTCAACATCAATATGGGTCCATGGTGTGAATAGAGACTCCCATTTTATGCGAAAAAAAACACCCTCTCTCTTTTTCACCACATCCCTGAAAACCTGTGTTCAAAAACCCCAGTCAGATTTCTCTCCCCCTTATGACATCATAAGGTGGGGGCAAGGTCGGGCTTGAAGAGACAGGCACTAAAACAGAGCGTTTCAGACAGAGGCTAAAAAGAAGAGATCCAGCAATGGCCACTTTTGAACACTTTTCTACCACATCAGGGCCTTTTACACTGTTGTGTTTTAACCGTTCTGATAACTCAAGACACATTTTATAAACCTTTGACGGACTAAAATCGGTCACATGGAAGTGGTGTGGTACAATCTTGAGCCTGTCACTGACATTGTTTCTCCTCCTGCTGTCTTCCAGGGCTCACTCTCTTTGTGAAGACAACCCTGACAGAGTACTGTCTTCAGAACCCCACAGAGACTCATATACAGGTGCTGGGGCAATGGCCAGGTAAACTGCTCTACTAACACCTTTAGGTTCCTTAGTTGGTATTTACCAATGGTGGAAAGAACAATTACTCAAGTACTGAACTTTGCAATTTTTAATGCACGTTAGAAGAGTTTTTCCCTTTTATTCTACTTGATTCATTCTACTTGCCTACATTTCACAGAGAAATATATTACTTTTTATTCCACTGTATCCTAAAGCAATTTTCTTATTTCATATTGTGATTTGACTTTTTTTTTTAAATAAAAGATTATAAAACATGTTGGCCCAAACGATTGGTTTTATTTAAATAACCATAAATGTAAACATTCAGATCTTTCACAAAAAGTCAAAGATTCAGTCCAAAGAAATGAATACAGATAGATATAGGAAAGGCAAGGCAAGTTTATTTCTAAAGCACATTTCGGACACAAGGCCATTGAAGGTGCTTTACAGATGCAAGAACAAAATACATCCAGTATAGAGCACACATTAAAAAAAAAGCGAATGAGAAACATGAATATAAATAAAACATAAAATAATGAAAACATTTAAAAAGAACAAAAATAAATAAAAATGTAAAATGACAGGTTAAAACGGAAACAGTAAAGTCTTCAGACCATATAAGGTATTTGTTAGTAGCTCCATTTGGAGAAACTACAACAGTGAAATGTAAATTAAATTCAATTTAAACTTAAATGATGAAGTACTTTAACCTGTAATAGAATCTTTGTACATTGTTGAACTGGTACTTCTACTTTAGGCATAGGATCTGAATACTTCCTCCACCAATGGTATTTACATGTACTGCTAGATGATAGGACTAATAGATAGTCCCCTCCTAGACTAGACAGGTGTCACTTTGTTCTTTTTTTTGTTCCTCCTGCTAACTGTCTAGGCTCTCTTACTTCTTCTTAATGCTGTGGAACTGGGCGTCTCACAGAGTACACCCTGAAACACAGAGGCACGACTCTTTCCTGGAGCGCTTCAGGGGCCCCGAGCTCAAAGACATCTCAAGTCGAGGGAGCAATGCCCAGTCTACGGGCCAATGCGACACACACAGTAAGAGAAAGTAAGTACTGGACTCTGTCACACGGTAATATGACTTTCAGTGACAATAGTTTCTTTGTTTGAAAAAAAATTCAAACACTCCCAACGAACGGGAAGGTTAATCCACATTACACGAGTAACAGTCACTTCCTTAGAACGTTTGATGAGTCTAACTACCTTGAATAAAACTAGAGAAAGTGTTAAAGTCACATCAGTGTCTTTAGCTTCAGTGTTTGGTCGAGGTTGAGTTACGAGAGAGGGATGTGAATGAAGTGTGCTTTCACATGATGGGTGAGGTTACCCAGTCACAACAAGTTACACATGATTGAATGCATTGACGAAACCACCACACCCGAGTTCAAGATAAGTCGTCACAAATACTTACCATGAAAATCAAACGTTTAAAGGATTAAAAATGAAAAAAAAATATTATTATTATTATTTTTTTTTTACTAAAATATTGCCAAAAGACAAACACGAATAATCAACACCGGAAAACAGGATTTGTCTGTATAGTCACTGTGAGGGTTCACCCTAAAAAAAACTTTTTCCTCAATTTCTCTCCAAAGCCTCGCCAATAAGTGGCCTCTAGCTACTTACAACATGAATAACTGCAACAACACAGACGAGTAAGTGTGTGCATATCTGTGTCAGAAAATAGAAGTAGATTTTTAGGAAAAGTAGTCATGGATCATGCTGGACATTATCGGCATCTTGTGTATCATGTAGCTAACGTGTAGCACTGTTAATAGCCTAGAGTCCCTGAAACAACATGTCTTCCAATCCTTTATGATGTTTCCTCCTGTATCAGACTGGTTAAGACTTGATCCCCTTGCTTGCTTGAGGGATTACTTTGGTGCAAGGGATGTGGGTTGTACTTTCTTAAGAAAATAGGAATATTTATATACATGAAATGTACTCATATACTCTCATACAGTATGTAGCTAAACATCTGACAGGAAGGCATGCAAACTTACCTGTATTATGATGCCACCTGCTGGAAAAATATATGACCTGCACCAAGTATTCCAACAACGTCCTGAATCGAAACCTTGTGAAACCTCCACTAGACCCCCTCCTTCCTGTAGTATCTGATGACCCCTTTGGCAGCCCCCTCATAGACCACCATTGTCAGTTTTGACCACCGTAAAACACTGAGCTTGTGGTCCATAGCAAAAAAGAGGAGATTAAAAAAGATGAGAAAAAGGAGGAGGAGAAAAAGGAGGAGGAGAAAAAAGACGAGAAGAAAGACGGGGACAAGAAGGAAGAGGAGAAGAAAGACGGGGACAAGAAGGAAGAGGAGAAAAAGGATGAGAAGAAAGACGAGAAGAAGGATGAGAAGAAAGATGCTAAGAAAGATGAGAAAAAGAAAGAAGAGCCACCGTAAGTACACCATTAGACACAGTAGGTCTAATGGGACATTTAAGTACATAAAACACACTCATCTGTCTGTAACATACTTCGTGTATGTTTAAAATGACTACAATTGTGACAATACCAAGTAATGTTGAGTTGGTTTTCAGGAAAGAAATCTGGATCATGGACCCAGCAGCAGACCAGTACTACAAATGGCTGACTGTCATCGCAGGCCCAGTATTTTATAACCTCATGATGATTGTAACCAGGTATTGTTCATTTAACCTGCTTTAGAGCTTAGTCTTAGTCTCACTCAGATGTTCACAAAATGTAAAACGTGGTCTCCTTGCCTCCTAGATCCTGTTTTAATGAACTCCAGGATACATATACAACCCTCTGGATAGTGTTGGACTACACCTGTGACGCCATCTACTGCGGAGACACATTTGTCAGAGCAAGAACAGGTCTGATTTTGTAATGTTGACAGAAAATGTTATATGTACACTCATTCTTTCTCTGAGTAATTTTTAATTTGTCTGCCAATTTTGGTGTTTGTCCCTCAGGCTACCTGGAACAAGGCCTGCTGGTAAAAGATTCCAAGAAACTCAGAGATAAATACAGAACGACATCACAGTTCAAATATGACATGATTGCAATGATACCCACTGATCTACTGTTTCTGTACTTCGGATACAACAACCCGGAGTTTAGATTCAACCGTCTTTGCAAAATCACGAGGCTTTTTGAGTTCTTCGAGCGGACTGAAACCAGAACCAGCTTCCCGAACATGTTTCGTATCAGCAATCTCGTACTTTATATCCTCATCATTATCCACTGGAACGCTTGTTTGTTCTTTGCCATCTCGAAAACTATCGGTTTTGGAACTGACACGTGGGTCTATCCCAATATCAGTCACCCTGAGCATGGCCGCTTGGCCAGAAAGTACATCTACTCCCTGTATTGGTCCACACTGACCCTCACCACCATCGGAGAAACCCCTCCCCCAGTCAAGGATATTGAATACGTCTTTGTTATTTCCGACTTTCTCACTGGTGTGCTGATCTTTGCTAGTATTGTCGGTAACGTTGGTGCCATGATCTCCAACATGAACGCCTCTCGGGCTGAGTTCCAGGCGAAGATCGACTCCATAAAGCAGTACATGGAGTTCCGAAAGGTGACCAAGGACCTGGAGGCCAGGGTCATCAAATGGTTCGACTACCTGTGGACAGAGAAGAAGACTTGTGATGAGAAGGAAGTTTTGAAGAACCTCCCGGACAAGCTCAAGGCAGAAATCGCCATCAATGTCCACTTGGATACGCTGAAAAAAGTGAAAATTTTCCAGGAATGCGAAGCTGGTCTGCTCATTGAATTGGTGCTCAAGCTGCAGCCACAAGTGTTCAGTCCTGGAGATTACATCTGTAAGAAGGGGGATATTGGCAGGGAGATGTATATCATCAAGGAGGGGAAGCTTGCTGTGGTGGCCGATGATGGAGTCACTCAGTTCGTAGTGCTAAGCGATGGCGCATACTTTGGAGAAATCAGTATCCTGGGTATCAAGGGCAGTAAAGCAGGCAACCGGAGAACAGCCAACATCAGAAGTGTGGGTTACTCTGATCTCTTTGCCCTAACCAAAGATGACTTGATGGAAGCTCTCACTGAGTATCCAGACGCCAAAAAAATTCTGGAGGAGAAGGGGAAAGCCATGCTGATGAAAGACAACATGATCGATGAGGCCATCGCCAATGCCGGTGCTGACCCCAAAGACATGGAGGAGAAGATCACCTATCTGCAGGTCAACCTGGACAAGATGCAGACCCAGTTCGCCAAGCTGATGGCGGAGTTGACCTCGAGCCAGACCAGGATGAAACAGAGGGTCACTGAGATGGAGACCAAAGTGAAGTCCATACAACCGAAGGACCTGTCAGAAGTGGAGGCCGACAAAGACAAAAAAGTTCAGTAATATGAGAGATTCCCAAGGACATTACAGGAAAATGAAGGGATTTTTCATTTAGAATAGCAGAGTGACACTTTTGGAAGGCCCATGTTTATATGTATTTATACATCTCTGTTTATTATCGTCCTTATGTGTCAAATTGTGTACAGTGTGTATGCTATGGACGGTTGACAGCCAATGTCACGTTGTCATAAAACTACGATCAGAAGCACTCGTGTCTGCAAAAATAATGGCTTAGAATAATGAGGAATGCTTCTTTTTTCCCTGATCAGTATTTACATTGTTTCCCTTGAAAACATATTGATCTATCTGTAAAACATGTCGACAATTCATACACAATCATGCAAAAGCAATATCCATTTGATACTGTATGTCTATACAAAATAAATCCAAATGCAGTTCTGTTTATATAATGTTATTATGAGGTGTACATTACAATGTTATATGTGAATAAACATTAGAAAATACATATAACAGATACTGTATATGTCATTTTACAGGTAGGTTTTCAGCAGCACTTGTGAGTCCTTGCGTACCATTAAGGCTCAGTCCTTCCTTGTCGCAGCGGACCCTGGTTTGACTTCAGACCGGGCCGTTCACTCTCCTCATTTCCACTCTGTGCTGTTTCAAACGCTCAAATAAAGGTTAAAATACCTAAAAGAAAATCTTGAAAAAAAGAAGTAAAAAAATCAGCGTTTTGGTAAATGTTTGCTGTCAAAATCACTTTTTGACAAAATCAGTGAATATCTCCTCACGATATGATACCTGTGTTAATACACAGCATAGACTCTGTAAACTGGCATGTGGCTAGCTCAGGTTGTCCCCCTTAGTTTACATATCCCTTTACAGAGGCTGTGTATTAATCGCATATTTTTTTTAGCGCACACAGTACGGATAGCGGATTGTAAGGAGATATTCACTGAAGTATTCTCCAGAATTGCTTACGCCACCTTTAACAGAATCACTATTTCAAAGAGAAAACTATATTTATTTAGGTTTGAAAATTAGATGCTAAATATATATTATCTACTAACTGTGTCTGTCTGTAGTTATGTGAAAACAGCCGAGTAAAGATGTCAAAAGTTAACAGAAACTTTGAAGTTGTGGACTGTGGAAGAAAAACCTTCAGTTAATAAAAGATGATAAAGTGAGTGATAAGGGATTATCTCCGCGGGGTTCGTCCATATGATCGACCCCTTTCACATGACATGTATGTGATCCATTGTTAAAATAAAAAGGTATTGACTATGGGAGCTTTAAGTTATATATAAATAATATATCACATGTTGTAAGTGGAAATTGCTTATTGCATATTAATGACAAACTTGATTGGTTTCTTTCACCTTTATTTACTTTGCATAATAGTTGCTTTACATAATGGTTTCACATTATCTGCACATTCTTTAAGTACCTGAGGTATTTGGCCGAATAAAACTTTTCATGTGACTGTTCCTTATGCAGGCATTGCACATTTGGCAACTGCACTTACAAATGTGCAATCACACACACACTTAATAGCAAACAAACCAAGGGGAAGAGAAACACTTCTTAGAGGATGTGAAAGTCTAAACCGACCAGTCAGTAAAGTCATTCTGAAACCCTGCAAGCTATTGAAACCACACAATCTGGCCAGTTTCACTGTTTCACAACACACAGTATTCATTTTATAAGTAATACAATAGGCACAACACACATACACTTTAAAACAACCCCAAGGTTAGTGGTGAGTTGGCCCTCACACTGACAGGAAATACTTGAAATATAAGCGTGTCAGCGAGGCTATTTGGGTTAGCGGTAATATAAAAAGCTTCACCTTGATATACTACAATGTAATCGTCACTAAGGAGCACCATTATGCTCAGTCCACTCAGTCGTGGGAATAGAGCCTGAGGAGTGAATACTGCTACGCCATGAAAAACATGAGAAAAAAAGTCAAACTAAGTCAATAAATACACTGTTTTGTGCTGGCATTCGCTAACGTCCTATGTATAAGTGCACTTTCACAGTTTTCGCAAATCAACCATTGTTCATGTTTGCACGGAAAAAGAAACGCAAGAAGAAGAAAAAAAGATTTAAGTGCTGTGTAAATCTCTTTGGGGAAACCCTAATGTATTGATATACAGTATCTCACAAAAGTGAGTACACCCCTCACATTTCTTCACATTTTTCTTTATATCTTTCCATGGGACAACACTGAATAAATGACACTTTGATACAATGTAAAGTAGTCAGTGTACAGCTTGTATAACAGTGTAAATTTACTGTCCCCTCAAAATAACTCGACACACAGCCATTAATGTCTAAACTTCTGGCAACAAAAGTGAGTACACCCCTTAGAAAAAATTTACAAATTGGGCCCAAAGTGTAAATATTTTGTGTGGCCACCATTATTTTCCAGCACTGCCTTAACCCTCTTGGGCATGTAGTTCACTAGAGCTTCACAGGTTGCAACTGGAACCCTCTTCCACCCATTTATGACAGCATCACAGAGCTGGTGGATATTAAAGACATTGCGCTCCTCCACCTTCCGTTTGAGGATGCCCCAAAGATGCTCAATAGGGTTTAGGTCTAGAGACATGCTTGGCCAGTCCATAACCTTTACCCTCAGCTTTTTTAGCAAGCCACTGGTCGTCTTGGAGGTGTGTTTGGGGTCGTTATCATGTTGCAATACCACCCTGCGGCCCAGTTTACGAAGGTTGAGTGCACATGGTCAGCGTCGTACACAGAGGTTGGCTTTGGAAAATAGACGTATGAGTGCTGCCAGCATTGCTGAAGGGCTTGAAGGGGTGGGGGTCAACCTGTCAGTGCTCAGACCATACGCCGCACTCTGCATCATACTGGTCTGCATGGCTGTCATCCCAGAAGGAAGCCTATTCTAAAGATGATGCACAAGAAACCCCACAAAAAGTTTGCTGAAGACAAACAGTCTACGGACATGGATCACTACAACCATGTCCTGTGGTCTGATGAGACCAAAATACATTTATTTGGTTCAGATGGTGTTAAGAGTGTGGAGCGGCAACCAGGTGAGGAGTACAAAGACAAGTGTGTCTTGCCTAGAGTCAAGCATGGTGGTTGGAGTGTCATGGTCTGGGGCTGCATGAGTGCTGCCAGCACTGGGGATCTACAGTTCATTGAATTCTAACATGTACTGTGACATACTGAAGCAGAGCATGATCCCCTCCCTTCATAAACTGGGCCGCAGGGCAGTACTGCAACATGATAACGACCCCAAACACCCCTCCGAACGACCACTGGCTTGCTAAAGAAGCTGAGGGTAAAGGTTATGGACTGGCCAAGCATGTCTCCAGACCTAAACCCTATTGAGCATCTTTGGGGCATCCTAAAACGGGAGATGGAGGAGCGCAAGGACTCTAATATCCACCAGCTCCTTGATGTCGTCATGAATGGGTAGAAGAGGGTTCCAGTTGCAACCTGTGAAGCTCTGGTGAACTCCATGCCCAAGAGGGTTAAGGCAGTGCTAGAAAATAATGATGGCAAAACAAAATATTGACACTTTGGGCCCAATTTGGACATTTTCTCTTAGGGGTGTACTCACTTTTGTTGCCAGCAGTTTAGACATTAATGGCTGTGTGTCGAGTTATTTTGAGGGGACAGTAAATTTACACTGTTATACAAGCTGTACACTGACTACTTGACATTGTATCAAAGTGTCATTTATTCAGTGCTGTCGCATGGAAAGATATAATGAAATATTTGAAGAAATGTTAGGGGTGTACTCACTTTTGTGAGATACTGTATATATATATATGAAACTAACTCTGACAGGGGGTGAGGCCTCAGAGGGAAAGGCCGACAGTGGAGTGTGACTGGTAGAGGTCGTTTAGGCACAGGGTTATTGCAGCGTTTTTTGTTTCATGTCATTTTCCTTCTGTATTTTTCTGTTTCTCCCTTTTTTTCCCCCACGTTTAATTTATCAAAAATGCAGTCAGAAAAAAAACTTTCACAGCATCCCAAATCCTTTGGCATAAGTGATGGCCTTGAGGAGTCTTTCTCTCAGTTTTTCCTTGGAGGAGTACTCTGGGAGCAGCAGTGCATTGAAGCAGGTGTGAGAGGTCGGTAGCCTGAAAGAAGGGGAGAAGTAAGTCAGAGCATGGCTGGGACCTGGCAACAAAAAGGTGACCTGAGACAAGCTTATCACGCGTGTTTGAACATGAAGAATCAAGCATGTTTTATTCTAAATCAACTGTTACATTTACAGGCGTATAGGGAAGAGTATTAGGATCACGGGAGAGAAAAGCTTTTTAAATAATGCACTTCGAATGTTGAGGATAAGGATGAAATGTAATATTGATAATACACTTGACATGTAGAGTCTGCTTATGGAGTTCCAATCCGTCAACAACTAATGCTGGGGTTACACTACACAACTGTTCACGTGATTTTACAGACGCAGACAATCTTCCAATGTAGGACTGACTTCACAGGAGTCTTACTGGAGTTGTGGCATGCGCCCGTTATCTCAGTCGTTTGGTGGAAGGTGGTCATATGACCCGATTTTGACGTTCCGACATTATCAAACTGGTTAGATATTATCGTTAGTCTTAAGGGGTTGGCTCAAGCGAAATGACGTGAACATTGTCACACTCTGTCCAGCACCAAACACGACGCAGGAGGAGCGGCATTAGTCGCGACCTGTGTCCGCCTGTGAGGCACTTTTTTCGGCCCCTTTTACCTAGCAGCCTCAGCTGGAGAACCAGGCTGACAACCGCGCAACCTTAACACTGTACCGTCACTTTTAGGGTTAGGAGTTATTGGGGGAAGAGATCAGCAAATAAAGCTGGTCAAATAACTACAGGATGTCCCCCGCTCGGAATATTAAATTCACTTTTTTTTAGTCTTGCAATATGAGACCCCCTGTCTTTTCAAGATCTCATTCTGTGACTGAGAACTAATGATTAATTGTCCTGAGGTGTGAGTTGATGTCTTTAGATGTGAGAGGGTGTCAGTCTTCAGTATTTTCAAAGTCTTTTAAAAGTCCTCTAGTGTAAGCCCATCATTACCCACTTTTTTGTCAAAGAAAGAAAAAGAAAAAAAAAATTACTTCCTCAGCCCTCATGATGATAAAATACGGAAACATTGCTGATTTGGCACCAGACCTTTCTGAAAAAAGGTTCTGGAAAAATATATAATTAAACAGCATGTTCTGGGGGCGCCCTTAGCTCAGTTGGTAGGGCGTCCCCCCCATGGGCCTCGGCCAGCAGCGGACCCGGGTTCGATTCCAGCCCGCGGTCGTTCTCTGCATGTCACTCCCCTCTCTGCCCCATTTCAACTCTGTCTCTACACTATCAATAAAGCATAAAAATGCCAAAAAAATATATATATATAAAAAAAAATAAACAGCCTGTTCTGTACCTGTCTGTGTCGGAGCCATTCTTGGCGATGATCATTTTCAGTTTGCCGAGCCCTCCGACTGGTGCTCTGTCTGTTCCAGTGGTGAACTGAAGAAACAACCTCTTCTTCTCCTCTTCAAACGAGTGAATCGTTTCCCAGAAATCCCTGTGTCCAGAAAACAAAAGACTACTTTAAAACAGCAATGATCCGACTGATACAATTGGTCAGTTTGGTAATGCGACCTGCTGCTTAAAACATTTAGATTATGACTTACCTGGTGTGCTGCTGTGTGTGAGGGGGAAATATGGAAGATCAGACTTACTTGATAATTTGAGTGTCTTTGCTGTAACCTCCGTCGTACTGTGTTGTCTTTTCAAGGGCTTCAAAGTCAAGTTTCTGTTGAAAGCCCAAGAGAATGCTCTGTCAGTCATTAAAAACACTGGCAACAGTAAAGTAACAGAATGTAGGTTTTGTTTTTCCTCACCCTGCTTCCACAGATTAGCATCTCCACTTCCTCAGGTTTGAACAAATACTTCAGTGGGGACTCATTTGTGACGATTAGGAAACCTTTTTTGAAGGCTTTGAATTGTATCTCAACGCTCTTGTTCAGTATGTAGTCAGCATACAGGTTCACAAACTCCTGTGAATTATAGATGGGAAAAACAAAAGGAACTTATTAAATGTTCATCAAAGCCAATACTCAATGGCATTCTTTCATAACTGAGTCTATGACAAACAGTGAGTGAGTCTATTCCTTGTATTTTAAGAATTTCATAAAACATTTTCTATCAACGGATGAAAAAACAACCAACCTTGCCGTTAAGGTAACCGATGCCAT
The DNA here is from genome assembly GCF_949987685.1 of Ammodytes marinus. Taxonomy (NCBI): domain Eukaryota; kingdom Metazoa; phylum Chordata; class Actinopteri; order Uranoscopiformes; family Ammodytidae; genus Ammodytes; species Ammodytes marinus. Next base: position 27,744,799 of record NC_137212.1, read on the forward strand.
AATGCACTACCTCGCTTAAAGCATTGTGTTTATTAAGACTGTGACACAAGGCATATTGAACTGAGGCGAGACTTTAGAAATGGTATCGCAAACCAAATCGCAAAAAATCTGTTATATTTCCCTATTAAAGTTCAGCCCTTCTGTTCACCCATTACCATGATATAAACTACTATTTATTTAGATTGGTAAGACCTAATAATCCTTTAGAAAGAGCACTGTTGTGGTTTTCAGACATCTTACCTGTCTATTCTCTGTGGTAACAGGGATCTGGTCTCCCTCCTCCTTTAAGTCGTGTAAGATCGGGTTTCCAAATAGGTCTGTGTGCGATATCTGGAAGGTGAGTGCCATGTCTTCCTCCACATTGCCGGTATATTCAAGCAACTCCTTCAGACTCTTGTAAAGAAACTGCAAGAAGAAAAGAAAATCGGCTGGTAAAGAAAAGCACACCAATTTCAAGTCTGTGAAATATTAAGCTAGTCAGATGATAGTGAGCTAAACTTAGCATACAGATCCAGCTAGCCTAGCTCTTTCTGAAAGTAACAAAATCCACCTACCATCATCTCTAAAGCTCATAAACACATGTTTAATGCATACAAAAAATATCCATCTCCTCTGCTACTGGTCTTTAAACTAGCTCTAAGCTTAGCTAGCCTTGTCCTGGCCTACATTTAGCTATATTCTTGTGTTTTTTGTTTCCAGCAACACTGAAAACTGACGCATCATTTTTTCTTGACTTTACACTTAACCTTAGAAAACCCACAAACACCCTCAGCTATATAAGCTTTTCAAACAAATGTGGAAATAAAGAACTGATGTATGGTCACAGTGTATTAGCTTTGGAGAAAGTTACTGTACTGGATGGGAGTCTGAGAGGTCCAAGCAGGTCCCTTTCTTGCCCATGAGTTTCCTGTAGACAACCATAGGGAAATGCACATCCAGGATGCAGTTATTGTAAATGGCCAGCCCCAGGACCAGTCCAACCAGAGTGTACTGCGCTTCATTCTCCAGCGAGGAGGAATTAAACCAGAAGAGTTTGGTGTCGTCGTCATAGGTGAACATTCCTGTTTAAAAAAAAAAGTCAAATGGAGAGAGAAAGACACCAATCATTCATTCATTCAGTCAGACAGACATGAGAGTGCTATAAAGCTTTGTAATCTAATGGTGCTTTTCCAGTACTGGCTCTACTTAGGTATCGGGTACTTTTCTAGAGGTTGTTTACTTTTACATTATTTTTCTTATTAGTACCCAGGATAGTACCCCCTCCGTGCAGGTGTTCGTCATAGCGACGCAAGTCTGCTCTGATTAGGGATCTGGGGATGTGCTTATCACAGGTGGTAAATTAGGGTGGTCATGGATTCCCCCTTGTGACCATCATTTGGGGAAAAAATCTGAACAGGGTTTTGGAACACAAGTTTTCAGAAAGGTGGAGGTGGATAAAACTAGAGGGTAGCTTTTTGTAATAAATGTTTTCTAATCACACCAGGGACCCATACATTTCAAATCTGTAACATTTTGATGTTATATCTCACCTATGTCGGGATTGAATATTTCCTCCAATACCAACTGAAAGAACTCCTTGGAAACCCCTCCCTCGTCGACACCTTGCTCCCCCTCAAACACCACAAACAGCTGCTTCTTCAGGTCAGACGGGTTCTCCATGGAGATCATCTCCAGCTAAAAACACACACACACACAGCAGGACTGAGCCTCAATTTGACATCCCAAGCATACACACACAACAGAAATATCAGGCCGGATTTAACTCACTCTGATGAGGGCGTCGTCGATGATGTGATCTCGGCGCACTTTGAGCTTGAGATAGGGGTCGGGCTCCTGGCCCTGGACCATGCTGTAGAGGGCGGTGAGGCGACGCTCGCTGTACATGCGGATCCTGTTGTCGTAGTACAGCCCTTGGCTCTTGGTGGTGACGCTGAGGATGAAGGGGCAGGTTTGGAAGGAAAACTTCGTTTCTGCGTTGACCTTGAAGAAGGTGAAATCCTTGTCCATCTCCACCACTTCGTTCAGCGACTCGTTAATGAAGTCTTCAAAGGGGAGGAGGGGTTTTATACTGTCTATAGCTCTGATGCCCAGTTCTTTCTCCAAGGGGTCCACTCTGGGACCTTTCTTATAGAGCCGCTCCTCACCCAGCAGCTCGTGCAGAGTGAGCTCATCAGAGTCCAGCTCTTCGTCTTCCACGTCGTTGTGCCGCACATCTAGCTCCCCGCCCTGGATACTGGCGTAGAAGACCACTTTTAAACACTGGGTCGCAGCCACCACAGTCTCATCGTCGTTGACCAGATTCTCGCCGTCGTATTCGTTGCTGACGACCGTGTAAGTGATGACCTGCTGGAAGGTCTCCATGATACGGCGGAGGTGTGTGAGACCCTGCATGGACCAGAGCTTTGACAGCCTGGCGAGCGCTGCCACGGGCAGTTTGCTGATTGCTCTGCAGAACTGTGGCAAGGCCACCTCCAGGTACTCGGGGCTGTGGAGGTTACTGTTCTCCATCACGATGACAAAGATGTTCAGGTAATCTGGATTTGTTTCGTACACGTCAAGGTATTCCAGGTCGAGTTCCATATTTGGAGTGAGGAAAATGAGTGCGTTTACAAGAGCTGCCTCCACCACCTCGATGGCTAGGAGTCTGTCGTAGACCCTCCTCACAGCGCCAATGTCCACGGAAACCTCACAAGGGTCAGACATTTCATGAAGACCCTCATCTGGTAAAAAAGAAGCACCAGCAGCATCAGCAGCTGAAGCACCCATCTTCTCTGAGGCTTGCCCACTCTCGCTTTTATGCTTTTCCACATTTGTTTGATCAAAAGAGTCTGGGGTTTCACTGTCTATGGGTTCATCCTTCTTGAAACTCTTTGTCAGGGCTTCTGTGCTGGAGAAAATCCTACCGATGATGCGTATGAGAGCAGAGTAGTTGCCTTCCTCCTCGCAGAAACTCAGGATACTACATACCGTGTCCTCTGTGAGGTAAGAAACATCTGCACAGAGACAGTAAAAGATTGAATGAAGAAAACAATGAAATGATTTGAAGACACTGTCCATGTGAGTGTGACTCTCTTTTACATTACCTGAGAAGGGCTCCTTGGTGGGAAATTGGCGTGCCTGGCTCATCTTACCGTACATACCAGTGTGTTCGTCGCCACTGGAGTCTAGATGTGGCTCGTCAGATTCCTTCTTGGAGGAGGGTGGACTGCAGAGTTTGGCATTGATCTTAAACAGATCAAGTGCTTTGGCCGCCGCTGAATTTTTATCCAACGGTCGGAAATCGGAACATGATGCACAAAACTCATTCGTGCAGGCGCCATTTCCACAGCCGTCAGTTAACTGCCGAAAGTAGCGCTCGATAAGATGCTTTGCAGCCGCTCTGTTCCTGCATAACATATTTAAACAGGAGGGCAGAAGGAAAAGCATTCTTTTAATGCACAGAATAAAACATCTGGAATGAATATCCAACAACTCAAAATTGAACAAGCACTTTTAAACAATGTAATATTGTTTAAAGACACAAAAATGGACCCAGGTAAAGAACAGCAAAGTGTGCAGATTGGAATACAAACCTAACTAATTGCATGTTTAACTAGAGTGCTGTCCAAATAGAGTGACTTACATTCGGCTGGATTCAGGTACCCTCCTGCAGGCCCGATTTACAGTCCTCTGAAAGAAAAATTCAGCAATAAATGTCTTTATCCTACAGTAAATATACAGCCTTGATAAAAGAAAGCTGCAGAGGCAGCAGCACCCTTTACTTCAGGTGAGGCACCTCTACTAGCTCCAGTTGGTGCTTGTCAAATGTGGAAAACATTTCCATCACAGAGTTTACCAACAGTTCCTCTAAAAAAGTATTACCACTGATTTTTAAGAAAATGGGGAAGGTACTGGGAACTTCCATCCACTGAATAATAATAAACATGTTGTTGCCTGTATCCCAGGTTGCACCTACTGCCCCGAGTGCTTACTATAGACTGTACATGGTGCTTACAAAAAGAGTGTTCCTCCATGTATGTTGAGTTTTAGCCTTTGTCACATTGCTGAGTATATTTTCACTTGTCAAATAATGAAACACGACCAAGGCACGCCAGTGAAAACTTGGGAATTATTTAGGATTAAATCTTATCAGGATCAAATGGTAAATGACATTCTGTAATTTTCAAATAATACTAATGTTTCCAACATGGGCCATAACCAAACAACTTCAGGAACATGCCTGGAATTGGATTGGTTTACTTACATTATTACAGTATTGAGCAATTGATACCGAAGTGCAATATGTTTTGGAACAGCTGTCTGAGGAAAAGTCTCCTTCATGGCGGGACATGCAACTCAACGCATCATGCCATTGGTTTTATATGATATCCGATTTCATGCACATCAGGCAGTCTACATCCTTTGACCTTATAGGCCTGCCCTGTATTTATTTTTGGGCTATCATTTGAATTAAGAGAGGGAGTTATATTGCTGTGTTCAAGGCCCTCCAGCAGCCACAGAGCTTTACTCATTCAATGGCTGTATTTACTGTTTGTGTAGAATTTCTTTAATAAAAATAAACCAACATACACAGGGACCATATTTTCACTACTTAAAATTTGCCATCCTGTAAATACATTCTTCTGTCTTGCTTGAGTTGAGAGCATTGCAGAAAATATTAATAAAGCTAGGGGGGGCCTTTCATAAAATGAAACGTTAGATTCAGTTTCACTCCACACTCCTTAGAATTTCCCACTGTATCTTATAAACAATGAATGCGTCAAGTGCCATTATTAAATCACAAACGGATTACACAGTGACATGTAAACATAACTGACCCAGCATACAAGAAAAAAAAAGAAGCTAATTTCACCTTGTAGTAGCCGATAGCCTATGAAGTTGTTTTGGAGAGGCACACACACCTACTGTGGCTGTTTATGCTCTAGCTGCAATATGTTTATGGAGCAATCTCAGCAAGTAAACCGTAGTGACCTATGACGAAATATTGTCGCGAAGTAGCAGTGAACCTAAACAGTAGTAGGCTAGTAGTAGTAGTAGTAGTAGTAGTAGGCTACTGAATATTTTTAATGAAGGAGTAAAAAAAATAATTGATTAAAGTGAGAACATTGATTCGTTTTTCCCCGCCTCCATGACGACAACGAAAGATAAGAGCCAATAATGTATTAGTTATCAGAGCTCCATTTCACCACCGCCGGTGACATCGCAGAAACTTGACAGCTGACATGGCGAGCTGTCAATCAGCTGCTTTTACGGGCAACTCGTGGCGGCGGACTCCTTATACTTTGACTTTTACCGCACTAACAAACACACCAGTGAACACAACATGAAGAAGGAGCACCGTCATACACAGTGTCACTTCCCCAGCAGCTCCATGTACTAACCTGTTATTTGAAAAGGGAAACAGCTACTGCCTGTCTTTCTGTCTGTGTGTCTGTCTGTCTGTCTGTGTGTCTGTCAGTGACGGTGCAAAATCCTTCTGGCTCAATCTGACAGCTGCAGGTTCAGAGACATCCAGTCCGCTCGAATTCGCGTGGCTCCGTTTGACGTGGCTCCACTTTATTCAACCTGAAAATGCAACCTGAACTCGACTGCGACAGCGTTAGTGGCTACGTATGTGACACTTATTGTTTGTAAATCAGAGCAAAATATCCTCCCCTGCCATCTTGTAAACATGAGCGCGATGTATCCCGGCATGCAGCGCGAGGCAGTGTCAACCCCCCTCTCTCTCCTCCCCCCCCCTCTACACCTCCACGAACGAGATAAGAATCAACCCCTTGAATAGGAAAAAACTCAACAACACAAATGGAGATGATTTTTTTTTTATTTAAGAAAAAGGTTACATGAACTTGTTACAGTTATGCACGCATGCATAATAAATATTTTTATTTGTTTTACTATGGAAAAGGGGTAGGATTAAATAAGTTAAATAATAACTTCTTCCTGCTCCTTTTCAGGCTCCTTTTCAATAGGCCTACAGATTATTTTTTTTATTTATTTTTTATTTTTGTGAAGTCATTTAAACATACATTTTGTTTATTGTATTTTTATGCTTTTCATTTTGTTTTGTATTGTTTTTGATATGTCTGAAATAAAATAAAAAATTCAAAATTCAAATTCAAATTCACGTGGAGAAACTGCGACTCATTCACTTAAAAAGCCAAGATAAAGGGAAAGCAGCTCTCTCAATCTGACTCCATGCTATGGATTGAACATTATTAGGGCCAAGGGAGATAAAAAACATTTTTAGAATAAAGTCAAAATGTCGAGAATAAAATGGAAATACATTGTCCAAAATAATGTAGAGTTGTAGAGTTTTTACAATTAGTGTGTGATATTTGGTGTCTGTGTCTATGTCTGTCCTCTGTGTCACCCCGAACACACAGAGGGCTTCCTCTTAAACCACATGGTTAGACTGATGGGAGTAGCCTACGTTCAAAAGGAGATACGGAGGAAACATAACCTATCCATACTCTAAAAACCTGAGTGCATTCATTGGCTATTGAGAACATGTTCCTGAAAGATATCAAGCAACTATATCATATTTATAAATAAAATATGTGTCAAAATTAGCTCTGTTTGCATGAGGGAAATTCCAAACAAATGACGGATAATAGGTTATCAATTATCAAATTAATTGACACATAAACATTCCAATTAGACATCCCCCCCCCCCCCCCCCCCGTAGTACAAGGTTGCAGTAACGCACATGAACACTGGGGGTCACTGTAAGCACACAAAGCATGCAAGCTCATGGACACTTTTGTCTCATGATGATTAATTTCTCTCCGTCTTTCTTCTTATATTTTAGATTTTTTTTTCAAGCTCTGTAGATTGAAATTAATCCATACATTTGGTGTATAAATACATTTCAAGGTACTATATTAGGTATTTCCAATATATTCAATGTTTGACTGACAGCAACAGTAACTGGTTAAAGTGGAGACTGCAATTCTGGAGAATGCTTCTTGTCATAATCACTTCAAGTCAAAATCAGTGAATATCTCCTCACGATCCGCTGCTTTCCGTGTCTGTGTGCAGAAACGGTGTTAATACACAGCCTAGGCTCTGTAAACTGGTAAACAAAGTGGCTCAGACCGATCCACCGTAGCTAGCAACAATACCATTGATAAGCTACTAATATACAGTAAATAAATACACTATATACTTTGGCTTTGATAAGGTTTTGGCTTGAACACCTATTTAAATAATGACGGCTTATTTGACACTTGCTACACTAGTACTAAAAACACATGCTATACTGTAGCCTATGTATATTCATAGTGATAAAGCTTAGCCTATGTCTACACTGCTTTCATGCACGTTTGTGACAAAACAACCAAACATAAACACCTCATCATCTGCTGGTGAACACAGTACAATTTCAAATTCATTTGGTCACATTTAACTATATTATTTTTGTACCTCCATAATTGACCTTTAATGTGTTATCTTCTTGTATGGATTTTTAGAAAGACATCATTATTTTGAGAAAATAAAACTACCCTAAGCTTTATGAGGCATTTTATGGGGCCCCTAGGCAATTGCCTACCTTTGGCCTAATGACAAGTCCGCCTTTAATCACAATTATGATCCTTCTTTTTCCACTTATTATTTTCAATTAGTTTGAAGAGATGTTAAAGGGGCACTGTGTAACATTTTAAGTAACGTATTTGCTAAAATCAATATCCTCATTCATAAATATGTCCTCATTGGTGTAAAATCACCTCTGCCAATAATCTGAATTATCCTCCTGAGCGGAGAATTACAATTATTAATATTACATTTTGTACATTGAGCGGGCAAGCCTTATGGAGGCATCCATGTTTCTGGAATGTCATCAGGTGCATTGTTTAGAATTTAGAATTGTTCTTGTCCTTGAAGGCCACTGTAGCTTCTGTTACTATTTAAAAGGGGTGGGGTTACCCAGGGAGCGTTGCATTCTAGATCTTTCTAGAACTTTCTTGATGATGTCATATTACACAGTGCCCCTTTAAAAACAACTAAATAGACGTCTATAGCGATGCAGCCATTCACTCAATCACAGCTGCATGTGAAAATGGAAAAGGAAGACAACTCCATTAATCTGCACTGTAATTTACTCTATACACTCTGGTGCAGACAGCAACCTGTCTGCTCAGGTCGTGTTACGTTTAATGTTTTCAAATAGAGGAAATGAGAGGGGGGGGGGGGGGGGTAACAACTGCCCATTCAGGTCAAAATCGCTGAACATTAGCCCAAACTGGTTTGCCATTGCTCTCCACTGCATGTGTGATAATCTACTATCATATCACTTCCCCTCCCAGCCATTTGATATGGATTAAAAATGCCTTAAAAATGGACATTATCGTCATTGGCACGTGTCTATTTTCCAGAGAACATATCAATTAACCTCAATGGGCAGTTCAGGCATGTGACTGCAGGGTGGTACAGAGTTCAGGAGAGGACACTGAAGGTTGTGTGTGTGTATAGGACAGGGGGCTGTACCGTAGAGTGGAGTGTGTAGTAGTTGAAGGACTGGATCACAGTTGTTAAGTGATTCCTGGATGTGTGCCATACAACGCGCCGGAGACAAGGGGTCACCGAGGCAATCAAACCAGGGCTGATGTCTTCTTCTGATCAGGATTCATGAACTAGAGAGACAAGGAAGGCCACCGTCGTATCTGATCAGCCCCTCTCACCTCTGCTCTCATAATCCCAGCTCATCAACTCTGTTTTTTTTTAAAAACTCATAGGCAGAACCTGAACGTTAAAGGGATAGTTCAGTATTTTTTAAGTGTGGTTGTATGGGGTACTTAGGCATAGTAAGTGTGTTACCTTATGGAGATGGTGGTCAGCGCAGTCATTTTAAGGAGTTAAGGAGAGATGTTGCTGTAGCAGAAGTCATACTGTTGCAGAGGGGGCCAGAAGAAAAACAGCTTTTCTCCCCATATATAAAAGCTAACTTCAGACCTAAATATCTCTTCAAGTGTAGGCTTATGCGCTAAACTGAAATCTTTGTTTATTCTCAGTTTTTTTAAGGACTTAGCATTATGGTAACGTATGCATTTAACTGGGGTCGCAAGTTACCAAGGGGAAAGGGCTGTATACATGTTATTTTTCTTTTTCTTATGTAACTTCTCTACCTATGTTACAGGTGAAAGATACTTGAATGTCTGCTAAGTAACTCTATGATCATATTATAATATTATAAATATGATCTGAATCGTTATAGCCTTGTTCTCTCTTAGTGCTCTACTGTTTCCTCCTCCTTTGTGTTATTGTCATGGTCCCGGCTGAGACTCTCCTTCATTCCTTGTGGTGTTTGTGTGTGTGTGTGTGTGTGTGTGTGTTGTCTGGGCGTGGTGCTTTCATACACTCCTACTGACAATTCTCCAGCACACCTGCTTGTGTCATCCACTCATCGGGCTCCCGCATACACCACAAACATCTAACACTGGGATGGTTCAGTTTAGCCCACATGGTTTATTTCTTAGTGTGTTCTCTGGCTGCCTTGTCTAGCCAGCCAGCCACCAAAAAACCCTGGGCTCATTTCCCCATATCCCATCTCACCTACCTGTGAATAAACTGAATTGAGCTGTCGCCAGTCTTTGTCTTCTGGGGCCATAAATGAACACTTTACAGTTATGTGTCCCCGCTGTTTCTGTTGGATGGATTCCTGTGTGTCAGTGGGAAGTTCCTACTTAGAAAAGAGCACTAATGCTTTTGGCTGAGCCAAGTCCTATGTGATGGAGCCTTACAATGTCTCCACCAACTGGGAGACAGATGGCTCGCAAAAAGCCTTCCAGTTGGTTTTGGAATCCAAAAGAGTGATGCGTTGCTTTGTCCAAGGGCGTAGGTTTTGTTTCAACATTGGTGGTGGGGGGCACATTAAGTGGGGGGGTCTGGGGGTGCTCCCCATACCCCGCCGTGAGGCAAGTCAGAAGACATTGGGGTGACTGTGGCTCAGTTGGCAGAGCGGGTCAGCTGATGATCAAAGGGTTGGAGGTTCGATCCCCGCCCTGCCACCTGTGTCACAGTTGTTGTGTCCTTGGGCAAGACACTTCACCCACCTTGCCTCGTGTGAATGTTGATAGTTAGTCTGCTATCGGTGTGTGAATGGTAACGTGGGAATGGGAACAGGTCTCCCTTGTAAAAGAGTCTTCGGTCTCAATGGGATATACCCGTATAAATAAAGGTTATATACACTGCAAAGTGCCAAAGGGAAAATGGTACAGTCCAATTTAGTCTGAAATCGTTGGGAAATATAAAGTTACAGATAAAAGGATATACACTCAACAAAAATATAAACGCAACACTTTTGTTTTTGCTCCCATTTTTCATGAGATGGACTTAAAGATCTAAAATTCATTCCAGATACACAATTGTACCATTTCTCTCAAACATTGTTCACAAATCTGTCTAAATGTGTGATAGTGAGCACTTCTGCTTTGCTGAGATAATCCATCCCACCTCACAGGTGTGCCACATCAAGATGCTGATCTGACATCATGATTAGTGCACAGGTGTGCCTTAGACTGTCCACAATAAAAGGCCACCCTGAAATGTGCAGTTTTGTCTCACAGCAAAATGCCACAGATGCCACAAGCATTGAGGGAGCGTGCAATTGGCATGTGGAGTCTAATGCCTCATTTCCACCGAGTAGAGCGGGTCGGATCGGAGCGTCTCAGAGCGGGACAGCTCACTTTTAAGAATCTCGGTGTTGTTTCCACCGCGGACCCTACCTTTACTGGTAGGGCGGGGTTTATGACCCTACCCTTACTGGTAGGGCGGGGTTTAGGTTGGACAGCGATATCCGCCGCCAGAATATGGGTCAAACTATAGGGTTGTGGAACAACTGTGGTCAAGCAAGCGGTCTCTCGTTTTTGCTTGGTCAAACCAGCCGCTTCTTTATTTATTCCCCCCGTGTTGTTGTGAGCACAGAGACTGCTCGGTGCAACTGATAGACAGTGAGCGAACAGCGCTGGCTACGTGACATCGTAGCAGTAGGACACAGTGTAGCCAACTGATTATTTTAATGACGAGGAAAAACACCACACAATAAACAGTGCCGCGCTCACATTTTCGCCAAAACAAGACTCTCTTCACTCTAGCCGAGGTGATACACACGGCGGAAATGATTATTTCGACCAACTGTGGTCAAGCCAGCGGTCTCTCGTTTTTTCTTGGTCAAACCAGCCGCTTCTTTATTTATTCCCCCCGTGTTGTGAGCGTGTATTTAGCCTAAAACTATCTAGGCTATGGCGTAAACACACAGAGACGGCTCGGTGCAACTCAGTGAGCAAACAGTGCTGGCTGCGGCAGCTACGTAGCAGTGGGACACGTAACTAAACCAACTGATTATTAATGACGAGGAAAAACACCAAACAATAAACAGTGCTGTGCTCACATTTTCACCAAAACACAGACTCTCTTCACTCTTGCCGAGATGAATACACATGGCGGAAATGATTCTTTCGACCAACCAATCAAATGACGGCAGCGTGTAGCTCCGCATTTTCGGTCCGCTTTCAGGCGGCTAGTACCCCTACGGAGGAGTACTGAGATCTGGAGCGGCTCAGAGCGGTTAGGTGCGCTTAAACCGTACCCTACCCAACTTTTTACAAATGAAAAGCCAAACTACCCGGACCGAACCGCTCCGATCCGACCCGCTCTACTCGGTGGAAATGAGGCATAAGGCACACCTGTGCACTAATCATGATGTCAGATCAGCATCTTGATGTGGCACACCTGTGAGGTGGGATGGATTATCTCAGCAAAGCAGAAGTGCTCACTATCACACATTTAGACAGATTTGTGAACAATGTTTGAGAGAAATGGTACAATTGTGTATCTGGAATGAATTTTAGATCTTTAAGTCCATCTCATGAAAAATGGGGGCAAAAACAAAAGTGTTGCGTTTATATTTTTGTTGAGTGTATGAATGTCTCCATCCCCTGAACTCTTCTTTTTACCTCTGTTGTGGAAAAGTTGTCTTCATATTTTTTCGGAGGGGGACAAATTGACCTCTTCTATGCTAAATATCCCCCCCACCCCCCCCGGAAAACGCCTATGCATGTCTTCAAGTCTCTTTCAAGAAAATTCTGCACTGGAGAGCGACCGAAAGGCTGTTTAAAACATAAACTATTCCCTACAATCCAGCTCCCTCAGACGGCTTCATTGGACTGGATTATATACGAGGCAGCCAGGGAAATTGAAAAAGTCCTGATTTAAGCTTGTTAAAACAATGGGTCATGAAGCAGGGTCAAGGCGACTTTAATGGCCACAATCAATGAAGCTCCCCCTCTGATAAAATGCAAATCAAACTCCATTAGCCTTGTGCAGGATTCCTCCCCTGGAGTCTGTGGACCCGCTGGTAATCAAAAAAGTCATTAAAGCAAATGAAGGAGGGACTCGTGCTGGTCTGCCAGGGTAAGAATCCTTCATTTCCAGAGTGGTAGGCTGTTTAATTACATTATCAATCTTTCTGCCTGTATTCTCATAACACAATATGTGACACTCGTGTAACAAAAATCCATTTTATCGCACCGCGCTGCTTATCTAAGCCACCGAGAAGCAGATAAATCACAGGAAAACAGTGTTGCGCACGGACCACTAAAGCTTTGCACAAATGGCACAAAAAGTTGCCACGCTTTTACACACAGTGTGCAGAAAAAAGCAGCTGATCAATCCGGCTGCTTTACGCCCGGGCCGTATGAAAGAGATGGAGAGAGCAGCACTGCCAGGCTAGAGGAGTCATCATTATCTCCGTGTTCACGCAGAGGAACCTGCTCTCTTGCAAAGTGCAGTGGCGGTCAGTAATTTGGCTGTCCCACACTGCAGCGGCTCACTTAAAGGCAGCATCAGCAGAGCTCTGGCTGTCCCGTTTTCCCTCGCTGGGCCTTAAAATACACATTAATAACAACAGCAATGTGACCAGATGTGTCATGTACGCCACCAGGCAGAGACAAACCACTGCAACACCAGGACTGTGGAGACCAGGACACGTCCTTTGATACATTTTCTGAACGCTGGTTGTTTAGACTCTGTAAAAAAAAACCCAGATACCTAAAATAAGGGTGAATATGAAAGTTCTATTCACTAGGTGGACATAAACATGACTTAAAGTGAGCAACCATGAGCTACCATAGGCTACAGGTCAGGTCAGACCAGTGCAGAATGCTAGCATTGAGCAAGAATGTGTTTTGCTTCAGAATTCAACATCTCATTAGTGAAAGAAAATTGTGTTATTTCTTCTTTTATAGACACACACCTCACATACAGTATCTCACAAAAGTGAGTACACCCCTCACATTTCCTAATATATTTCATTATATCTTTTCATGGGACAACACTGAAGAAATTACACTTTGATACAATGTAAAGTAGTCAGTGTACAGCTTGTATAAAAGTGTAAATTTACTGTCCCCTCAAAATAACTCAGCCATTTATGTCTAAAGTGCTGGCAACAAAAGTGAGTACACCCCTTGGTGAAAATGTCCAAATTGGCCCCAAAGTGTTTACATTTTGTGTGGCCACTATATTTTTCCAGCATTGCCTTAACCCTCTTGGGCATGGAGTTCACCAGAGCTTCACAGGTTTCCACTGGAATCCTCTTCCACTCATTTATGACGACATCAAGGAGCTGGTGGATATTAGAGACTTTGCACTCCTCCACCTCCTGTTTGAGGATGCCCCACAGATGCTCAATAGGGTTTAGGTCTAGAGACATGTTTGGCCAGTCCATCACCTTTACCCTCAGCTTCTTTAGCAAGGCAGTGGTCGTTTGGAGGTGTGTTTGGGGTCGTTATCATGTTGCAATACTGCTCTGCGGCCCGGTTTACGAAGGGAGGGGATCATGCTCTGCTTCAGTATGGCACAGTACATGTTGGCATTCAGTGAACTGCAGTTCCCCAGTGCTGGCAGCACTCATTTAGCCCCAGACCATGACACTCCAACCACCATGCTTGACTATAGGCAAGACACACTTTTCTTTGTACTCCTCACCTGGTTGCCGCCCCATACACTTGACACCAACTGAACCAAATATGTTTATCTTGGTCTCATCAGACCACAGGACATGGTTGCAGTAATCCATGTCCGTAGTCTGCTTGTCTTCAGCAAACTGTTTGCGGGCTTTCTTTTGCATCATCTTTAGAAGACCAGTATGATGCAGTGTGCGGCATATGGTCTGAGCACTGACAGGTTGACCCCCCACCCCTTCAAGCCCTGCAGCAATGGCAGTATTCATAGGTCTATTTTCCAAAGCCAACCTCTGGATATGACCCTGAGCAAGTGCACTCAACCTTCGTAAACTGGGCTGCAGGGCAGTATTGCAACATGATAACGACCCCAAACACACCTCCAAGATGACCACTGCCTTGCTAAAGAAGCTGAGGGTAAAGGTGATGGACTGGCCAAGCATGTCTCCAGACCTAAACCCTATTGAGCATCTGTGGGGCATCCTCAAACAGGAGGTGGAGGAGTGCAAGGTCTCTAATATCCACCAGCTCCTTGATGTTGTCATGAATGAGTGGAAAAAGATTCCAAAGGCAACCTGTGAAGCTCTGGTGAACTCCATGCCCAAGAGGGTTAAGGCAGTGCTGGAAAATAATGGTGGCCACACAAAATATTGACACTGTGGGCGCAATTTGGACATTTTCACTTAGGGGTGTACTCACTTGTGTTGCCAGCACTTTAGACATTAATGGCTGTGTCAAGTTAATTTGAGGGAACAGTAAATTAACACTCTTATACAAGCTGTACACTGACTACTTTACATTGTATCAAAGTGACATTTCTTTAGTGTTGTCCCATGAAGAGATATAATGAAATATTTGAAGAAATGTGAGGGGTCAGAGGTGTACTCACTTTTGTGAGATAATGTATGTACTGGTGCAAATAATTTGAATGATTTTGATTAATGAAGCAACTTGTTGAACTAGTTTATACCTTAACATCACCTTTAACCACATTCATTTGATTTATTTCCACTCCTGAGCCCAGCTATGAGGTACAGTATATAGTCATGAAACGATGCAGGTCAAAACAAATGACAAGACAGAAATGAAGGGACTGAGACATTTTTATTAAGAGATGTTCCTGAACAGGTAGCAAAGGATAAATACTTTATCATCATTTTTTATTTTGTTCACAAGTAGCCATGATGCAAGTCATTTCCAAATGCTCGAGGGTCAAACAAAAACGTATGCATCTAAATAAAACTAAAAATTCTAATTTTCTGAGTTGGTTTCGATGTTGGTTGTTGCAGCTTTTAATGTTTCCAGCGTGCTGCGTCCATTTTTTCCTTTTTAAAAAGGGAGAACCGTGTGTGAACTTGGTTCTATAAAAATCTCTAGACTGAAAGCATAAGGGGACATCAGTTAATCTCCCTGTGTGAGTGCTGCCATCTACAATGTCAAACATGAACTTATAGTAGACCTATACCTTGTAACCAAAATACAAATGAAGAACCGCCAAATTAAAACTCAGAATAGTTAAAGGCCGTGTGTGGTGAGAGTGAGTGCTCCTGGGAGGAATTTGTAAAAACGTGCTTGTTGGAATGGCACACAGCACGACGGCAAAAGCACAGAACAGACAGAAACTATAAAACTAAAGTGAACAGACTGTGGAGTCCCAATGTGAACAACATGCCAAAGAATAAAAGAGATACAGAGAGAGCATATAGCATGACACCTCATAAATATCATCTACACCAACTAAAGGCTCCTCCAGATGCACCATGTCATCTTTAATACAGCTTCAGCATCGGGGGGGAAAAACTCTTATTTGTAATTTCTTTATCCAGTGTTATGGCACATACTATTGCTTAGATAATACAGAAATATACATGATCTTTGGTAAATTATACATTTTACAAAAATGTACTGCAATTGCAAAAATATTAAAAGGTGCATCTGCTTGAAATGCTTAAAGGAAAAGTTCAACATTTTAAATTTTTTAGCTTTTTGCCTCACTCTCCGTTTCAGGAAAAAGTTGACAGAAACCGTTCCTGTAACTGTGTGATATACAAGTGGGCAAAGGTCGCTCATCAAGGTTAGCTTAGCTCAAACACTGGTAGTCAATGGTTAGTTGCTATATAGAGCAATTTTGGAACCAAATACATACAGTACGTAACCGTCAAGGGCACTTCCTGGTTTCTTTAGAGTATGTATTTGGTTCCAAAATTACATAAAGTGTACAAATATAAAGCGCCACATACCGTGGTAAATGAACAAAGTCCCAACAAGAACACAGGACCATATAGTGATGTTGTAAAGTTTTTCTTTTGACCTGCTCCTCTTGACTACCAGTGTTTGAGCTAAGCTAACCTGGATAAGCAACCCATTTCTATATCAAATATGCACGCACAGTTAAAATAATAGTTTCAGTCGCCTTGCAAGAGCCTGAGAGTGAGGTTAAAAGCTAAAAAAATTAATATTTTGAACAATTCCTTTAACAAATATGCAAATTGTAAAAGACAACTGTAGCCTCTTTCCAATACCCCATACTTGTGCTACTTAGTGTTTGCATCATGATGTCATCAAATCAAAATGTCATTAAAAAGTGTGAAAAGAATACACATTCCTTTCCTCCAACCAGCACCAACAATACTCAATGGCTATTCTGAAATAAAGCTTTCAAAGTGCAAATATAAATGTTAAATGCATCTTTAACATTTGAGAATGACTTTCTTCCACCTTTGGTTTAAATGTGATGGTAGCTTGTTGTCAACCGACTGTTACATGCTTAAAGGAATAGTTCCACTCATTTGCTTTCTTACTGAGAGTAAGCTGATGTCTGTACATCAGCCAGGAGATGGTTAGCTTAGCTTAGCATGAGAACAGATAAAATTAAATAAAACATAAACCACCCCAAATGATCAGTGTCTCTGGCTATTTAGGTCTGTGTTTGAGTAAAATTATCTAAAAAAAAATATATATTCTATGGATTACCGACAACATTTCCTTCAAATAACCCCCCAAAATATTGTCATTTATATAATTTCCATTCATTTATGTCGTGATGCTGATTTATGGAACATGGTCTGGAGTGGTCTGTTCATTTTTCCAGGGCTGTATATATGTGAAAAAAATTAAATAATAATAAATACAAAATGTAAAAGTTGCCGCTCTCATGTTCATATGTCAAATATAAAGTTTAAGCCAAACAAGGGTAATCTTAGTAAAGATAATTTGCCTATTAGTGCTTGTAAATAGAATTTCTTTAAAATCGAGTGTAGAAATGAAATGTTTGGTGTTTTTACAGGTTGAAGGCCTGGGGAAGGCTTTTGTAAGGGTCAAGCTAACAAGATATGACACACCAGTTGTTTAGCTATACAGGTGCTGCTAGTGGATTCTGGAAGTTTCCCGTTTCCACATTTTCATGAAACTCTCGGTAACAAAGCAAACAAATGGATTTCTTAAAAAGGTCAAGCAATTCTCTCTCAGGTTAAACTGGCTGGCACTGAAAAAGCAGATCGTGGACACATGCGCACATGCACACACATGCGCGCCCACACACACACACACAGACAGACAGACAGACAGACACACACACACACACACACAGACAGACAGACAGACATACATACACACACACACTGACAGACAGACAGACAGACAGACAGACAGACAGACTGACACACACACACACACACACACACACACGGAATGTGTCGAATTCTCGGAATGCATGATTACAATTAAAGTCAAAAGGTCACATACTTATTCAGTGGAATGTACTGTACGAACAGAATAGCTATAAAAACACGCTCATCAGAAAAATATGAAACCTTTGCAAATCCAGCAACGAGACTGGGAGCCAATGCCATTATTTGTGGATTAAGAAAAAAAATAAACTCTTTGAGAATCTGCTCTGAAACATATAAAAACTTCTCTTTGTTTAAGAAAATATGAACATTAACTCAAGGCACACAATGGCATCTTGATCCAGGTCTTAAAGCATTTTACAGGTGAGGCTAAAAAGGCCCAACAGAAGGTATGTCAGAGGGAGGAAAACAAACTCCCCGTTAAGGCAGCAGTGGAATGTCTCTACTAACTCTGCTCTTCCTCTTATACAACCTGATCAAGTACTGAGATGTTTCTTTATGAAAAAACAAAACAAAAAAACAGGAGATATTCCAGTTCCTCCCAAACCTTATAAAATATCTTTAAAAACATTCAAAATATAAAGTACCTTTTTTTTTGGTATTTTCTATAAAATAATCTCCTTAGGAAAAAGAAAAATACAATAACATTAGATTTAAAAAAAAAAACGATCGTGCAAATTGGAAGTTTTTGAGTATATCATACTTTAAAGAGCTCACAGGGCGGTGTGCAGCGAGCGCTCTGGTCTGTCCTCGGTGCTCCGTGAGTATGTGACACAGGCCGAGTGTCCGTCTGGAGGCAGGTTGATCTGAACGCTGTCTGTCTGTGTGAGCAGAGGCGTGGACGTAATCCAGCTCGACAGACTCAACTCTGACGCCTCTAAAGTCTGATCCGGACACGCCGAGTCTTTGCTTTTTTCCCCCGAGAGCTTGGGAGCGTCTTTGGTGTAAGGCAGAGTGTCTATGTCTGAAGGCGCTGATGTGTAGGGGTCTGAGAGGCCCTTGTCACTGTCTGTGGGCCCCTGCGCCGGGCTACTCTGGCCCTGTTTGTGTGTGTGTGAGCGGGGGCTGGGGAAGCTCCTCTGCTCTTTACTTGTATTGCAGCCTGGAGGAGAGGGCTTGTTGACGGACAGGAAGGGAGTCTTAGGGCTGAGCGCTGGTGGAGGTGGTGACCCCACCTTGACCCTGCCCAGGCTGAGGATGTTCCTGCGCGTCTCTGCTGGGAGTTTATCCAACCGTCTCCCAACCTGGACCGGGCTGGGGAACAGCGTGCCCTGACACGCCCTGTAGAAATATCTGGAGAGGAAAAAGAAACAATACAAGACATCAGCAGTATTCCATAGAGCAGCGCCAGGGCTCTGGGGATACACTTGAGAGGCAGTCTGGGACTGATAGAATTCATGTCACAGGTGGTAAATATTAGGGATGTTATAATTGCTGATTATTGGTATTTTGAGAGAATGGCTGGTATCAGCGCTCACGAGGACGATGAAAAAAACCAACACAGATAATGTGTGAAGACACTGCAGACAGCCTCGGCAAAATGGCTGCTGTGGAGCAATGTTGGCATTTTGAACCCAAATATTTACCTTTTATTCTATCCTTATTTTTCTAGTTCAAAAATCACAGGCGGCTAGAAAGAAATCCAGAGCTCCCTAATGGCATGTTTCTTATTTACTTTATTTTACATTTATTTAATACAAGTTAATTTAACTTTAAAAAAAAAATCTCATGCTGTTATTATTAAATTGTGGTATTTTATCAAATGCAAAAATAAACAAATACTAATAATAATAATAATACAACATAATAACAACGTGATATCGTCATTATATATCGGCCACCGTACAACATGATCCCTAAATATTGGTATCGGCCATTGAAAAACCCATATCTGTTGACCATTAGTAAATATTGTAGACACTGGGTGTGTGTGTGTATTGAGTGAGCGTACCTGGGCAGGAGTGCAGCTAGCGGGGTGAGCACACACAGCAGGTAGAAGAGCGGGTCCTGCAGCAGCCTCTGGACTGTCCAGTAAGGGTTAGAGGGAGAGTAGCAGGTGGGACAGGAGGCATTGTAACACAGAGCCACAGTGAAGAATAAAGAGATACTGAAGGTGATGGACAGCCAGTTCATCCAGGTCTAGAAGGGAAAGAAGAGGGATTATTATTTATTATATTATCATTACTACTATTATTAATACACAGGGATTGTTTGTCAACCAGTCCAAAGCATTACACTAATGTAAATGTCCTTCTTTAGTTGTCTGGCTGCTAGACATCTGACAGAGTTCAATTCCATACAATGGTTCACTGGAGTATTGTCCCTCCTGACACACAGCACAGAAGCACATCGTTAATTACAGGTTCACCTCTACGGTACGAGGGGGGAGAGATGGAGCACTGCCTGCTGTCACCTCAAATACCTGTGATTGACTTTCACAGCCGTTAACCAATCGTGCATGCACTCTGTTTCCTGAGCCTCCAAACAGAGTGAAGGAGCTGCCGCCCTGGAGCATTGTGGGGGGCAATGTTTACCTTGGGTGGATGTCGCTCTCTATGAATACTTCCTCCCTGTAACACGCGGCGGGGATAGGGGCCCCATCATGCCCAGGAAAGGTAGTTAGTGGAAAAGGAAATTTTTCATGTAGCAAAACTTGTCAGGCTAAATTTACAGCCTGGGCCATAATGGAAAAGACTCTTGATTCAATGCGGTGGGTCATAAATTTCAAAAGAGGCTCATGACCGAGACTGCCGGGCCCTTTTACGAGAACCAGACGTGGATACCTGAGAATAGAACCAAAACGGAGGTGGAGGGGGCGGATGTGTAAACAGGTATTTTGGAGCGCTGTGTGTAGTGGTGTTGGTGGGCTGTGAAGGGGGCAGAGACAGTTTAAACAGGGTCGGCATGGAGGCAGACATGCTGTCAAGCTGATATATTGGCTGTGATGCTGCAGAGCTTTCTGCCTCAATCTAATCAGCTGGGAGTTAAATGTTCCCTGTGCCGGTCAGCCCTTCACACCAGAGGCTTGAACAAGACCGGAGCCCATTGGAGTTAGAAAGAAGGCAGCACTTTATTTTGGGATTGCCCCGAAAAAATACATCTTCACGGCGTGATATTCATAAGGCTTCGGAAACTGTATTTTAATTTCAATTTCGGCTGACAAGTATTTGATAAGAATATTACTTAAGAGAGATCCCGATGCTCCAATATTAGACGATTGGTTTAAAATTATTCATGGAATTCACATTATGGAGAAACTTAACATTTTCTAGAAAAAAGCAATCAGAATTTCTTTTTAGGAATTGTGGTTAAAAAGGGGTCATGTACCTTAGTTCACAGAGACCAGACCTGCTTGAATAACCTGGTTAAAATGCCATTATAACTGAACTACTGAGGAGACTGTACTGTGTAGTAGATTCTGATGAATAACTGAATGTGTCTTTTGTTCAACTTAATAGTTGATTAAGTTAAAATGAAAAGGAGAATAATAGATGGAAGGGGAGTTTTGTTTGAGTCACAACATGATGCAATTGGTGGAAAATGTTTGTATTGTTATGTACTCACTATCTATGAAGAAATGTATGTACCTTAACTATGTATGACCTCTCTGATGAAAACATTAATAAAAGTAAAAAGGCAGCACTGAGAAAGAGAGAGAAGGCATAACATCTTAAATCAGGCTTCTTACCCAGGTTTTGGTCTCGATGCCTAAGTGCACCAGTATGGTGAATAGAGCCAGGGTGGTGATGGGCGTGCCCCATGTAAACAGATCCACGTCAGAGTCGGCGTAGGCCTGAGCAGATGGGAGGACGCACGCCACACACACACACACACACACACACACACACACACACACACACACACACACACACACACACACACACACACACACACACACACACACACACACACACACACACACACACACACACACACACACACACACACACACACACACACACACACACACACACACACACACACACACACACACACACACGGTGGAAACACAGAGGGTGGAAATGATGAGCAACAAGGAACAAGTGAGTGAAGACAAGCTGCTGGGAAAATACAAAGCCCACACTCACAAAGTAAGGGATGAAGAAGCAGACCAGACTTTGGTAGAAGGCATCCATCATGTTCATCCAGAACATGTATGGCTTATATTCCTGAAAGACAGAAACAACAGCAGAGATTTACAGCCCTGAGCATTGTCAGTGTGTGACTGAGCAAGGGGCCTGAGATCATACCACTAATGATTAATAACATATCTGCAAGTAGTAACTGTGCTGTGTAGTGTCGTAGGCAGACAGATTGCATTATAGGTGAGCCTGTACAAAAGTGGATGGGCCATCTTTTCCTACAACAAAAAAAGGACTGAAAAATGTAACAAGTTTTCACTATTCCCTTTAAAACAGCCACTTTTGTATCCAGTGTATCAGGGTTCCGTTGATCTGCCTCCTTTAAAACTGAAACGCTACATTGTATTGTTACAATTCCAAGATAGCGACTTTGTCAACTGTTTTGATGGACAAATGCAAGTCAATAAGAAAAGAAATAGGTAGAAATGGTCATTTAAGTACAAATATGAGCTTTGCTGTAATGTGATGAGTGTAATGTACAGCGGGGTGAACAATACAGATGGCAGTAGAGAAGTTTCCATAAAGGAAATTTACTGGATAAGCTGTTAGAGGGGGGGGGGGGGGGGGGGCGGGAAACAACACTATAATTCTAACAACACGGTGGAGTAGTAAAAGCGGACCTCGGAGTTCTGTCCGTTCATGTAGAGCTGAGGTAGTTGCTGGAGGGTCTCGGCCGACACGTCTTTGTCCAGCGTGCCGGTGATGAGCTGTGGGAAGGCGGAGAACATCAGGTTGAAGAAGATCAGATACCACTGGTCGATCATGGCCGAGCCTGAGAAGCCACAGTAGAACTGATACCAGAAGATCAGCGCCACAAACATCTGTAGGGAAACAAAGAGATAGAAGGGGATGATGACTGGGATTCTATTGTCAGTTGACGTAAACCACGTACTGCTTTGGCTGATCGTAAAAGGTGTTGGCTGCACAGTAAGATAGTTGCATTATGATAAGGCTGCACGGTTTAGAAATAAATAATCCAATTACGATTATTGTGAGTGATATTTTATTTTATTTTATTTTCCATTGAGATATGATTTGGGATATTAGAAGGGAATGGTCACTTTGACATCATTATTCTCATTTTTATTGGAAAAACATAATGACAATATATTATGGTGGTGATTTTTGTGGGAACCTGTAGCAATGTTTTCTTGAGTCTGTAGAATATGATGTGTAGGCAGGACATCTATGCAGCATGCACATTTTTCATTTAGAAATTGCAGTAGGTCATATTGCAATTTCGATTACATTTGGATTAATTGTGCAGCCCCCATGCATACAGGAGGTAAAAAGTGTCTTACAGCATTCTTGTAGAAGAAGAAGAGGATCATGTTGGCCAGCCGGGAGTAGCACCAGTGACCGTGCACCAGCAGTAGCTTCTGGAGATAGCTGAAACGTGGGAGGGCAAAGTCGCTCGCCATCACCGCCTGCAACACACACACACACACACACACACACACACACACACACACAAACAAGGAGCACATTTAATCTACTGCAGCCTGTTCCCCCTCTCTCCCTCACACCATCGACACACACACAGTCCTGTTTTCATCACTTCCGAGGACATTACATTAATTTCCTGTAGACTTGCCCTAACCATAACCATTACTTTCCTAACCCTTACCCTTACCCTCACCTGAACCTAAAGCAAGTCTTCACCCTAAAATGTAATTATTTACATTGTGGGAACTTCCATTATGTCCCCATAAGAAAGGCAAGTCCCCACAACATGAGTAATACATGCCCACACAAACACACACACGGAACTTTATTGTGCATAATATAGTGCAGTTATTAGGAAATAACTGTAGGAAGAGGCTGGCTCCCCCACTACACTGGCCTGTGCTGGCCAAAGCAATAACCCTTTAAACGAGTTGAACCACCTTCTGGGATCCATGGTTACAGCAGCAGGCAGGCAGCCTTCATCGTCATCTGTCAACTATCTAACACACAGAGCCCTCTCCCTGTACTCACACACACACACACACACACACACACGGTTTAGAACTGGCATTTTTTAAACGGCAGCGCTAACCCCTCCGTGACACATCTTCGCCTCTCCATATCATTTGTCAACAAGAAAAATAACAGCAGATGCCTGGTTGTGCAGCAATTTAGTTTCTGCTGCGCTCTAATAACGGCCTTGTAACGACTACATGGGGAGCGCGAGTTAATCACACCGCAGTCTGTGTGTGTGTGTGTGAGTGCGAGAGTGTATGTGAGTGTGTGTGAGAGTGAGTGTGAATGTGTGTGCGAGTGAGTTTGCCCGAACGAATGCAGAAAAATGTGTCTCTCAGCACAACGGCGGAGTCCCGAGGAGTGACCGCTGCCTCATTAAGAGCAAATTTGATTAACTGTGATTAATGTAGTGGGCCCTAGTTAAGGAGAGGATGCGGAGACTTTAACAGATGTGCAGCACAGCGGCGTGCCTCCGGAGCCCTCACTTGGAAGTTAATTGGGAATCTCCATAATTTGCTACTGTGCAGGATCAACCCTTCTCTGGAACAGGGCGCTGGGAGGGAAGTGAGCAGAGGTCATGATCAATGGAGATTTTTTTTTTAAATTTTGCGCCACGTTTTTTTTTTTTTTTTTTCGTTTTTCATACATTTTTTCTAGCAAAATATCATTATAAAATAAAAATCGGAAAAGACAATGATGTATATTGAAATCCTCTGGGTGTTTCCATTCCATTACAACAATTTTAGTTTTTGCAGAAGTTATTACACATTACTTTTTAAACTATTATAGCAACTATACAATGCTATAAACGTTGGCATTGGCCCTGACCTTAGAGCATAGGGGAGAGAGTGGAGAGGACAGACTCAAATCCCTCATCCAGTGCTACTGCCTCGCTGCAGGACAGGGGACAAGCCTCTCCTGACTCAGCAACGCGCGGCCAATCCTATTTAGAGGATGTGTATGGATGAGGGGCTAAAACATGCACTTAAGAGTAATGAAAAGCCATTAACCACGCTGAAAGAAAATGCCAGTGTCTTCCCCTTACCGCCTTATCTTCTTCTAGCCCATAGCTCCTCCACTTTTTTTTTTACGACGCCCCCCCTTTCAGTTCGACCCCCACCACACTCTCATCCATCTCTCTCTCTCTCCAGCCCGGGTTTGTCCTCACCTGCATGCCCTCCTGTCCCGAGATGCCCACGCCAACGTCCGCTACCTGGATCATGCTGACATCATTGGCCCCGTCCCCTTGAGATTTAATGGAGGGGGGGCAGAGAGAGAGAGAGAGAGAGAAAGAGAGCAAACAGAACATAAAACACATTAATACAGAGCTGTATTTAGGAGATTGGCAGGGCTTCAGTTTTCAGCAGAGAGAATTCTATTGAGCGTGGTGATGGACAGACATCCCTGTGTTGTTAGTATGTTTGTCAGAGGAACAGAGCTGTCACTTTCTCCCCATGAAAACATACTGCAAACAGAGTAATGACAAGAACAGAACAAAAACCAACAGACATACGGACATTTGAATGTCATGGACAACATGCTGCTTAATAGTCTGGTTGGTACGTATGTTTAAAGCGCATTTGCCCTATTGCACAAGAACTTGTGATTTCATTGCTAATCTATTTATTGCACATTATTGGCTATACAGTATATGCTGTATATATGTGTGTGTGTGTGTGTGTGTGGGGGTGTGTGTGTGTGTGTGTGTGTGTGTGTGTGTGTGTGTGTGTGTGTGTGTGTATGCATGTTTTATTATTTGCTGCTCCCGGTGCCCTTCACCAGCTCAGCTGTGTGCTTATGCAGAGCCCGGCCTGATGTTGCGGCTGAAGAAGTTCTTGTTCTTGCTCAACATTCAGGGCTGTGGAACATTCTTTTTTCCTTTGTCACCACAGCTGGTGGCGTGGGAGATAAAGTGGTGTGTGTTGTCACAATAGTTAACACGTCTGCAGAGGCAGTTGTCGTGTGAGTGTGATGGGGGTGGTGAAACAGAGGTGCCCAGTCGGTTAGCTGGCAAAAAAGAAAACGGTATGACAAAAGCCTTTCTAACACGCAAGTGCACCAGTATGTTGATTACAATTTGTCAATAGGGATTCACATATATATAGAGAACAATATCCCCACTAGTATCGAGAACTGATAATAAATTACATATAATAACACTTGCAATGTGGCCCCTTTAGATCCCACATTTGGTGTGTGTGTGTGTGTGTGTGTGTAGAAGATTATAAAGAAGACAAATCCCTTTATTAATTTATCTTGAGGAAATTCGAAACCTGGACTCTACATAGCGTGTACAATCTTAACTTGTCATAGTTATTGGTGATACATTTTTTAGTTAATCGACTATTGGATCAATCGGCGATCCGTTTCATCAAACCACTGATTCTGCTTCTAAACAACTATTCAGCATTCCGTCTTTTCCCCCCCCCCCCTCCTTTGAACAATTTCAAATTCTGCAAATCGAAGGAAAACAAGATGACACACTCCGATGCTACGGGAAGCTAAAGCTAATTTACATATAGACGACAGCATGCGGAGGCTGCGTCCCCGTTAGCTGGTGTGACTGTGGACCGGGTCTGAACACCAAAGCTGGTGCAGTAATGATAAGATTAGAGCACTGATAGATATTAAAGCTTCGACATAATCTGCTTGTCCCCACATAGATGTACAATCAGAGTTAGAGTGTTTCCTCCCACATTGCTGCGCACATAGCAATGACAGCAAAGTGCTTGGCTGGCAGAAAGAGGGAAAGCTCCCGAGAGCAGCAGGAACAAATAAATGAAAAAAAACTAAACAAAAAAAAAAAAGAGTGAAAAGGCAGTCGTAAGTCACACAACGTCCCGGTGTCACCTCTGTTACACACTACAGCTTCGTTAAGCCAAAAATTCATGAATACTAAAGGTGCCTTAGATTAACATTGTTTGAGCGAGGGTGCACAAGGGTACATGATTTGTTTTGCACACAAAAATGTCAATGTCAACTCATATATACGGACAACAGAGGAAGAGGGACAGCCAGGAGCTTCACATTGATATTCATGTTAACAGGAATATGAATTAACAATTCGTGTCAATTACTGAACAGGCTCTTAACCCATTGATGACTATGGCAATCTAGGATGCATGTCCTTAATGCCTGAGGGTTTTCTGAAAAAATAGTACGAATTGTCAAGTCTACCAAAACCTTAATATCTAAGCCTGTGTAGCACATAGAAACATGAAATAAAATACATTTAAAAGTTAAGTTTCACAGGTTTTATTTAAACTTACTCCCTTAGTGCTTACACACCAACACATTTTTCAAAATATCGTCAAAATTAGATGGGGGAGAAAAAAAAGAATAAATAATATAAAATATTTAGTGTGATTTTCGTCAGTAGCCTATAGTGGACCTTGATTCTGCGCACCAAACGCCACTAACTGTTCTGTAATACACTATCGCTGACACAGCCGGCTTATTTTTTTTTATTATTTTGTTTTATTTTTATTTTTTATTTTTTTTGATTGATGTGATTTTCGGCAAACCACACAACTTTTGGGTGGTCACGTGGTCTTAAAAAATCAACAAAACCCACCTCATGTGTATTTGAACCAATGACAGTGCATTCTATGCTGCGCATGCCATGAAAATTAGATAAAGTAACAATGCTGCACGATGCAGCATCAGGCAGGAGAGGCAATGTGGCATCGCGCAGCAGCCGTCATCAATGGGTTAAGGTCGCACTAAACTTATCTTTTTAGAATTCCCAGTATGGAGAACTCAATACTTGGAAGTTTACATTACATACGAGTGACAAGTTATCTCCGCAAAAATTTGTTGGCTAACATGTAAGCAAGTGCTTGGGTTGGCCTGAAAACTAAAAAAAAATGCATGTATACAGTTGCCTTAGAATTTTCCTAGCCTTTTGTTTTTTCAGTGTGGAAATTTGTTTGAATGTCTTCATAATGTGACCAGATATTCATTCAAGTCCTAAAACTAAAGGAAGAGGAGCCAGTTCAACAGATAAAAATGAGACCTATTCGTTTAGCAAATGATCCAACATTAAATGTCTTCCTCTAAGATTATCAGTTCAATTAGAATAGTGACTTGAGTCAGGCCCCAGTCCTATTAAAAGAATATAAAGCATACAGAAGTATTAATGAGGTACAAATACTTCTGAACCTGCAGTGTACAGACAACTGCGTGTGACGTCTTTTGTTATTGTTCTTTTACACATGCAGGTCAGTTCAAGGACCGTGACTGGTTCACACAGGAATCTGAGGTTAGCCACAATAATGTGAACAGAACAAAAATGGAAAAAATGCCATCCGTGCGATAAATCAGAATTGAGCACTAAGGCTTGCAGTGGGAACTAATGTAGCCTAAGTCTGCTCTTCACCACACAGGTGTCTGGAAGTGTGCCATGATGCGATGATTAAAAAGACACTTCTGTGCTCAGACAAAAGGTTGTTGATGGACAGGAACAGGCAGCAAAAGGTTAAAAGGAAAAGTAAGACTACTGAAAGCAAAGTTCACGTAGGCTACTTTTGCCAACAAAGTTAAAGTATCTACAAAGAACTTTCAAATATTTCTGAAACAGTCTAAATTTTTCCTCTGATGATCATAAATGCAATGTAACAGCAAATGAAACCATCAGTGCAAAGAATGCTATTTTTTATATAGTTTTTCTTAATGCCTTTGTCATGGTCACCAAGGAACTACAGACGACATGGTAAAAACACGACCGCTTTTGTCCAAAAGTGGTGCAAGAATGAACAAAAACTGAAAGTTCCTTGAAGCACCTTTAATTAATGCTGATTCATTTTGCTCCATACATTTTTCTTATTTTAAATCACAGTGCTCTTAATGTTATTTATTAAACTGGCCGGTCGAGACACCAGGTCTTTTCTCATTTTATTCTAAGCGAAAAACTTTTTAAAAAAATGTTGGGAATTGAGTTTCATTACGTGACTTACTTCAAATAGGAAAAGCGTTTAGGTGAGCCAGTTTAAAGTCATAGGGTGAAGACTTATGAGTGCTTTTTTCAAAGTTTATCAGCAGCTGTGTTCAGGGGATCTGGCGTGTTTTGATCTGTCTGGACGCTGCTGGAGCTTACAACATGGTGATCAAGCCTTCAGGTTAAAGAATACAGCTCATGGTTTATTCAACGGAATGGTAAGGAATGTGTTATCCTTAATGTGCATAGGTCCTATTAGTCTCCAGGCTCCTATGGGCCTGTCACCAGAACACACATACAATCATTGCTTGGAAAATGGTTTCTCCCTGTAGACCAGGACTGGGAGTAATTGTATTTACAGGCATTCACAAGACAGTTTTTTAGTAAGGTGTGGAATCCATTTTAGACATTGTTGGAAGATACTTCACTGCCTGATTGATGTGCTCTGCAGCTGTTTGTACGTTTATTTTACTCCTGTATAGAGACTGACTTTCTCCTTAATACTGTCTGATTAAAAAAGTACAGGCTATTGGCTTGTTTTGTTCTGTTATTATTTGAATGTTTTGTGCTCCATGCCATGGCACTATGGTCAAGAGCCGCCATGAATAAATGAAGTGAAATTAAATGATGTTAAGGCAATCTACCTTCAAGCTATGTTTTTCTTTTTGTCTGCATTTTTGTTGTGTGTACTGTGTGTATGTCTTTTTATTCACTGTAAAATAAATGAAAAAAGTGGCTTCTTGACCGTGTGTGTGTGTGTGTGTGTGTGTGTGTGTGTTACCTACCTATGGCCAGGGTCATGACCTTGAGCTTGTTGCGCACCAGTTTGACCACCATGCTCTTCTGCAGCGGTGTGGAGCGGCAGCAGAGCACCGCCCGGCAGCTCCGTGCCACCAAGAGAAACTTCTCCTCCAGGCTCTTGTCCAGGGCGTAGGCCAGCGTGCGCCCGTCGATCACCAGGCCCAGCCGGTGCACCGTGAAGGGAGGGGCGTAGGAGGAGGACGAGGAGGAGGAAGAGTGTGAAGGGTGATAGAGCTCAAAGGGAGGGGCATAGTCAGTGTGGAAGGCCTGGGCGCTGGTGGCTGGGTCTGCAGAAGGAGAGGAGCTGCTGCAGAGGAATTTGACCTGGATGTAGTGTAAGCTCTCCTCCAGGAGCAACGCACACGCCTCCTGGATCCAGAGACACAGAGAGACAGGGTGAGAGAGGGAGGGGAGGTTCAAGATCAGGACACAAAGTAGTTTAACACATCTGGCAAACAGACGCTTCAACCGCTCGCAATAAAACATAGATGGCTCTCAAATAATAATGAGCCTTTTTTTAATAACAAAGGTGTTTCCAACGAGGAAAGGGAAAATATTATGTCACAGGAGTATTTTGAGAGTTAGGTGAGAAGATTCACACCACCTGATGTTTGTGAAGTCAATTTGAAGCTACAGCTAGCACTCGTTTAGCTTAGCTCATAAATAAAGACTGTAACACTAGTGGATGTTGAAGCTAGTCTGGCCACTATGAAAATGACAACTTGTAATTTTTTTACACTTCAGTTTCAGTAAAAATCAAACATATAAAAACATTTCAAAAATAGTACATCTTCAGCTAATGGTGGTGCTAGAAGAAAAGTCATTAAGACTCCATGAATGTCTGTGCCAAATGTTAATGGCCATTCGTCCAATAGTTGGTGAGATGCTTGAGTCTGGACCAAAGTGGTGAACCCACTGGGCCTTTAGACCTTTGGACCTTGCCAAACCTAAAGCGACTGGCACTAGCACGGCTAAAAATGTGAAGCTGTCATTCTGATTTTTTTTGTCTTTTCCATGATGCCTGAACTCTGACCTGTGAATCAGCATTGAGCGTGAGGATCTCCTCCTCAGGGTCCAGCAGCTTGCAGGCGTAGGCTACGTTGACGGCCGTCTCCTGTTTGTCTCCTGTCAGCACCCAGATCTGCAGGCCGGCCTTACGCAGAGACTCTATGGTCTCAGGCACGCCGTCCTGCAGCCGGTCCTCAATGCCTGTCGCCCCTGTGGGAGGACAAACATGACGCTGACACACACTCACTACAACCGCACTACAGCAGTGACCCCACAGTAATATTCTATACTAAATCAAATGAGTATCAAGATATAATGAAAAATTATTTAAAACATAAAATTAAAATAATTACCCAGAAGCTGTAGGTTTGTCTCCAGCCGTAGGGCAGACTCAAAGAGCAGCTCCTCTCTGCCCTGGATGGCCGTCTCAGCCTGCAGGTGATGCTGCAGCCAGCAGGCGTATTGCTCCTTGCTCAGAATCTGACAAAAAATAAATAAATACACACACACACACGTACACTAATTACACAGCACTGATAAATGCTGTGTTCTGATTGGTCAGTCACAGCATTCTACCGACAATTATTTCTTGATAATGCCCGCTTTCACAGTAGCCTGGACCTACCAGACCATCATACTTCATTTCATTTTTACAGAAGGTCTGGAACCAACCAATCGCATAACGTTTTGTCGTGACGTATGTCATGCGCCGGCTTCTGACTACAACTGAAACTGGCGCACGACCTGAACGTCATTGTTCTCAGCCACTCCCTCTGTTCGCTGATTGGACAGCCAAAAATCTGTCTGAAAAAACCTTGTGAATATACGGCGGACCCAGACTGACTACTGAAAGGAAATGAAAATTGAGCGGAAGTAGGTAGGCGGGCAGTGCCAAGCTACTTTTACCGTTGCAATGGGGGAAGTTCCGACTGTGGTGGAATATGTTTTGTACTGTAAGCCATAAAAGCATTTCTAAATCAATAAAACCAAACCTGAAACAATATTTTAGCTTTTTAGTTAGGTAGCTGTGTAATGAGGGGGATAATGTATAGTGAACTGGAGTGTTCACCTTGTCAGTCATTATTTCTGGAGATAGAACATACTCATATACATTATCCCTTAGGCTAAATATACAAGTCGTCTGTTGAAAGTATTGGAGAGACATTTGTCAGTTCAGCAGCAGCTTCTCCTCCTTTTTGCCTCCATGTCAGGAGAATGTGAGACCTTGAGGTGGTGGCGTGTTTTATTTTGTTATCACATTGCTTTGGTGACGCGGCCTTGTGCACAGGCAGGGATATTATCCGGCTGGTGAGAGCATAAATTAACAGCCTGGGAAAGTGGCACAGATTGCAGCTGAGTCACCAAGAATGTCACTTTAGAAAGGGAGGGGTGGTCCATGTGATCGTCAAAAAAAAAAACACTGTGCCCAAGAAGTCCTCGAGACACATTATCAACTCCAACTTGTAGTTGAAATGAGAGGGAGAGTATTTCTTCAGTTTTCTGGTTCCCCGTTACCTTTTTAGCAATGCACAGTGTGCGGAGGCCGTCAGCCGCGTACAGGTTCAGGTAGTTTTGGGTCCGGCTGACAATCTTCTTCTGCCGTTTCCCTTTGGAGTTTCCTTAAAAACACAGAGAGACACACAGAAAAAAATCAATATCAAAAACAACGTCCTTTTTTTAAAAATGAATTTGCATAAAGTGGTTAAAGCATTTTGGTTCCAGATTGCCAAAGGCTTCTTCTTCCACGAGCCACTTGAAAGCCATCTGTCTTCACACCTAAATGAACCATGCACGCTGTGTGCCTCAATATATTCGCCAAGTCTTCATATTAGTCATCAAGCTGTGTCTAGACTATACTTGGGGGTAGAAATGTGCTTAAACATTATTGGTATCTCGTTCTAAAACATAATTAATCAATTCAATGAACTGCCTAGATGTCTCTCTCTCTCGCAGCATCTTGGACTTTTTCCTGGCAGAGGGCGAGTAGCACAAACAGACTGGCTTTATTAGTCTCCTGACACACACGCACCAGCCAACACTCTGATCGCCAGCCTTGTAATCTCACTAATAACACAACAGCTTGGCAGGGCTATGCTACACATGCACCGCCACGCAAAAAAGGGTTTTCAGATCATCAGAAAACTGTCAATAATCTTAAGAATTAAAAAGACAAAAATTAAATTTTCTTCACATAATAAAATATTATTTGAAAATATACAGTATATATTTGGAATTCCTTAAGTTTTAATTTTCACTATAGTCAAACAATTTCCAATGAGTTTTCCATTGTGGAAAGTAGCTGCTAGGACGAGACTACTACTACCAACTACTAAAATTGTGAAAATCCACCTAAAATAGGGTTTGTAGTGTAGCCTCCTGTGTGTTAAAGCTTTCCCTGGAGAGTTAGTCCCCTAATAATGCTTAAGATCAACTTTGTTTTAATGTGTGGCAGATAAGTCCATGTTTGTGACAACGCAGACTATGTGGTATCAATTCCAGCTTTGCAAATATTTCACCAGGAAGGAAATGCATTCAGCACACAAACAATGTACTAATAGAAGCATGAGTAAAGAGAAGAAGAAAAAACTCCATAGAGAACCTTTCAAACTTGCAATAACTGTTTAATTTGGCCACCCGAGGGCAGCACACATAATCTGATATACACCAGATATATTATCACCTTTTAATAATAATAATAATAATGGATTGGATTTATATAGCGCTTTTAATTCTCTGTGACTCAAAGCGCTTACAGGGTTCCAGGTTCCATTCATTCACACACAGTCATACCGGTGGTGGTAAACTACCATAGTAGCCACAGCTGCCCTGGGGCAGACCTTTTAAATTGCTATGGCTAACATGTTGGCACAGTTGCTCATTGACACATCCAGCAGATACAGAGCAACATTTTCTGACCAACTGATGAATGTATGTCCGACAATCATTCTCCTTTCAGCTCAGTTTTGTTCCACATAGACTCCTGGGTGAAATATCTGGCTTTGTGAATCATAAATTAGAATAATTAAAATTAAAATGCAAATTGTGTTTTGAGGTGGAATAAGATTTAACAGGAGTGTGGCAGGAGTGTGAGACTGGAGGTATGACATGACACACACTCCATCTTCTAAAAAAAGGCCCAAAAAGGTCTACAGTCCACTCCCTTGCACTGTTATTACAGTGACACACAACAACTCCCCGGTCGCCTCAATGGAGCCATTATGAAGCTCTGTGTTCTGAGGCGGGACAACTCGTGCTGCAATCCGATTGGCCGGTTTGACCCAATGGCAATAGAAAGCAGTGAGTTGTCTTGTATGAAGCCACGCCCTGTTGGCCATTGGACTGAGCTGGACTGAGCCACGTGGTGGAGGAGGCTCTGGGCTGTTGGATGGAGTCTCTCTCTCCTCTATAGTGAGCAGCATGGCTCTGTCCACTGGAAGGAGAAGTGAAAGAGCTTGGGACATGGCCCAACTGTGCCACTGCCAGCTCCTATTGCTCTATAGAAGAGGGCATTAAAAATGATGGACAATCAACATGGCCCAAAAACTTCAATCAAATGCATCAGTACGGTCCTCGTGATGGGAAATCAATACAATAAATCCTATTCTAATTCACAATTCCTCCAAAGAATCAAGAGTGTCAAGCTGGAAAACCTGCCAGAACAAGATGGGAGGGCTTTTTATTCCCTCCGTCGATGTGTTGCATATTACAAGTTTACATTGAGCGTGGGACGATCATTAGCGGGAAGTTATTTTCCCATGATGCCGAGCTGCCTTATTGAGATGAAGTGGCTGCCTCTAACCGACACGAAGAAGCCACTACACAGGCAGATGAAATGAATGAATAAATGACCCACACAACTTGAAATTAGGGTTTTACTGTTTTACAGTTTCCGAGCAGGTCAATTTAAGCCCATCAAAAACATACCTATGTGGATTATACTGTACGGGACTGTACTGTAAGTATTGGAACAGTGAGGCCAATTCCTTTATTTTTGCTGTAGACTGGAAACATTTGGGTTTGACACCAAAATATGAATATGAGACAATAGATCAACATTCCAGCTTTCATTTCCAGGTATTCACATCTGAATCTGATACACAACTGAGAAGATAGCATTTTTTGTAAAGGAACACCACATTTTTAGGTGAGCAAAAGTATTGGAACAGATAAGACTTAAAATAAATTAAAGTGAATAAGACTTAATATATTGTTGCAAAGCCTTCGCTTGCAATAACTGCATCAAGCCTGTGACCCACTGACATCACAAAACTTTTGAATCCTCCTTTTTGATGCTTTTCCAGGCTTTCACCGCAGCCTCATTCAGTGGCTGTTTGTTTACTCTCTTAAGTCTCCTCTTTAGCAGGTAAAATGCTTGTTCTATAGGGTTTAAGTCTGGAGATTGAATTGACCAGTCTAAAACCTTCCATTTCTTGACCCTGATTAACTCCTTTGTTGTTTTTGCAGTGTGTTTTGGGTCATTATCTTGCTGCATTATGAAGGATCTTCCAATCAGTTTGGTTGCATCTTTCTTAAATTGGCAGACAAAATGTTTGTGTAAACTTCTGAGTTCATTTAGCTGTTGCCATATTGGTGTCAAACCCAAATACAGTCAGATAAAACCAATTTACTCATTTAACCCTTTAATTTAATTTAATAATTGTTGGGCATTTTTTAATTATGAGACAGATTTGAGGAGACAGAGTTGAAATGGGGCAAAGAGTTGAGGACATTCAGAGAACTGGCCCGGGCCGGATGCGGATAAGATGGGGGACGCTCTAACCACTACACCACGAGTGAAAACAACAGTGAAACAATAACTTTTCAGGAACCTCAAAAGGGGGCCCCTCCAGTGATTTGGTATTGCATCTTCCATAATCCTACGTTATGTAAGACCCTCCCTGCTCTTTGTCTATGAGTTGTACACCTGTAGTTCAGCTCATAAAATGTAAAAATGTCCACATATCCAATTCTTAACTCAGCTGGTCACGGAATGTGTCATTCAAACTGCTTTTACAGGCCGAGTGTTACTCGTGATGACAAGCAAGCTAAACCATGTGTGTAGTAGAATCAGTGGAGTGTCCCATTAATGCGTTGCCACCAAGCAGCATCGGTTTAGGCAGTTTTAACTCTGCTGCAGCAGCTTTCACTGCTAAAGTGCTAAAGATATTAGTAGATTGACAGGGAATGAATCTGCACATTGTTTTATTAATCAATATTTTTTTTTTTATAATTTGCTTGATACAGCTTTTCACATGTGAAGATTTGCTGTATGTGTGTTTTATATCATTGTAACTTGTGTATCTTTGAACAGTTAGAAACACTGCACTACAAACTGTGTGTTGTTGTGTCAAGCCTGCAGTCTGTGATCAAAAACAGTCCCTGCTAAGCACCCCTGGACAGATGTCTGGTGACTGTGTACAAAGCATTAGTGAAAAGTGCCTGTGTAGCTCTTTGTGTGCCTGGAATACTAACAGCCTGGTACACCTTTGCCATTAGGGCGTAAAAAGAACTGGAAGAGTATGGAACAAGGTTTTTAAGAACACTAGAGGAAAAACACGCAAGAAGTTTTTTTTTTTTTGTAACAACAGTCAAGATTCGCAGTGCCTTGCTCTAAAAATACGTGTTCTTGCATAACATGTTACCTTATAGGTTTACATCAGTGGAAAGTGTGAGTGTTCAGGGGGGGAGGGAGTGATGTGGTCCTCTGTGCAGGCATGTTAGCCCACAGGTAGTGCACACAGTATAATCACAATTATGACCTGAAGCAGCTACAACTGAGCACAATCCATCATTTGGGATTGAACCAGAGTGAAGGGGAAATATTCTCAATTTGCTCATGTGCCATGTGAAGATTACATAGAATGATTTGTAGCCAATCGAAGGTTCACAGGCTGAAATGCATCAATTCTGGTGGCCAAGTCTTTGGACATGATACAGCCCTGGCAGCACCCCCGCCGCGACCCCAAAGCACATCCTAGGAGCATGTTGACAGCAGTGTCACCATTTATCAGAGGTGTACCGCAACTAAATTAAACTTCCCAACTGGACAGACCAATCGCAGAATTATGGCGTGAGTATGACATGTACTTCCAGAATAAAGTGGAAATAAAATGTCCAGAATAAAGACAAAATACAATTCTGAGATTAAACCGGACAGTTCAAGGCTGCGGTAAAGATGGAAACCTGTCGACAACTGAGCTACGGGCGCCCCCCAGATTGGGATTTATGGGATTAAACAGTAACAGCCTAGTTTTTACTAAGCTTGACTCCTAACTGCACTTTACTGTACAAGAGTGAAGGCATTGAATATTTTTTGCTTGGATGTTGTGCTTATTAGACGACACCATCATCTCACAGCCCGCTGCACATAGAGAGCAATATGTTAGAAGTCTGGATAAGAGGAAGTCGTGTATCGTCAACAATGAGGTTGGAGCCCATTGTCTGCCTTGCGACGATAACAAAGATGTATGGTGTGTGTTTTACAAGTTATTGATATTGGAAGTTCGAATCTGTCAATATAACTCCAACTTTATTCTTGTCAATATATTATGCCTTTATTCTCGACATTGAATTTCGTCTTTTTTCCTGTAATTGTATTGCCAATTATTATTATTTTTTTAATATATTTTTTGGGCATTTTTATGCTTTATTGATAGTGCAGAGAGACAGAGGTGAAATGGGGCAGAGAGGGGAGTGACATGCAGAGAACGACCGCGGGCGGGAATCGAACCCGGGTCCAACTGAGCTAAGGGCGCCCCCTGCCACTTTATTTTCAACATTTCCACTTAATTCTGGAAGTGCATAAAGAAAAGAACATCTTCCTCTCATGTTTCTTCTCTCTGTTGGCCCTAGTGCAGAAGGTCTAAAGAAGAGTGTAATCCTACCTGTGTCGGGGGGCTTGATGAGGTCCATGATGGCAGAGTCTGCTCCTTTGGTGTAGACGGTGATCTGGTCGGTCAGCGGGTGTCTCACCACCACAGACATGCGTTTCCTGGTGGAGTCGAAGCCCAGCGTGTGCAGCAGCTCAAAGCTCAACTTGCCCAGGTGTGGCAGCTCCACGGTCACCTGGTCGGGCAGGCGTCCCACCAGAGAGCACTTGTAGGCCCGGGCCGCGTACACCAGCGCGGCCTCGTCGGGGGACTCTGCCTCATAGCGCAGCTCGCCCTCCTCCAGGCTCGAGGCTTTGCCGTCATAACAGGGGGGCGGCGGCGGGGGCTGCACGGGGCTGAAGGCCTGCTCCAGGGACCCGGGAGGCCCACGCTGCTCCTCGTCCAGCTTGGTGAGTGTGCTGTCTGCGGAGGGGGAGGAGAGGAAGCTGGAGCAGCCGCCCCTGTTGGAGGAGCGGCTGGTGATGAGACTGGAGGAGCTGCTGTTGTTGGAGCCCGAGGAGGTCAGTCGGCTGGGGGTGAAGCGCTTGATGAAGTCCTCGATGGTCTTCACCGGGGACTTGAGCTCAAACCTCACCCGCACCTGGAGCAACAGTAGAACACTGAGTCAGTCACACCTGCAGTAGCAAGTAACACACCACCTGCTCTACAAATGACTTTTGTAATTTAGGTTTGCACTGGAAATTTCTATGGTGTAGTTTAAAAAAAACCTTTGTATTTCTTATAGCAGGGGTTTTCAAAGTGTGAGAGAGTGAGAACAAATTTCAGCGGAGCCACCCCCCCCCCCCCAAATAAACTCAATACACACTCTGCTAGGTGAACGTGACGTGATCAGTTAACCTCGGATTATCTCCCAGATGATCTGATTCAATTATTAGGCTATTAACTATTCTAATCTAGACCAAAACATTGTATTCCTTTTTTGATTGATAACTTAGATTTGCTTAATATGATGTTAATATCAAAAACACAAACTAAAAAAACTAATCACATATTCATCCGCGCGCCCCCCCCCCCTCGCCATAACTCCGCTCCCCCTAGGGGGGCGCGCCCCACAGTTTGAAAACCACTGTCTTATAGTGTCATTGCTAAATCTCCTCAGTCTTATTTGCTCTGTTTGACAGTGGTGGCCTTGAGAAAAAGAGAGATGGTTCTTTTTTTCTCATACTTTGGGAGTCTGTAGCAGGTACCCATATAACAATGTTTAAAAAAATCTGATTAATTAATAACCCCCTAGAAGGGGGTGTGTCAGTGGCGTCACTAGGTTGTTTTATTCGGGACTAAAGCCCCGAATCTAATTTGATTAGCCCCGAATCTTTTCTGTAAAAAACTAAAAACTAAATATTATATATATATTTTTTTTTACTTTCTGTTATACTGCTCAAGATTTTAAGCCATGAATTGATGAACTTGCATTGGAGAAAAATATGTCAGTTTTCTGTGGGCTGTAAATAGGCCAATCTATGGGGCTAAATAGCATGCTAATATTGATGATTGATTGTGTCAAGTGTCTAAGGATGAATGCTAACATGATTTGTTTCCAACTTTTGCCTTAAGTTACAATTTAGCTAACTAGCTAGCTGCCCACCCTTTTCATTTCCAATGGTGGCTGTCATTTCATTACCAATGTTAAGTGTCATAAATAGTTAACACTGGTGTTAAGCCCCGGATGTTTCAGAAACCTAGAAACGCCCCTGGGGTGTGTCTGACCACTTCTGATACCTTCTGAAAACCAGCAAAATTAAGTTCAAGCCCCCTTTACCTCATGATTGACCAGCTGTGAGGGGGTAAAGAAAGAAAGAGGGCTTGACTTCTCCCTCAAACTATTTTATACTGTAACAAAAACATCTTTGAATAGTGAAAGAAGTCATTATTTTCAACACTACAAACTGTGTGTTATGTCGACTCCCTTTTTTTGCAAGTGCAAAACTATAAATCTTTCAGATAAGTTTATCTGAAAATATGAGCCGTTATCTCCATATTCAAACATTGCACCTCCCCCTTCTCTCTATGATGGCCAACTTTTTCAGGGTTAAGAACGGCCATAAACTTAAATACAGTCTATGCTATAAATGCTATTTCCTTCCAAGGTGACTGGACAACAAATCACAGAGTAGCCTCCACTTCTCTCCATCAAAGTGCTTCACTCATCACTGTGAATATCGCTGTCTGGACAGTGACAGCCACTCATGATAAGAAGAGCTAAGCGTTGCTGTGTTACTGTTACTACGGTTTTATTTTCTAATTAAAAAAAAAAGCACCAAGTTTAGAACAAATCAATGCAATGTGTCATTGTTGCTTCCCTCCGCAGTAGGCGCCACTCATTAATCCAAAGTTAGTTTTATGTGAAGTTACTTCTGCAAAGGAATCTGTAATGAGGGCTTTATGATCATTTCAGCCTTAAGATGCTTTTGAAAAAGCCCAACCCAGCCTGAGTGGTACAGGAGACTCCAGCACTGATGAAAATGCACCTCCTGGCTACTATCCTCCATCCCAAGGTGGTGCACTACAATAGCAGGGAGAGTGACTCACTTTGAGGACTGCTGGCAGCAAGACTTCTCACACATAAAGATATAAATCATTCAGGTGGCGGGTCAGCCACAAGGGCATCATAATAAAATGTGAACAATTACATTGGCCCAGAGGAAAAACAATAAAAAAAATCTAAATGGAGGGAGTGTATCAAAGCCAGCGCTTCTGTGCAGATTTACATTTCCTTTTCCATCTTATCAGATAACCTCCATACACAAACGCAGAGTACATAAATAAACCTGACACTTTTATAAAGCTTGATCTGAACAGGGTTTGAGCATGTGAGTGACAGGACAGAGTGTGTGTGTGTGTGTGTGTGTGTGTGTGTGGCGAGGAGAGGAGAGGATGTATCCTCTGAACAGGACAACCACACCCAGGCTCACTCCCAAAAAACTAAACAAAACACGGATACCAACTCAAACTGGGCCCAGCACATCAAAGATACAGCCAGCAAAACCGTGACAGAGACCTGAAAAAAAGGACGCCGAGTATTTTGGAAGAGTTTTGCGTTTTGTTTAAAAGGTGCTCAGAGGAACTTTCATTTTGTGTTCATTCTTGCACCCCCTTTGGACAAAAGCGGTAGTGTTTTTACTACGCCAGCTGTAGTTCCTGGGTGAGCGTACCCATGTTTGCGTGAATGCACATATATTGACCATAGTGTTGAGGTGAGCCGTACCTTCTGCCTGGGCTGGTTGGGCGAGGACACCACCACTGTGTTGCAGATGGTGAGAGCGATGAAGAAGTCGATGACATCAGAGAGTTCAGAGGGCAGCGTGGACATGGGCTGGCTGTGAAAACGCATGAAGTCCATCTGACTGCTGCACTCATTGACTTTGTCCAGCAGCTGAGGGTCTGGGGTGATGTCCTTCTCCTGCAGGGACAGAGAGAGAGGCTTTAGCAGCGGAGAGCACAGAGCATATGAAGAGAAGATGAGCGCTGAACATTAGCGGTGTAAATTCGCTTGTTTTATCACGATACCATATTTGATCCATTCACTGGACAACGATTTGTTAAATGCCGATATCACAAAGTCTACCGTGATAAGACTTTGATTTGATTAGATTCAGGAGCCTGCGGTCGATATGATATCATATGCACATTTAAAGGAGAAGTGAGTGATATTTGTTTTTTTATATACGTGTTAAATCACTCTATATTCATACAGAAATCACTTAAACAGTATGCACAGTTCATAACACAGGTCTCCCTGTCATTCAGCTTTGCAGTAATTGCCAGATAAAATGTTGAATATCCCGCTCTTTTTCATGCAATCAGGATACAGAGCGCTATAAAGAGGCGGGTCTCTGTGCCTGTGAACGATGACTCGCTGCTCTCCATCGCGGCACTATCTGATGAAGACGGCTGTGTGTTCATGTGGTGGTGACGTAGGGGCGAGGGAAAAGACTGCTAACTGCAGTCACTTTCAGGAAGTTAGCTTTAAGGACCACATCACTTACTTCTCCTTTAACCCAACCTCTCACATTTCATATCAACTCACAAAAAAAGAAAGTATGATCTTAGCATTTAATTTTTGATATTTTCTTCTAGATATTTGAATGAGAAAAAAAATGGCAGAAGAGAGATTGTGGAAATAAAAGCGTATATTAAAGACTGCGACATGCATGGATGTTTGGGCATTACATTGATGCGATTTGATGTTTTGCCAATGAATGGATATATGGATATACAGTAGATCATTGCATGGTTCCAGCCGTACTGACCATGGGGCTGCTGAAGGCCGTGTGCTTGGACAGGATGCTGGCCCTCTTGGCCTCTGCCCGGCTGCCTGTCCTGCGGTGGGACTTGGTGCTGTGTGAGCGCAGCACCACACGGGCGCTCTGCTGGCTGCTCACACTGTCCCGTCTGGGCAGGGTGCCTCCGTGAGACGTACACTCCTCCTCCTCAGAGTCCACCTCCTGGTACATGGCAAGTCTCTTAGCTGGAATGGACACACACACAGACAGACAGACAGACAGACACACACACACACACACACACACACTTATTACGTGTGACTTTAAAAAGGGGTAGTTCAGTATGTTGTAGTTGTATTAGAAGAAGTGGGGTTGAGGTACTTATGCATAGTTTGTACCTCTGCTGAAAAAAAATAGATAGGCTACAATTATTTTTTAGGAAAGCATTTTTCATAAAGTATGTAGCGGGGAAAAAAATGCTGCTTGCCCCCCTTTCAGCAGTACAACGCTACTGAACTATCCCATTTAAAAAAGGCAATGCCTAGCTGCTGATAACTGTTTTTTTTGTAAGGGGAGAGCGAGTGAGTGAGTGTGTGCTTGTCTTGTGTCTCACCGTTGGCATCGTGGGAGTACTCCACCCCGGCCACGGTGCAGCGGCGGAACACCATCTTGTTCTCGGTCAGCGTGCCCGTCTTGTCAGAGAAGATGTACTGCATCTGGCCCAGGTCCTCTGTGATGTTCAGCGCTCGGCACTGCAGGTGAGAGTCCGTCTCCTCGTCGTACAGGTCCATGTCCTGGTGGATGAAGTACACCTGGCAAATCTTGACTATCTCAATGGACACAAAGAGGGAGATGGGGATCAGCACCTATAGGACAGGACAGAGGTGGAGGGACGGTTATCTTTTAGTGAGACATTTATAGCATTATGTCAGAGCAGTGACATGATCCCTAGGGTGTACTACTCCTGCACAAAGCATAGGGGTCTGTGGAAAGATCTTATCAACTAATAGGGGGAGTAAGAGTAATAACTGTCTGTAAAGAGTCACTTGAATTCTACATGTTGAGTGTGTGTGATATAGAAAAAGCGGAAAAATAAACACTAACGTATACTACTGTAAAAGGCAAGGGGTTGAATAGTTAAAAGAGATATATAGCTAAACCTAGTGGACAAATGAAACTTGACATCTTGAGTTCATCTGACATGGCTGTATATGTGTGGGGCATGTCCGACAGTAAATGCTGGGAATCGCTTTTTTCAAAGTAATTACTAAACTTTTTCCACAGGTTTACAATCTTAATCATTAAGGAAATTGTGTACTTTGAAAAAAAAATGTATTGTGTAAAAAACTTGATGGTGTAGTACTGAGTGAGACATTTCCAGGGAAAAGTTTCTGGAAAGTTAGTTCCGGACAAATGAGTCATATTGCTTGTATGAGGGCAGTTGAGCCTGCAGACTCTCCCCATGCCTGGCTGCCAAGGGAGTAATGTGCTTATTTGAAAGTGTATCAGGCGCTGTCTGTCTGTTTGAATACAGTGTATGCAAAGTGCTATCTTCAGTGACTTGTCATTTAATTTCAAAAGCTAACTAGCTGCAACATCTGGCCCAGGACACGGCAACATTACCAGTGACATTTTTCAACCAAACAAACCCCCCAACCTAATCAATAGTTGTGTGTGAGATGGCACTTTTTTTTCTCTGGGTTTGATCCTGTATCATAAAGATAAGTGTGCAGAATGAAGCACGTACTGCCCCTTTTACGGCTTTTTCCAGATGAAATGTGCAGATAAAGATCTAGAGGTCACATACCCGTGGGGGGGCGGGGCAGGGGAGTGGCGTAAATAAACACCGCCAATGCCTTGATTTACAGAAAATCTTATGTGCGGTGGGCATAAAACATTTCAAACCTACTGATCCCATGTTTCTGGTGTATATATATATAATACATATATCCCTTTATCTGTGCCTTTCCGTTTGGTTTTAAGCGTCTCTTGTGTTTTCGTACCTGAAAGACGATGATCATAGTGAGGAAGAGATAAGTAGCGGACATGATGGGTGACAAGTCCGTCCCCTCTGGGCTGAGAACGTCAAACACAGGCCTCTTATCTCCGTACTGAAACATCCACAGCCCATGACCTGCAACAGCAACACCACAAGGTCAACTCATATAAACACACTGCAATGAGAAGATAGAAAGAGAAAAGAAAAAGGCACAAATCCAAGGGGAACAGCTCCTTTAACCTTTTTACAATAAACACCTTAGGAATCAAAATATTTAAAAGGTGGAGTCAGCAATCCTGGATATTCACTTTCTGTCAGAATCAGTGAATATCTCCTTACGATCCGCTACCTGTACGTACGAGTGTGCATGCTCCAAAAAGAAAATCCAGTGTTGATACACAGCCTAGGCTCTGTAAACGGGCTATGTTGCTAGCTATGGGGGGAGGAGGGCATTTGTTAACATACCCTTTGTCTCCATACCCTTTGTCTACATACCCATTTACAAAGCTGTGGCTGTGTATGAACACTGGATTTTTTTTCACAGTACATACACGTAGCGGATCTTGAGGAGATATTCAACGATTAAAAAAAACTACAAACGTTCTCCAGAATCGCTGACTCCACCTTTAAAAAGTGGAATGTCTCAAAGGCAGCTGTTTCTGAATTCTGAACCGCTACGCACCGACAGCAGTGAACAGGCACATGACCAGCAGGATGATGACACACCAGAACACATCCACATTCATCTGTCTCTCCAGCTTGCTGCGCTTGTAGCGAGGGCCGTTGTTGTTGAGCATGGCTTTGGTCTCGTGACCTGCGGAGGAAGACACACGACATGTTAGCAAGCAGCAGCTAGCTCACAGGTCAATTGTGGAGTGTGACTGACAGCTGAGGATGACGGGGTTATTTTGGGGGTAGGGGGAGGTGGGAGGTGGGGGTTGGGGGCTCACCTGCGTATATGACGATGCCCACAGCCTCTTCTGTGTTGCGGATGGTGCAGCCTCTCAGCAGCAGGTTCTCTTTGTAAAGTGCATCTCTTCTGCCATTTCGATGGATTCTGTCCGGTTAGAAAAACACATTAGCAGCCAACAAGTTAATAACTGCCAATAGTGTAATCAGTTTGTAATGTAATAAAAGCCGATACTGTAGCAGCTCGCCAATAATGTAATAACATTTCTAAACCAATAACGTAATAACTCTTTGAGCATTTTGTAATAATAATTAGTATGACACATTATTGTCTGGTTGCGTTAGTAAGGGTAAGTGTGTCATGGAAGTTTGATACTTTATAGCCAATAAGTAGAACTTGAATAAAGTGATACAAATATATCATTACATTATCGGTCCGAGTTGTTACATTCTTAAAGGATTTTTTAAACCCCGGCCAATAATGTAACAACCAGCCAACAATGTAAACTTTTTACATTAATGGGTCAGA
The DNA here is from genome assembly GCF_949987685.1 of Ammodytes marinus. Classification (NCBI taxonomy): domain Eukaryota; kingdom Metazoa; phylum Chordata; class Actinopteri; order Uranoscopiformes; family Ammodytidae; genus Ammodytes; species Ammodytes marinus. The sequence goes on from NC_137212.1 coordinate 27,789,785, forward strand.
AATTGTACAAGTCACTACATTATCAGCTTTTATTATATCAAAAATACAAAAATAATTATCTAGATTATTGGCTGCTACATACAGACAGAACATGATCTTGGTTATGTCTTTACACAGGTGAAAAACACTGATGCTGTGGAGAGAAATAGAGGATCTCTCCGTGCCAAGAGCCCCCGAGACAACATCAGTTTATTCTGCTGAGCACCTCAATCGATCACGCTCTAAAGCACCGTAGTCTCCCCCCTAAGAGCAAGCCCTTATCTCAGCACAAATTCCCTCTCAAACAGGAGTGGTGCTGGCCGTGCTACCGCTGCACACAAACCCCTCGGGCTTCCAGTCAATCAGGCAATTCTCTGCTTCATCGCTGCCTCATGACCCCTCAGATCTCACTTCAGTTCAGACGCTTAAGTTTAAAGCTCGCCCGGCCTACATCTACACCATCAATGTCATACAAAGACTGGATTCAGCTCTTAGCCCAATCCACAAAGGAATTTCAAACCCTTTTCACAAAAGGTTTTTTTTTTTTACGGAAAGTGAGATACAGTATATGTTGAGCTGTATTAAATCAAATGAGGGGCAAATGTCTCTAATCCCGTTACTAGATCAGGGATCAGGAAGTGTGCCTAAAGCTTCAGAACTAGCAGCCCTTAAAGTTCACCTATTAAGAATGTTTTTAAACATTAATATGGGTCCCGGGTGTGACTAGAGACTCCCAAAGTATAAGAAAAAAACAGCCATCACTCTTTTTCTCCACCTCCACCTTTCTGAAAACCTTTGTTCAGAAACCCCAGGCAGATTTTTTTTCTCCCTTTATGACATCATATGGGGAAAGCCACGCCTCCTCATTACTAACCTGCCCTAGCACTACCTCCACCTGTGATAAGCACACCCCCATATAGCCCTGAATCTAACTGGCAGCTTCTTTACCAACAGTAATGTTCATTGTGTGGCCGGTGACAGCAGGCTGATGGACATGTCACCACCACTACAGATTAATAACAGTGTCCCTGAGCGACCGAGAGGCCGTAGTTTATACACACACGTACACACGCAAACACACACACACACACACACACACACACACACACACACACACACACACACACACACACACACACACACACACACACACACACACACACACACACACACACACACACACACACACACACACACACACACACACACACACACACACACACACACACACACACACACACACACACACACACACACACACACACACACACACACACACACACACACACACACACACACACACACACACAGCGTGTCCTAGTTCATAGCTCACAATGTTCAAGAAATTGATAACACTCCGAGACACAGAGTTCTTTCTCTCCCAGAAAGGTAGTGAGATTAGACTTGGGTGCCATTGGCCGTAATGTAATAAAACACTGCTGAGACAAGTGACCCCCCCCCCCCCCCCCACAACTCCACCACTGTGCCCTCTGCTCCACTGTAGCCTGGCAACTGGAAAACTTACAGCATCTGGTCTCCTTCTGAGCAAAGAATAAATGTCATAATCATGTGAGTGCAGGTCAGCCCGTCCGCTCACACAAAAGCTATCCCAACAGGAGAGACAAAGCTGGCACAAATACAGTAGGTACAAACATGCAGCCTCCCACTGATAAACAGGACCAAAAATATGCTTAAGGAATAGTTCAGCATTTTGGGCAACATGTTTATTTGCTTTCTCGTGATGAGAAGTTCAATGCCACTCTCAAGTCTTTATAGGAAACAAAGTAGGGCTGTAAAATATATCGGAAATCAAGCGCTATCGCGATATCAACATGTGAGGTATGCAGTACGTATCGCAAAGAATGCATGAACAGCAATAAATGGAAGCCTATTTCATGTGCAATGCATTCACGCTCTGCATGTCAACCGATTTGGCCAATCAGATGTAGCCTAGCAGAAATTGTTGTAAAGTGATCAATGCATCATAAAAAATAAAACCGTGTTGTTGGAATTGAAATAATACATTTCATATCAGTGTCTGCATAGATCATTACTGTCTGGGGTCTATGTTGGCAGTGAAACACATTAACACTATATTTAAGTATGTTGAACTATCGCAAGTGATAGGCCTATCATCATCGCAATATTCAACAATGTTATCGCATATCGCTAGTTTTCTATATCCTGCAGCCCTTATATGAAGCTACGGCCAGTAGCTGGTTAGCTAAACTTAGCATGGAGACCAGAAACCAGGAGTGGAACAGCTGGCCTGGCTCTGTTAGAAGGGAACCTAATCAGAAACTAACGCGCCCCACACACATCCTGCGTCTACCTCTGGAGCGCGTCGCCTTACCTTACTGCTGCCTCTCTCGGACTTTTCTCGGACACACATGCAACGTCTCAGCAGCTGCTGCTGCTTGTTGGAAGTTTTATTTTGAAGGGGACACACCAGGAAATGGTGAAACTACAGCGAAAGCTGCCAGTATGAAGTCAATATGACTCTCAGCAGAGTATTTCAAAAATCACTTTACTGATTTATACGGGAGAGAGAGAGGGGGGTGTGGTCGGGGAAGAAGAAGGCCGTAGACACAGATAGAGCAACGGAAAACTGTTGCGCTCATCATGATCTTTTTTATTTCTTCACTATATTGGATCTCTATATGTGTCATTTATCCAAAAATGAAATGCCAGAACTAATTGAAAATTAGGTTTTGAATCCCTCGGATTTTGATTGCACAATTACATCGTGAAATAAAGGGATTATTTGCGTATACGACTGAGGGATGTTTTATTTTGAAATAAACACACCGGGTAAACGTGTAACTAGAGTGAATGCTGCTGGTATGACTGTCAGCAGAGTATTTCTCTATCAGTTAAAGCACAGAGACGCGAGAGAGACGCGCTGCTCTCAGAAAAAAATAGGCGAGCCTCCTGAGGTGAAGGGGTGCGTCGCTGCAGACGTGCCTCCGACGCGCCTCAGCAGTGCGTCTGAGGTTGGATGTGTGCTCGCTCTACGTTGATTTCACAGTCTGTGACCAAAAGTCAGACGCAGACGCGAGGTAGACGCGCAGTAGAGGTAGGATGTGTGTGGGGCGCGTAAGATGTCCAAGGCTGGTTGTTCCAGAATAAAACACTATATGTGTGGATGAACAGATGTCACTTATCACACACTGGTTAGTGTGATATCCACACAGGCTCAAAAAGCCAAAAGCTTTAATGTTATTAATAAAGGAGTGGGACAGAAGCACAACAGGATGGGCTGGATCATTAAGTCAAACTTGGGTCACGTTTTCCTCCTCTGTCAGAAACATACCTTGCCACCTCCAGTGTTTCTGCTGCAGACACAGAGACAAAGGGAGTGAGGTGATAGCACAGGAAATCCTCTGAGGGGGCAGAGTTGTTGTTGCTAAATACAAACTGCAGCCCTGGTACACATCTAGGAACTAACAGGCTCAGAAAGCAGGCTGCAAAGAGAGCAGCTGGGGCTTCACTTTATTCTGGACCTAGAGGGAGGCGCAGACAGTTTAATATGTGCACGGTCAAATGGGCAAAACCCCTGGGACCACATGCCAAGGAGGCAATCCCTAATCTCCACTGGGGAAAAAAAAAACTGCATGAGTCATAATTATAAGTTAGAAACTCTGGGCTCGTCAACATACCACCAGTTTTACATAATTTCCATTTTGGAAGCACAACATTACTAATGCTCACTGCAATCACTAACAGTGAAACGAAAATGGAAGTTGAAGGCTTAAATGTGAGTTGACAAATAGAAAAAAAAAAGGCAGAGAATCTCGGGATCAAAGCTGTAGTAAAGTAAGTTTAAAAAGCGAGCGGCCACATGGTTGGACCAGCCTTCAACCCACACACTGTAGAGAGATGACTTAACCAACAGTACTCACATGTAGCCTCGAAATCGGTTCAGGTCATTGTTGGGCTTCTCACATTCAATCGTGCTTCTGTACTTCATGGGGTCAAAATCACAATCCTGCAAACAGACAACAGACAGCTTGTTTATTGAATTGTATTCAGGCAGAGGGGCTGAGACGATTTGAGACCAAGACAGGTTTAGAATAGCTGGTTCCCTTCAGTTTTGCTCAACACATACAGTGAGTTGTTTGTAATATTAAAGTCCACCCTCATTAATAAACTGTATAATATGTGGGGTGGGCCAAATATAAGTAACATTGATGTTTAAATGTGTTGTGTTATATTGTAACACAATACGTTGAAGCAGCATAAATAAATGAATAAACGTCTCTTTAGAGAGGTTTCAACAGAACTGAAAAAAAAAACAATAAAAGCCTGACTGAAAAGAGGATGTATTACTCTACTCTATTTATTACTGACTGTTTGTGTGAGACTGATACACTGGCAAGTTTAGAACTAATGTAGTTGGGCTGAGTGTGAACATCACATAGACATCTACCCTCTGCAGTCCATAGGTAGTGACATCATTTACCTCTTAGGGAAAGAAACCTGTGCTCATAGATTCTTGGAAGATGGATTTTTTTCACAGAACATCCATATGATTACATTTATAGGATATTACTGGTAAAAGCGAGGACACAATCTACAACGGACAGGACAATGTTTCGTGTTTCCACTCGAATACATTAAAGTATTGGCTGAACACACAAGTAGTTTGGTCTTTTAAAACATATTCACTGTCTTAGTAACCTGTGTAACCTCAATTACTGGTTTACTAAGTAACTTATATTCAAAGATTTGGGGGTTTTGAAATTTTGCATCCCTCGCTGCTGACTGGGTAGAATGCATACCACTTACTGTAGGCCCAGATTATTTGCTGCATGTCGTCCCCCCCTAGCCTGGTCCTACCAGACCATCGTACTTCATTAGGGGGCCAAGCCCGAGTAGGGCTGGGACCGCGTTTTGCAGAGCAACGCGGTTCCCAAGCCCTGCAGGGCAGGGAACCCTATTGTTCTTGTAGGGATTATTAGGGGGCCAAGCCCGAGTAGGGCTGGGACCGCGTTTTGCAGAGCAACGCGGTTCCCAAGCCCTGCGGGGCAGGGAACCCTATTGTTTTTGTTGGGCCTTTTATTAGGGGGCCAAGCCCGAGTAGGGCTGGGACCGCGTAATGCAGAGCAACGCGGTTCCCAAGCCCTGCGGGGCAGGGAACCCTATTGTTTTTGTTGGGCCTTTTATTATTAGGGGGCCAAGCCCGAGTAGGGCTGGGACCGCGTTTTGCAGAGCAACGCGGTTCCCAAGCCCTGCGGGGCAGGGAACCCTATTGTTCTTGTAGGGATTATTATTATTCCTATTCCTTACGTAAAAGTGGTGCTGCAGCCCAAACCGTAAAGGGTTGGGACATGCCACTTGCATCACTAGTTCAGACCCCCGGTCTCTCAGCATACAAAAAAATTCAGACATGCCGGCCACTAGGTGGCGCTACAACAAAGGAAAAGACGTTTTGGGCTATAACTTCCGCACCGAAAGTCCGACAGTCAAAAACTTCACATCCACAGATGCCCACAAGTCAGCTGCATCTTTTGAGATAGGCCACGCCCATTTGCGATAGGATAAATTTTTTGCTACATCGCAAAAACTGTGTCAGTCACCAAAACATACTCCTCCTACAGTTTTCGCCCGATTTGGACGAAACCAAAAGCATTACGCTCTCCTGACTCCCACGAGCAAAAGTGGGTCAAATAGTTTTTCTACGACCATCGGAAGACCAAACGGTAGCGCTTTAAAGATTCGCGAAAATTCCTTAAAAAAAAAAAAAAAGGGGATTTTCTTGAAACTGAAGGGAGACTATCATGGGGCATACCTGAGCCTATGGAAAAAATATGGGCTAGAAATTTCTATGTGGGCCGGACTTATTAAAAAAAAGATTTTTTAATTTTTTTTGCCTGTTTTCGCCATTTTCTAAGTCTTTAGGCGGGAAAATGGGAAAATTCAAAAAAGTGTCTTTACAATGGAGAGGTTGATAATTTCATTTTGCTATAACTCCCCAACCGAACATCGCACATTCAAAAACTTGACATCCACTTGTTTGGTACATTGAGCTGCATCTTTCTATCTAACGTAGTTTTGCGAATGTCATCCATAGGGGGCGCCAAAACCACAAAAAGCAAAGAAAACGCGTTTGGGGCTATAACTCCCACGCCGAACATCGCACATTCAAAAACTTTACATCTCCGGATTCCGTGAAGCGAGGGGCCGGCGCCGCGGACGACGACGCCCGATCCCGAGTCGCGTGGGAGGCTTGGCCCCCGTTCACAACTGCTTGCAGTTCTAGTTAGGGGGCCAAGCCCGAGTAGGGCTGGGACCGCGTTTTGCAGAGCAACGCGGTTCCCAAGCCCTGCGGGGCAGGGAACCCTATTGTTCTTGTAGGGATTATTATTAGGGGGCCAAGCCCGAGTAGGGCTGGGACCGCGTTTTGCAGAGCAACGCGGTTCCCAAGCCCTGCGGGGCAGGGAACCCTATTGTTCTTGTAGGGATTATTATTCTTTTTATTTTTCCTTACGTAAAAGTGGTGCTGCAGCCCAAACCATAAAGGGTTGGGACATGCCACTTGCATGGCTGATCCAGGTCCGTGCCTGGTACGCAGACGAAAAAATTCAGACATCCCAGCCACTAGGTGGCGCTACAACAAAGGAAAAGGCGTTTTGGGCTATAACTTCCGCACCGAAAGTCTGACAGTCAAAAACTTTATATCCACAGATGCCCACAAGTCAGCTGCATCTTTTGAGATAGGCCACGCCCATTTGCGTATATATACATTTTTTGCTACATCGCAAAAACTGTGTCAGTCACCAAAACATACTCCTCCTACAGTTTTCGCCCGATTCGGACGAAACCAAAAGCATTATGCCCTCCTAACTCCCACGAGCAAGAGTTGGTCAATTAGTTTTTCTACGACCATCGGAAGACCAAACGGTAGCGCTTTAAAAATTTGCGAAAATCTGTAAAAAAAAAAAAAAAGAGGGATTTTCTTGAAACTCAAGGGAGACTATCATGGGGCATACTTGAGTCTATCAAAAAAATATGGGCAAGAAATTCCTTTGTGGGCCGGACTTATTAAAAAAAAGAGTTTTTCAATTTTTTTGCCTGTTTTCGCCATTTCCTAAGTCTTTCGGCGGGAAAATGGGAAAATTCAAATAAGTGTCTTTACAATGGAGAGGTTGACAATTTGATTTTGCTATAACTCCCCAACCGAACATCGCACATTCAAAAACCTGACATCCACTTCTTCGGTACATTGAGCCGCATTTTTCTACCCAACGTAATTTTGCAAATGTCATCCATAGGGGGCGCCAAAACCACAAAAAGCAAAGAAAACGCGTTTGGGGCTATAACTTCCACACCGAACATCCCACAGTCAAACACTTTATATCCACAGATGCCCACAAGTCAGCTGCATCTTTTGAGATAGGCCACGCCCATTTGCATATGGGATTTTCTTTCGCTACATTGCAAAAACTGTGTCAGTCACCAAAACACACTCCTCCTACAGTTTTTCTCCGATTTCCACGAAACCAAAAGCATTATGCTCTACTGACTCCCACGAGCAAATGTTGTGTAAAGAATTTTTCTACGACCATCGGAAGACCAAACGGTAGCGCTTTAAAGATTTGCACATAGCTACCTTTTACCAAACTGCTCCTAAATCCAAAACGATTTATCCTATTAACACCAAACTTCACACATGTGTTTGTCCTATGGTTCTCAGTCTGGTTCTACTTTTTCCTTAAATTGCTCCAAAAGGGGGAGCCAAAAACACACTTCAGCATCTTTCTCTGCCATTACTTTTGTCTTTTGGTCTATAACTCCCAAACCAAACATCCCACATTCAAAAACTTTACATCCCCGGATTCCGTGAAGCGAGGGGCCGGCGCCGCGGACGATGACGCCCGATCCCGAGTCGCGTGGGAGGCTTGGCCCCCGTTCACAACTGCTTGCAGTTCTAGTTATTCTTTATTCTTCCATGCGTAAAAGTGGTGCTGCAGCCCAAACCGTAAAGGGTTTGGACATGCAACTTGCATGGCTTATCCAGGTCCATGGTACGTACGCAGACACAAAAATTCAGACATGCCGGCCACTAGGTGGCGCTACAACAAAGGAAAAGGCGTTTTGGGCTCTAACTTCCGCACCGAAAGTCTGACAGTCAAAAACTTTATATCCACAGATGCCCACAAGTCAACTGCATATTTTGAGATAGGCCACGCCCATTTGCGTATATATACATTTTTCGCTACATTGCAAAAACTGTGTCAGTCACCAAAACATACTCCTCCTACAGTTTTCGCCCGATTTGGACGAAACCAAAAGCATTATACTCTACGGACTCCCACGAGCAAAAGTTGGTCAAATAATATTTCTACGACCATCGGAAGACCAAACGGTAGCACTTTAAAGATTTGCGAAAATCCGTTAAAAAAAAAAAAAAGAGGGATTTTCTTGAAACTGAAGGGAGACTATCATGGGGCATACCTGAGCCTATGGCCAAAATATGGGAAAGACATTTTTATGTGGGCCGGACTTATTAAAAAAAAGAGTTTTTAAATTTTTTTGCCTGTTTTCGCCATTTTCTAAGTCTTTAGGCGGGAAAATGGGAAAATTCAAAAAAGTGTCTTTACAATGGAGAGGTTGACAATTTGATTTTGCTATAACTCCCCAACCAAACATCGCACATTCAAAAACTTGACATCCACTTCTTCGGTACATTGAGCCGCATCTTTCTACCCATCGTAATTTTGCAAATGTCATCCATAGGGGGCGCCAAAACCACAAAAAGCAAAGAAAACGCGTTTGGGGCTATAACTTCCACACCGAACATCCCACAGTCAAACACTTTATATCCACAGATGCCCACAAGTCAGCTGCATCTTTTGAGATAGGCCACGCCCATTTGCATATGGGATTTTCTTTCGCTACATCGCAAAAACTGTGTCAGTCACCAAAACACACTCCTCCTACAGTTTTTCTCCGATTTCGACGAAACCAAAAGCATTATGCTCTACTGACTCCCACGAGTAAATGTTGTGTAAATAATTTTTCTACGACCATCGGAAGACCAAACGGTAGCGCTTTAAAGATTTGCACATAGCTACCTTTTACCAAACTGCTCCTAAATCCAAAACGATTTATCCTATTAACACCAAACTTCACACATGTGTTTGTCCTATGGTTCTCAGGCTGGTTCTACTTTTTCCTTAAATTGCTCCAAAAGGGGGCGCCAAAAACACACTTCAGCATCTTTCTCTGCCATTACTTTTGTCTTTTGGTCTATAACTCCCAAACCAAACATCCCACATTCAAAAACTTTACATCCCCGGATTCCGTGAAGCGAGGGGCCGGCGCCGCGGACGATGACGCCCGATCCCGAGTCGCGTGGGAGGCTTGGCCCCCGTTCACAACTGCTTGCAGTTCTAGTTATTAGGGGGCCAAGCCCGAGTAGGGCTGGGACCGCGTTTTGCAGAGCAACGCGGTTCCCAAGCCCTGCGGGGCAGGGAACCCTATTGTTCTTGTAGGGATTATTATTATTATTATTATTTTTCCTTACGTAAAAGTGGTGCTGCAGCCCAAACCGTAAAGGGTTGGGACATGCCACTTGCAGGGCTTATCCAGGTCCGTGCCTGGTACGCAGACAAAAAAATTCAGACATGCCAGCCACTAGGTGGCGCTACAACAATAAAAAAACATGTTTGGGGCTATAACTCCCACACCGAAAGTCCGACAGTCAAAAACTTTATATCCACAGATGCCCACAAGTCAGCTGCATCTTTTGAGATAGGCCACGCCCATTTGCGTATATATACATTTTTCGCTACATCGCGAAAACTGTGTCAGTCACCAAAACATACTCCTCCTACAGTTTTCGCCCGATTTGGACGAAACCAAAAGCATTATGCTCTACCGACTCCCACGAGCAAAAGTAAGTCAAATAATTTTTCTACGACCATCGGAAGACCAAACGGTAGCGCTTTAAAGATTTGCGAAAATTCCTTAAAAAAATAAAATAAAGGGATTTTCTTGAAACTCAAGGGACACTATCATGGGGCGTACCTGAGTCTATACAAAAAATATGGGCAAGAAATTCCTTTGTGGGCCGGACTTATTAAAAAAAAGAGTTTTTCAATTTTTTTGCCTGTTTTCGCCATTTCCTAAGTCTTTCGGCGGGAAAATGGGAAAATTCAAAAAACTGTCTTTACAATGGAGAGGTTCACAATTTCATTTTGCTCATAACTCCCCAACCGAACATCGCACATTCAAAAACTTGACATCCACTTGTTTGGTACATTGAGCAACATCTTTCTATCAAACACAGTTTTGCAAATGTCATCCATAGGGGGCGCCAAAACCACAAAAAGCAAAGAAAACGCGTTTGGGGCTATAACTCCCACACCGAACATCGCACATTCAAAGACTTTATATCTCCGGATTCCGTGAAGCGAGGGGCCGGCGCCGCGGACGACGACGCCCGATCCCGAGTCCGAGTCGCGTGGGAGGCTTGGCCCCCGTTCACAACTGCTTGCAGTTCTAGTTATTATTATTATTATTTGGCGCCCCTAAAAGTGGTGCTGCAGCCCAAACCATAAAGTTTGAAGACAAGCCACTTGTCGGGCTTATCCAGGTCCGTGCTGTGTACGCAGACACAAAAATTCAGACATGCCAACCACTAGGTGGCGCTACAACAAAGGCAAACGCGTTTGGGGCTATAACTTCCACACCGAAAGTCCGACAGTCAAAAACTTTATATCCACAGATGCCCACAAGTCAGCTGCATCTTCTGGGATAGGCCACGCCCATTTGCGTATAGATAGATTTTTTGCTACATCGCAAAAACTGTGTCAGTCACCAAAACACACTCCTCCTAGAGTTTTTATCCGATTTGGACGAAACCAAAAGCATTATGCTCTACCGACTCCCACGAGCAAAAGTTCAATAAAGAATTTTTCTACGACCATCGGAAGACCAAACGGTAGCGCTTCAAACATTCGCGCAAATCTTTAAAAAAACAAAAACAAAAGGGATTTTCTTGAAACTCAAGGGACACTATCATGGGGCATACCTGAGTCTATACCAAAAATCTGGCCAAGAAATTCCTATGTATGCCGGATTTATTACACAAATTACTTTTGCACTTTCACTTCCTGTTTCGAACTATTTGGCGGGAAAATTCAAATAAGTGGAGAGGTTGACAATTTGATTTTGCTCATAACTCCCCAACCAAACATTGCACATTCAAAAACTTGACATCCACTTGTTTGGTACATTGAGCTGCATCTTTCTATCTAACGCAGTTTTGCGAAAGTCATCCATAGGGGGCGCCAAAACCACAAAACGCAAAGAAAAGGCGTTTGGGGCCATAACTTCCACACCGAACATCCCACAGTCAAAAACTTTATATCCACAGATGCCCACAAGTCAGCTGCATCTTTTGGGATAGGCCACGCCCATTTGCGGGTGGGAATTTTTTTCGCTACATCGCAAAAACTGTGTCAGTCACCAAAACACACACCTTCTACAGTTTTCGCCCGATTTGGACCAAACCAAAAGCATTATGCTCTACCGACTCCCAGGAGCAAAAGATGGCTAAATAATTTCTCTACGACCGTCGGAAGACCAAACGGTAGCGCTTTAAAGATTTGCACATTAGCTACCTTGTACCAAACTGCTCCTAAATCCAAAACGATTCATCCTATTGACACCAAACTTCACACATGTTTGTCCTATGGTTGCTTCTACTTTTTCCTTACATTGCTCCAAAAGGGGGCGCCAACAACACACTTGAGCATCTTTCTCTGCCATTTTTTCGCCTTTTGGACTATAACTCCCGAACCGAACATCCCACATTCAAAAACTTTACATCCCCGGATTCCGTGAAGCGAGGGGCCGGCGCCGCGGACGACGACGCCCGATCCCGAGTCGCACGGGACGGCTTGGCCCCCGTCCACAACTGCTTGCAGTTCTAGTTATTATTATTATTTTTCTCCGCGTAAAAGTGGTGCTGCAGCCCAAACCGTAAAGGGTTGGGACATGCCACTTCCAGGGCATATCCAGGTCCGTACCCCGTACGCAGACACAAAAATTCAGACATGCCTGCCACTAGGTGGCGCTACAACAAAGGAAAAGGCCTTTTGGGCTATAACTTCCGCACCGAAAGTCCGACAGTCAAAAACTATATATCCACAGATGCCCACAAGTCAGTTGCATCGTTTGAGATAGGCCACGCCCATTTGCGATAGGATAGATTTTTTGCTACTTCGCAAAAACTGTGTCAGTCACCAAAACACAGTCCTCCTACAGCTTTCACCCGATTTGGACGAAACCAAAAGCATTATGCTCTACAGACTCCCACGAGCAAAAGTTGGTCAAATAGTTTTTCTACGAACATCGGAAGACCAAACGGTAGCGCTTTAAAGATTCGCGAACATTCCTTAAAAAAAAAAAAAAGGGGGATTTTCTTGAAACTGAAGGGAGACTATCATGGGGCATACCTGAGTCTATGGCAAAAATATGGGCAAGAAATTCCTATGTGGGCCGGACTTATTTAAAAAAAGAGTTTGTCAATTTTTTTGCCTCTTTTCGCCATTTCCTAAGTCTTTCGGCGGGAAAATGGGAAAATTCAAAAAAGTGTCTTTACAATGGAGAGGTTCACAATTTCATTTTGCTCATAACTCCCCAACCAAACATCGCACATTGAAAAATTCAACATCCACTTGTTCGGTACATTGAGCTGCATCTTTCCATCAAACACAGTTTTGCGAATGTCATCCATAGGGGGCACCAAAACCACAAAAAGCAAAGAAAACGCGTTTGGGCCTATAACTCCCACACCGAACATCGCACATTCAAAAACTTTACATCCCCGGATTCCGTGAAGCGAGGGGCCGGCGCCGCAGACGACGACGCCCGATCCCGAGTCGCGTGGGAGGCTTGGCCCCCGTTCACAACTGCTTGCAGTTCTAGTTAGGGGGCCAAGCCCGAGTAGGGCTGGGACCGCGTTTTGCAGAGCAACGCGGTTCCCAAGCCCTGCGGGGCAGGGAACCCTATTGTTCTTGTAGGGATTATTATTATTCTTTATTCTTCCATGCGTAAAAGTGGTGCTGCAGCCCAAACCGTAAAGGCTTGGGACATGCCACTTGCATGGCTTATCCAGGTCCATGGTACGTACGCAGACACAAAAATTCAGACATGCCGGCCACTAGGTGGCGCTACAACAAAGGAAAAGGCGTTTTGGGCTATAACTTCCGCACCGAAAGTCCGACAGTCAAAAACTTTATATCCACAGATGCCCACAAGTCAGCTGCATCTTTTGAGATAGGCCACGCCCATTTGCGTATATATACATTTTTTGCTACATCGCAAAAACTGTGTCAGTCACCAAAACATACTCCTCCTACAGTTTTCGCCCGATTCGGACGAAACCAAAAGCGTTATGCCCTCCTAACTCCCACGAGCAAGAGTTGGTCAATTAGTTTTTCTACGACCATCGGAAGACCAAACGGTAGCGCTTTAAAAATTTGCAAAAATCTGTAAAAAAAAAAAAAAAGAGGGATTTTCTTGAAACTCAAGGGAGACTATCATGGGGCATACTTGAGTCTATCTAAAAAATATGGGCAAGAAATTCCTTTGTGGGCCGGACTTATTAAAAAAAAGAGTTTTTCAATTTTTTTGCCTGTTTTCGCCATTTCCTAAGTCTTTCGGCGGGAAAATGGGAAAATTCAAAAAAGTGTCTTTACAATGGAGAGGTTGACAATTTGATTTTGCTATAACTCCCCAACCAAACATCGCACATTAAAAAACTTGACATCCACTTGTTTGGTACATTGAGCTGCATCTTTCTATCTAACGTAGTTTTGCGAATGTCCTCCATAGGGGGCGCCAAAACCACAAAAAGCAAAGAAAACGCGTTTGGGGCTATAACTTCCACACCGAACATCCCACAGTCAAACACTTTATATCCACAGATGCCCACAAGTCAGCTGCATCTTTTGAGATAGGCCACGCCCATTTGCATATGGGATTTTCTTTCGCTACATCGCAAAAACTGTGTCAGTCACCAAAACACACTCCTACAGTTTTTGTCCGATTTGGACGAAACCAAAAGCATTATGCTCTACTGACTCCCACGAGCAAATGTTGTGTAAAGAATTTTTCTACGACCATCGAAAGACCAAACGGTAGCGCTTTAAAGATTTGCCTATTAGCTACCTTTTACCAAACTGCTCCTAAATCCAAAACGATTCATCCTATTAACACCAAACTTCACACGTGTTTGTCCTATGGTTCTCAGGCTGGTTCTACTTTTTCCTTAAATTGCTCCAAAAGGGGGCGCCAAAAACACACTTGAGCATCTTTCTCTGCCATTATTTTTGCCTTTTGGTCTATAACTCCCAAACCAAACATCCCACATTCAAAAACTTTACATCCCCGGATTCCGTGAAGCGAGGGGCCGGCGCCGCGGACGACGACGCCCGATCCCGACTCGCGTGGGAGGCTTGGCCCCCGTTCACAACTGCTTGCAGTTCTAGTTATTCTTTGGACTTACGTAAAACTGGTGCTGCAGCCCAAACCGTAAAGGCTTGGGACATGCCACTTGCATGGCTTATCCAAGTCCGTGCCTGGTACGCAGACACAAAAATTCAGACATGCCGGCCACTAGGTGGCGCTACAACAAAGGAAAATGCGTTTTGGGCTATAACATCCGCACCGAAAGTCCGACAGTCAAAAACTTTATATCCACAGATGCCCACAAGTCAGTTGCATCTTTTGAGATAGGCCACGCCCATTTGCGATAGGATAGATTTTTTGCTACATCGCAAAAACTGTGTCAGTCACCAAAACATACTCCTCCTACAGTTTTCGCCCGATTTGGACGAAACCAAAAGCATTATGCTCTACCAACTCCCACGAGCAAAAGTTGGTCAAATAATTTCTCTACGACCATCGGAAGACTAAACGGTAGCGCTTTAAAGATTTGCGAAAATCCGTTAAAAAAAAAAAAAAAAGGGATTTTCTTGAAACTCAAGGGAGACTATCATGGGGCATACCTGAGTCTATGGCAAAAATATGGGCAAGAAATTCCTTTCTGGGCGGGACTTATTAAAAAAAAGAGTTTTTCAATTTTTTTGCCTGTTTTCGCCATTTCCTAAGTGTTTTGGCGGGAAATTCAAAAAAGTGTCTTTACAATGGAGAGGTTGACAATTGGATTTTGCTATAACTCCCCAACCGAACATCGCACATTCAAAAACTTGACATCTACTTGTTTGGTACATTAAGCTGCATCTTTCTATCTAACGTTGTTTTGTGAATGTCATCCATAGGGGGCGCCAAAACCACAAAAAGCAAAGAAAACTCGTTTGGGGCTATAACTTCCACACCGAACATCCCACAGTCAAAAACTTTATATCCACAGATGCCCACAAGTCAGCTGCATCTTTTCAGATAGGCCACGCCCATTTGCCTATGGGATTTTTTTTCCCTACATCGCAAAAACTGTGTCAGTCACCAAAACACACTCCTCCTACAGTTTTTGCCCGATTTGGACGAAACCAAAAGCATTATGCTCTACCGACTCCCACGAGCAAAAGTTGTATAAAGAATTTTTCTACGACCATCAGAAGACCAAACGGTAGCGCTTTAAAGATTTGCACATTAGCTACCTTGTACCAAACTGCTCCTAAATCCAAAACGATTCATCCTATTAACACCAAACTTCACAAATGTGTTTATCCTATAGTTCTCAGGTTGTTTCTACTTTTTCCTTAAAGTGCTCCAAAAGGGGGCGCCAAAAACACCCTTGAGCATCTTTCTCTGCGTTTTCTTTGCGTTTTGGTCTATAACTCCCAAACCAAACATCCCACATTCAAAAACTTTACATCCCCGGATTCCGTGAAGCGAGGGGCCGGCGCCGCGGACGACGACGCCAGATCCCGAGTCGCGTGGGAGGCTTGGCCCCCGTTCACAACTGCTCGCAGTTCTAGTTAGGGGGCCAAGCCCGAGTAGGGCTGGGACCGCGTTTTGCAGAGCAACGCGGTTCCCAAGCCCTGCGGGGCAGGGAACCCTATTGTTCTTGTAGGGATTATTATTAGGGGGCCAAGCCCGAGAAGGGCCAGGGACCGCGGAATGCAGAGCATCGCGGTTCCATGACAATGCGGGGCATGGAACCCTATTGATTTAGTAGGAATTATTATTATTATTATTATTATTTGGCGCCCCTAAAAGTGGTGCTGCAGCCCAAACCATAAAGTTTGAAGACAAGCCACTTGTCGGGCTTATCCAGGTCCGTGCTGTGTACGCAGACACAAAAATTCAGACATGCCAACCACTAGGTGGCGCTACAACAAAGGCAAACGCGTTTGGGGCTATAACTTCCACACCGAAAGTCCGACAGTCAAAAACTTTATATCCACAGATGCCCACAAGTCAGCTGCATCTTCTGGGATAGGCCACGCCCATTTGCGTATAGATAGATTTTTTGCTACATCGCAAAAACTGTGTCAGTCACCAAAACACACTCCTCCTAGAGTTTTTATCCGATTTGGACGAAACCAAAAGCATTATGCTCTACCGACTCCCACGAGCAAAAGTTCAATAAAGAATTTTTCTACGACCATCGGAAGACCAAACGGTAGCGCTTCAAACATTCGCGCAAATCTTTAAAAAAACAAAAACAAAAGGGATTTTCTTGAAACTCAAGGGACACTATCATGGGGCATACCTGAGTCTATACCAAAAATCTGGCCAAGAAATTCCTATGTATGCCGGATTTATTACACAAATTACTTTTGCACTTTCACTTCCTGTTTCGAACTATTTGGCGGGAAAATTCAAATAAGTGGAGAGGTTGACAATTTGATTT
Organism: Ammodytes marinus; assembly: GCF_949987685.1. NCBI lineage: Eukaryota > Metazoa > Chordata > Actinopteri > Uranoscopiformes > Ammodytidae > Ammodytes > Ammodytes marinus. The sequence continues at coordinate 27,806,598 of NC_137212.1, forward strand.
TGCTCATAACTCCCCAACCAAACATTGCACATTCAAAAACTTGACATCCACTTGTTTGGTACATTGAGCTGCATCTTTCTATCTAACGCAGTTTTGCGAAAGTCATCCATAGGGGGCGCCAAAACCACAAAACGCAAAGAAAAGGCGTTTGGGGCCATAACTTCCACACCGAACATCCCACAGTCAAAAACTTTATATCCACAGATGCCCACAAGTCAGCTGCATCTTTTGGGATAGGCCACGCCCATTTGCGGGTGGGAATTTTTTTCGCTACATCGCAAAAACTGTGTCAGTCACCAAAACACACACCTTCTACAGTTTTCGCCCGATTTGGACCACACCAAAAGCATTATGCTCTACCGACTCCCACGAGCAAAAGATGGCTAAATAATTTCTCTACGACCGTCGGAAGACCAAACGGTAGCGCTTTAAAGATTTGCACATTAGCTACCTTGTACCAAACTGCTCCTAAATCCAAAACGATTCATCCTATTGACACCAAACTTCACACATGTTTGTCCTATGGTTGCTTCTACTTTTTCCTTACATTGCTCCAAAAGGGGGCGCCAACAACACACTTGAGCATCTTTCTCTGCCATTTTTTCGCCTTTTGGACTATAACTCCCGAACCGAACATCCCACATTCAAAAACTTTACATCCCCGGATTCCGTGAAGCGAGGGGCCGGCGCCGCGGACGACGACGCCCGATCCCGAGTCGCACGGGACAGCTTGGCCCCCGTCCACAACTGCTTGCAGTTCTAGTTATTATTATTTTTCCTTACGTAAAAGTGGTGCTGCAGCCCAAACCGTAAAGGGTTGGGACATGCCACTTGCAGGGCTTATCCAGGTCCGTGCCTGGTACGCAGACAAAAAAATTCAGACATGCCAGCCACTAGGTGGCGCTACAACAAAGGAAAAGGCGTTTTGGGCTATAACATCCGCACCGAAAGTCCGACAGTCAAAAACTTTTTATCCACAGATGCCCACAAGTCAGCTGCATCTTTTGAGATAGGCCACGCCCATTTGCGTATATATACATTTTTCGCTACATCGCGAAAACTGTGTCAGTCACCAAAACATACTCCTCCTACAGTTTTCGCCCGATTTGGACGAAACCAAAAGCATTATGCTCTACCGACTCCCACGAGCAAAAGTAAGTCAAATAATTTTTCTACGACCATCGGAAGACCAAACGGTAGCGCTTTAAAGATTTGCGAAAATTCCTTAAAAAAATAAAATAAAGGGATTTTCTTGAAACTCAAGGGACACTATCATGGGGCGTACCTGAGTCTATACAAAAAATATGGGCAAGAAATTCCTTTGTGGGCCGGACTTATTAAAAAAAAGAGTTTTTCAATTTTTTTGCCTGTTTTCGCCATTTCCTAAGTCTTTCGGCGGGAAAATGGGAAAATTCAAAAAACTGTCTTTACAATGGAGAGGTTCACAATTTCATTTTGCTCATAACTCCCCAACCGAACATCGCACATTCAAAAACTTGACATCCACTTGTTTGGTACATTGAGCAACATCTTTCTATCAAACACAGTTTTGCAAATGTCATCCATAGGGGGTGCCAAAACCACAAAAAGCAAAGAAAACGCGTTTGGGGCTATAACTCCCACACCGAACATCGCACATTCAAAGACTTTATATCTCCGGATTCCGTGAAGCGAGGGGCCGGCGCCGCGGACGACGACGCCCGATCCCGAGTCGCGTGGGAGGCTTGGCCCCCGTTCACAACTGCTTGCAGTTCTAGTTATTATTATTCCTATTCCTTACGTAAAAGTGGTGCTGCAGCCCAAACCGTAAAGGGTTGGGACATGCCACTTGCATCACTAGTTCAGACCCCCGGTCTCTCAGCATACAAAAAAATTCAGACATGCCGGCCACTAGGTGGCGCTACAACAAAGGAAAAGGCGTTTTGGGCTATAACTTCCGCACCGAAAGGCCGACAGTCAAAAACTTTATATCCACAGATGCCCACAAGTCAGCTGCATCTTTTGAGATAGGCCACGCCCATTTGCGATAGGATAGATTTTTTGCTACGTCGCAAAAACTGTGTCAGTCACCAAAACATACTCCTCCTACAGTTTTTGCCCGATTTGGACGAAACCAAAAGCATTATGCTCTACCGACACCCACGAGCAAAAGCGGGTCAAATAGTTTTTCTACGACCATTGGAAGACCAAACGGTAGCGCTTTAAAGATTTGCGAAAATTCCTTAAAAAAAAAAAAAAAGGGGGATTTTCTTGAAACTGAAGGGAGACTATCATGGGGCATACCTGAGCCTATGGCAAAAATATGGGAAAGAAATTTTTATGTGGGCCGGACTTATTAAAAAAAATAGTTTTTCAATTTTTTTGCCTGTTTTCGCCATTTTCTAAGTCTTTAGGCGGGAAAATGGGAAAATTCAAAAAAGTGTCTTTACAATGGAGAGGTTGACAATTTCACTTTGCTATAACTCCCCAACCGAACATCGCACATTCAAAAACTTGACATCCACTTGTTTGGTACATTGAGCTGCATCTTTCTATCTAACGTAGTTTTGCGAATGTCATCCATAGGGGGCGCCAAAACCACAAAAAGCAAAGAAAACGCGTTTGGGGCTATAACTCCCAAACCGAAAATCCCACATTCAAAAACTTTACATCCCCGGATTCCGTGAAGCGAGGGGCCGGCGCCGTGGATGACGACGCCCGATCCCGAGTCGCGTGGGAGGCTTGGCCCCCGTTCACAACTGCTCGCAGTTCTAGTTTCATTTGTTCTGAAGGGAAATGAAAATTGAGCCGAAGTATGTAGGCGGGCGGTGCCAGGCTAGTCCCCACCCCCCCTCCATTTGAACTTTCTACACTAACTAAAGGTGAAAAACACCCACAAAAAAATATATATATAAAACTAATAATAAGTTTGTCTCCAAAAAGCAGCAAGGAAACTAGCTTCCAACACAGACCCAATTTGTCTGACCTGGACCAATTCTTGTATGCCGTGATATAAAGCATTAAGCGAGGAGCGCTGGATTCGTCTCACCAGGTCGTAGAAGCAGCGTAGGACCTGCCTCTGCTTGAGGTTGGTCTCTCCGTCCAGCGTGGCCGTCTCGATGTGAGCCAGCCGGTCGGGGTCACTGGAGCTCAGCAGCAGCACGTCGGCGGGCAGGATCTCGTTACACCTCAGCCTGATGAAGTCTCCCACGCGCACATCCTTCCAGTACTGCTCCACATAGCGCCGCTCCACTCTGACAGCAAGACAAGCAAGAGGACAAGAGAGAGCCTGCTGTCATGAGATGTTAGGGTCAACACATACAATGTACAGGTGCATCTAAAAAAAATTTATATCAATGAAGTAAAAAAATAAAAAAAAATAAAAATTCAACTTAAATTTAAAAAAGGTGAAACTTTCGTATATTGTGAATTCATTACACATTTCAGGAGATTGACATTTCTGTATAATTATAAATCTTTTTTTTTTCTAATATTTTGAGATACTGGATTTTTTATTCCATGAAGATGTCAGCCGTTATCATCAGACATTTAAACAAAAGAAAGGCCTGACATATTTCACTTTGTGTAATGGATCTAGATATGAAAGTTTCACTTTTTGAATGAACTTTTCCATGATATTAAAATGTTTTTAGATGCACCTGTACATAAAAGAAGCCATGTGGAGCCACTGATTTCAATCATTTGTGGTTCTTTTTAACTTCGGCTCGACTTCCAATACATTTGAACAGGAAAGCAAATGCATTAAAGCTGCTGTACCATGCATGTACTTTGTAAGATTTTCAATTTAAAAAACGTTTTTTTATATTGTTTTTCAGTGGCATTCTGTCCACAACAACCATTCCACTTCAATTTGTCTGTCTGTGACTAGACCAGAGATCTCCTCTAAATGCTACCACCGTCTGCCGCCCCCTACATTCACAGCAGAATGACACAAGCAATAAGGAAGTGTATATAATAATAAAAAGCATTACTAGTAGCGACAAAAATAAAAACAAAAGCGCTGCACTTTGGATAACTATTTAGCTAATTATTTAGACATGGCAGAGCAGTCAATAAAAACATCACAAGTTCCTGTTACATAGTAATACGTAGTACGGCTTTATTTTTATTAATATTATTAATTATTATTCAGGAGCGCTTGTTTGGAGATGCTTGAGCTGGTGTTAACAACCTTGCTTAGCTAGAGGCATTCCTCTCAACTGCTTCCTCAATATTAATCAGAGTGTAGTTAGCGAGCATTGCATCTTGCCTGAGTCCATGAGACTTATACAGAGGTTAAAAAAACAAAACACCATTGCTCAACTTAGGAAGAGCGGTCCCACTAGTACAACACTACATTGTCTCTGTTTAGGAAAATCTCCCCAGGGTTTTTTCTTCTATTTTTAGTCCATGTCAACGGCCTGATTTTTTTACCTTCTTTTTTTAACTATAATAGAGTATGTGGTGGTAACGTTGGGATACTGTCAATGATGTCACTATTTCGGAACAGAACTTGCTGAACTCTCAACCATTAACCTGCAAAACAAAAACACTCACATAGTGGAGAGGACTTCACTAATGGTAACGACTAAGGGTTTTCATTTCGACACAATGTGACATTCCTGGTAGCAAATATGCTAAATAATGCATCGGAAAAACACCTGGTTATTTATTCATAACACGCACACGCACACACGCACGGCATTAATGACTCACATCCGACTATATAAAAAACACTGCTTTCCTTGAGTCGCTGGAAATCTAACTTTTTCCATGCACTTGGTATACTGTACTATAGACACAAACACATGTTGAACAGAACAAAGTCAATAAGGGACATTGGCACATTAAAAGCTTATGCAAGTAAGATTAGCTCTTTTCTGTTGTTGTTTTTACCATTGCCTGAAAATAAATCAATAAGCCTTGGGACAAAGAATAGACTTGCTTAAGATAGAGCAGAGTATTGTGAAATAAGTGACCCACATTTGTAAAGTTTGCTATTACAGAGAATGTCCCAGTGCAAAGTGTAAGGTATTAAATACAAAGGCCTATGATAGCAACAAGGCAGAATACACTAGCTAGTGCACTAACACTGGCTGATCAGTCAACTAGTTCCCTGAAGTGACACTTTGAAATCATGTGCTACAGTAAATATTTTGGGTCTGGGTTTGCTTTAAGCTACACTGCACAACATTCATCAGCAATTTTCTTGATAATCCAATTATCATTTCCTTTGGTTCCTGCTTCTCAAACTTAAAAGGGTTTTGCTGATTTTCTTTGTCATGTCATGAGAGAAAGTTAAAAAATCTTTGGGTTTTGGACTGCTTTGTATTTCATCACTTTGGGCTGTTTCTTCTAGCATTTTCTTCTATCTAAACCATTAACCAGGAAGTATTTGGCAGATTAATCATGATTAAAATAACATTATACAGTAGAGTAGATACGAGGAACTGTCAGTTTTTTATTCTAGCTGCAACTTTTGGATAAAAGCGGTAGTGAATTCACCACACTAGCACAACAGGCTAGTGAATACCTCCATGAAGAGAGACCACAGAAGAGTCGTGATGAAGTAATGTATTTATATGTGACTATGTCAGATTAATAATGATATGACGATGGTGAAGCAGAGTAAACTTTGATTTTAGTAACTTTCATAAAACACAGGAATATTCCAGTCTGCCTGCCGTGAATCATTTTGTCTTAGTTCCCGGGAAAAACCAGACCTAATGTGCAAAGCATTAATAATAAATATAGAAAAATAGCGTTGATGGTCTTGTTTGCTGTTACAGGTCATTTGTGATTATCAGAAGAAATATTTGACTGTTTCAAAAACAACGTAAGGTAAAGGCAGTGTCGAAGCAGCTTAACACTTAATAAAAAGCAATAAAACACTTCTTTTAAGTCACGTGAAAATGCCAAAAGATTGAACGTTTTTTTAAAAAGATGACTGAGAGATGAAGATGTAAGCAAACATGCAGACTCTCGCACGTCGCTCTGAATTTACATTTGATAATGAGTGGACCTAATGAGCACGTGGTTGATGTCATCTTTGACTTCCCACCTTGTTAGTAGCCCCAGTGTCACCAGAACATACCAGGACAGGACTAATCTCTGAATACCATGTCTGTTGGAATTAGCCCTGAGCGCTCTTCACTTCAAAAAGGTCACGGCTAATACTCTCAATGTTTAATCCAATACCACCGTCCGTCCTCCTGATAAAAGGAAATCCTCAACAGCACTGGGACTTTTCTTTGAAGGTGTCTCCAAATGCCACAGTAAGCTTTGTCCTTTTTATTTATTTTTTATCAATGAACAATAAAACCACTAGGGACCCTTTCTGAATTTAAAAAAAAAAGTTAACCAAAGACAAGTCTGTCCGATGAAGATGGATCATTTCTGCGGTCTGTTCTTCAATGCCTCTTCGATATGGAATTTATCTTCCAATCTGGTGCCTGACCGCAGAATAACTTCAGTAAATAGAGCAGTAAAAAAAGATGGCCACACGCATGCTGCTGCTACTAATAATGAACTATGCAAGATAGGATAGATCAGCTGTGGTCAGACTGGACCATCAGTGAGCTGGAGGGTTTCTGGAAGGCAGCAGCACTGTAGGCAGCGGATGTTTTAGCACACACTGTGTAAAGCAAACATTCCAATAAACTAAATTTGTTAGTGCAGAAGGCCTGATTAGATTGGGCGTGTGTATGTCTTTGAACTGTCCAGGATCCACATTCAAGGGAGGAAATCAGTGTTGATAGATACCACAAGAAAAGAACAGCTTGTGGCTTGTTTCCATCATCCAGCCTTACTGTAAATATTAGCATTTTTGATTAAAAAAAAAATGGATTTGCCACATCATAAATAAAAGGCCGCTCCTGCTTTGCTAGGTGAAGTGAAGTGTCTGTGTGTGGAGAAGATGTATTAGGTAAACAATGCTGACCCGCTTCACCTGAAGGGAGAAGTTTTTTCCCCAGAGAAATAAAGTGATAGATATTTTACTTTTTTTCAGAGGCTATGTGTGTATTTAACCTTGAGAAGAAAAGAATGGAAATAAAGCTGCTGCTGCTGCTGCTGTGTAGGTTTAGTCTAGTCAGCTGTTGCCAGGTCGAGAAAGGGAGAATGTTTTTGCACAATATCGCCACGGACGGCATGAAGAAGAAAATTCAATTATGTCCAACCTTGACAGAACAACTCTTGGGTCACGACTTTGCTGGAGCCGCGGAGCCGTGAAACACTGAGCCTTTTGATTACCATGAATTATGCTCTGTGCATGGGCCACAGTGCTGCTTTTCATTAGCAATAACCTGCCTGCAAACACACACACACACACACACACACACACACACACACACACACACACACACACTCAGGAATAAAGTTAGTCACAGAGTACGCTCAGGTTGTCAGGTAACACACTTTCACAGATTCATGAACCATGACAGGCAACATCTGTATTGTTGGAAAAGTAGCTTAACGCGTCACAGACAGACCTTTGGCAACACACTGGAGGATTTACTGGACTTTATGGAATCCACTGGTGATCTATGCTTCATATGTGTGAGCCAGGTTTAACGCTATGGTCAAAAAATGTTTATTCCCCCCTCCTCCCCCCCCCATCCTGGACACACACATAATTATAGGAGGAGTCAGTGATTCTGGTGAACACTTGTTGTCAAAAGTCACTTTGTCAAAATCAGTGAATATTTCCTCATGATCCGCTACCTGTCTGAACTGTGTGTGTGTGTGTGTGTGTGTGTGTGTGTGTGTGTGTGTGTGTGTGTGTGTGTGTGTGTGTGTGTGTGTGTGTGTGTGTGGATAAAATTTGATGATATATTACACAGCCTAGGCTCTGTAAACTGGTAGGCTATGTAAACAGGTATATAAACATCATGTCCGTTTACAAAGCTGCGTATTAACACCAGCTTTTTTCCCCCCAGCGGGCACACAATTCAGACAGGTAGGTGGATCGTGAGGAGATATTCACTGATTTTGAGAATAAGTGATTTGGACAACCAGCATTCTCCAGAATCACTTCCTCCACCTTTACTAGGCTATGTGCCAGGTTGCATGGTCTGCAAAGAAAGAAAGTTGAGAAAAATGTGTCTCCATGGTTTGTGACTGCCACACAACTCCATCAGCTGACGTGAACACATGTGTGTGTGTGTGTGTGTGTGTGTGTGTGTGTGTGTGTGTGTGTGTGTGTGTGTGTGTGTGTGTGTGTGTGTGTGTGATGCATCTAGGAAGGACAGCTTGTACACTGAGTGAGTAGAAAAAAATAACCCAACACACACACACAAAGTTTGAGCAACAGCTGGACACCGCTGGCTGCTCTGCTGCTGCATGCCGAGGCCCCATCTTACCTGCCGTAGACCAGACAGTCCATGTGATTGATCTCCTTATCGGACCGGTGCCTCCTGTAGTCCTCCCATAGGTCTTTGATGGCAGTGACAGACAAAATAAAGACCACAGGGGCCAGGGCAAGTTCGGGCTGGAACGCCTTGACTACTGGAACGAAATTCAGCAGGGCGATGAAGACAAAGTAAACATTGGCGAAGCGATGAAACTGTTCAAAAAGGTTCTTTGGCAGGAAAGACAGCAGAGTGTATTTGGTCGTCTTAATCTTGTTGTCCGCATAGAGTCGGTTGGGGTTTTCCTCCCCTTTGGCTTTCTCGTACAGTATGTTCGCGTGGACAGTCCTGGTTTTGTTCTCTTTGGTTTTCTCCTTTCTTTGCCTTTTGACTTTTGCCGTTTCGGCCGAGCCGGGCTCTTCGGCGGTCTCCCGCGCCATAGCCAGTCCCAGGCTGCTTCAAACTTTCCCACAGCTGAGCTCGTCTTCGCGTCCTCTCTCATACAAAACAACACAAAGCGCTCGTTAAGTTATCATTCTTTTACCGCGTGGACAAAGTTTTCGTCAGCCCCCTCTCGTTTTATTCACACAAACAGCTCCATTACATCCATGTCGACTCCTCTTTGAGCGAGTCAGAGGAAAACTTTTGCTTGTTTAGCTTCTCCTTTTTTCCCCTATAGCTGGGAAGGATGCTGAGATAGTAGGGAGGCATAACTAGGACTTCCCCACAGCTCAGCAGATGATTTGTATATCATGCGGATAGGCCTGAGCCAGGGGTCGCGTGCTTCTCTCTCGTGTGTAGGTTAGCAGACGCGCGCAGGCTGCGCACAATAGGACGTTCGTCAGCGGGCCAGGGGTCGCACTCCTTTGGAAATCTGACCCGCAGGCCCCTCCTAGAACCAACCTGTTTTTTTTTTGTCTCCAAGTGCCACGCGGTATTATTGGAGTGTACTGTGGCTCACAGGAAGCTACGGAATATCGACAGTTTATTGGTGGGTGAACTTTTATACAAGAACAACTGTTCGGTGAAAGAGAAAAATGACTTGAAACACTTGTTCTCTTTTTCTGTCTGTGAAACAGAATATAGCCTAATGTTATTTAGAATTTGACTCTTAGACATCACTGCCAAATACAATAATAAAATTGTTGATTATACTAATGTAGGATATAGTACAGTATATAGATGGATAGATCATATTGCAGAAAGAAAATCACAACTAGCTACTTAAACAGTAGGCCTACTAAAATGACACTGCAATGAAAACATTTTAAAAACTATAGGACCAAACTCTAAATAGCCTATAGGCCTACTGGCTGTAGGTTCTGGTGAGATAGGACAATAACCTGCTTGTGTGCCATAATATTTTTCCAGATCACCACTATCATAACTTTGTCTTACTGAGAGTTAAAAGTGCAACAGTATTTTGCTGATGCTGTGGGCCTCCTCAGCCCTATTGATCAATAAAACCCTTAATAAGCCTCTGTAGCTTTACAAAAGCCTTAAACAAAAGAGATAAAGTGAGCGGTTGAATAGCTGATGAAGGGAGTCAAACATCTAGGTTAGATGTAAGCATAGCCTTTTAGCTTTCTAAAGACACTGTTTTTCTAAAGACCTAAGACGAACATATCTAATAGAAGAGCTGTCTGCTGGATGTGAGAGAATCCGATTCCTAACACTGTGTCTCTGTTAATGTTTTCATGTTTGTCTGCTCCCTAGGGGCCAAAACACTACAAAAATACACCTTTAAATCACAGAGGCTCTGTATGCCTTTCATGTCCCTGCTTTCTTTGACATGGTATTATGTACTCATTTCATTACAATATATGCCCCATTAAAGTAAAATAGTTATTGCCATACATCTGATGATATACTGTTATATCTTTATACAATCATTATCTAATTAGCCTTATTTTATATTAGATGAAGTATAATTACAACCATGCTGTAGCCTACCTTTTTAGATGCTACCACCATAGCGTGACCAACTTTGGAAGTACCCTCCACATAGGGACTTTAAAGTGTGTTGCATGACCTGAAAGGGACAGTGCCAATTTGAGATAACGACCCTGCACGCAGTCCGTACAAAAAAAAATGCTTCAAAGTCCCAGTAAAACTTTGTATGAGGACTAAAACTTGAACTCATAGCTCAAAGCTGTGAGTATTAGCAGGCTATAGTATACCTCCGGAGACCATTGGCCACTTAGCCAGCATGGTTCCCCAGAGGAGATAAATCAAAGTCCATCCTATAGGCTAGTCTACAGCAATTTGCTTCAGGAGCATCCAGCTGTTGAGCTTCAAAGTAATGGCTGATTGTACACTGTGGCATCTTGGCATTCAGAACAATTCAATTTTCCCCATGATAAACGACCAGAGGGAAGGTGGATTGGAGTCAACGGGTCGACTCTGGCCTTAAAAAAAACAGCTACTGCCCCCCCCCCCCCCCCCCCGCTCCGAGCCAAAAATAAGGACAAAACTAAAATCAGATTGGGTTGTTTTTCAGGACTGAAAATCAAATAATCCCATACTTCTGTTCCTTCTTGGAAAATCAGGTTTTGTTTCATCCTGTGTTTCTCCGAGGGTCAAACATCCCAGAATCCCAAGTATACAGTGATCCATATCAAATCTTACAATAGTGTCAAGAGATGGGAAAAACAAGATGTATAAAGTTATCCTTCTGGTTTCTTCCTGATTTGATTTATTTCCCTTGCACATAATGTCGCAGAATACCCCTTTATTTTTTTCAGTTGTTGAATTTGCGTTTTGAGAGTTGCTGAATTAAATGTTATCACTAAAGGAGTTGATATCCATTTTTTTTTTTTTTTTTTTTGTGGAATTGGAATCTGTGTGGTATGTCCACAGCACGTGGCTTTATTAATGACAATTCAAAAATGATAGATACTGTCCAATGTCCATTTGTGTTCATGATGATTTCATGCTGGTGTCCTTCAGTGGAACATAAAAGTTACATCAGCAGAACCCCGCCCCCCCCCCCCCCCCTCCTCCTGCCAAGGGTAAACTGATGTGCTGCCCTGAAACAGAAGCTGACAGGACAGCCCATTGTATATGAGTATGGTGGATGTCATGAGTGTATGTTTATTCATTTACTCAGCATGAAGCAAGGCAAAGCTGACAGGGATAGGCTATCTTAACTATAGATTTTTTTTAATCCTCAGGTTAAACATATGAGTTCATTCAGTTGCACGCGTGTTACTTTATCAATAATGTCAGACTGTTCAAACTAAGAAATCTAAACAATGATAAGCATCAGTCATTTTATGAGCCCCAGACAAAGGTGTGTACGGGCATGTTCATCACTTTTCAGTGTCCCACCCCTGCATACTGTTTATATCAAATTTCTTCTAAGCCATCTTTCCATTTTTGTGTTTTAAGTCAATTAGATAAAGCATTGTGAAATGACCAACCACTGTGGTACTCGTGGTGCAGTGGTTAGAGGCCCCCATACACCCCCCCCCCCCCTAAAAACCTTAATCGAAAAAGGTAACTAGTAACTGCAGTTGTAGAATGAATGTCGTAGACTAAAAATAAAAATATTTTCCGCTGAAATGAACTATAAAGTAGCATTAAATGTCAAGTAAATCATTCTTCTATCTGTACTTAAATGACACTCAGCCTAAATAAAAAACTCCCTCACAAAGTGAAGAAACTCATAATAGTAGGCTACTAAATAGCACAATGTGCACCGTGTCGGAGAAGGCTTTGATAGTAGCATAGACACAGCTGCAGCTCATCCTCTCTCCCAGCATGCGACCTGCCAGAAGAGGGCATGATATCACAATCAGTACACACTCGCTTCAATTCTCCCAGTGCAATGTCTGACCTATACAGCCTGCCTCTGTTTGCACATACATACTGTATGTTTGAGTGCAGGGAACGGAATTATAAATGAGCACACTGTATGTTTTCATGTCTTCCATTAAAGGTGAAGTAAGCGGTTTATTTATGTTAATATAAATCGCTCTTTATTCATACAGTGATCACTTACATAATGTGCGCGTTTCATAAAGCCGATCTCTCAGTCAGCTGCTTTGCATGTAATCGGCTAATAAACTTTTCGGGGGATCCCGAAATTATTATCCAATCACAAGAGAGAACGCTACAAACCGACACCTGTCTCACTTATGGTCTCACTGCCGGTGCACGCCAGAGCGACAGATGGGTGAATGTTTATGCGCCTACAATGGCGGAGCAGGTAAAAATCCTTCCCAATATCTGTTTTGATGGTTTTTATCATGTTTTTATCACACTGAGATGATGCTAGATAACTCGCTGCATGAAGACCGCAGTGCATTAATGTGGTGACGTAGGGACGAGCGAGGGGACATGCTCACTGACAGGAAGTTAGCTAAAAGAACCATTCCGCTTACAGCACCTTTAAGGTTCTTCGTTTGTTTTGCTTACTCTCAAACTGTAGGCTATTATATAAACAAATATACAAATATGGATATGAATTGAGGTGTAAATGGAAAGATGTTATATATTCCAAACAGACACAACTCTCTCTATTTCTCTGGTGGATCAGTTAACCTTGACAAATGTAGAGGGTTTTAGAAATGAATGATTTGACTAGAAAGCTCTTTCAAAACCACACAATGTCTATCCTGAGTGAGAACGGCATTCTCCTGTTGCCTAGAGACTGAGCAACATTTACTGTAGATCCTCCGTCGGCCTGAAGTGATCCGTAGGTGTTGAGAAACCTTCGAGGAAGCCATGAATGTACTGTAGCCGAGATGAAAAAGACAGATATAAGGTCCAACTCCTTATACCATTCCAACATGTTTGAGTTTGTAGGCAGCAGACCATGATAATACTGTCTGGCTGCTGTTATATTTCAATCCAAACATGTTTAAAAATGAGTGCATCTTGAATAATTTCTTCCCAAAAATATGACAACGTTTATGTTGTGAATCAGTCTGACTGATGATCACCTTATTCAATGTCTTTTCATAAATGAATATGTTACCCTTTGTCACTCATAAAAGCAGTACTTGTCAAAGGCCTCTGATTTACACTGGGCCAGGAGCAAAAACCTACAGATTCTGTTGAAGTTTCAGATCAATGTGGTGGCTTGATGTACAGTGACTCCATTGGACATTGTACCAAAAGTAATCAGTCACAGTGCACAGTGGCATCAACAACCAAGGACTAAATACACTTAGTAACAGCAGACGGATCGTTACAAATCCCCACACGTTCAACTTCCTCATGCAATGTCTTATAGGCTTTTTGGCTCAGTCAGGTTTATAACACTGGCCCAGTTAATGAGATAATGACGTGAGGTCGCAGTGATGAAATGACTGGGGGATATTGCCAACAAAATGCTGTGTACAATTGAACAGACACTTTGTTTTAAGATTAGCATAAATAAATAACTGTCTCAACAAATATCACGAAAATGTGAACAGCATGTGTGAACACAGCTCTTACTGCGTGTGTGTGAGTGGGGGGGGGGGAGGGGGGGATACATGAGAACAAAACAGCTCATTGTACCATTATAGTAGCCTTGGACACCTCGTAGAACTTGACCCTGGCCTTTACAAAAAACCTCCAGCGATGTACAACGCCCAGTCAAGCTTTTGTGAACTTGTATATCTGTGAAGTAGAAAAAGAAAAGAGTTTAGGCTGTGGAGAGAGCCTCATAATATACCATTCTCTGAACACATGTGTTACCCACCCACTCCTTCTTGGGATGGCACCATCACAAATGCACCTCCTCCAAACATTCACCAAAACTGCTCTGGGAAACAGGAGACGCTTGTTCGAAAAATTACTGTTGAAATCATCACAAACAGAATTGCACGACTATAGGCAATACCAGCACGCCCTCATGTACTGATTATAACAGCATGACAAGAGGAGTCTTCAGGGTTCTCCACTGTGGTAGGGCCGTAGTGGCTGGCTTTCCTTATAGCAAATGTAAAGTGCAGCAGCGTTATCATCAGTCAATCAATAACCTTTATTTTCACTCGGTTGAACTGAGGTTTCCCTCATTTACAGTGACGACGAGCATACACAATAAACGTAAGCACAAGGACAACATATAATGAGCAGAGAAAACAGAAATAAAAAATAATAATATACATTAATTCAGGTGAAAGCCTGTGTGTACAAAGAATGCAGGGTTCTGATCTGTGTTTAATGAGGAAGCTCAGTGTGAATGAACAATCCTCTGGAGGATTCACGGTGTGGATACGGCCCTGCTTAATTAAAGAGACGTGTTGCCATTTTGATGCAGATTAGTTCAAAACGAGTGTCTCACTTAGCTGCACTGAGCGCTCCCTCAGATAGTCGGGACTGATGTGGCACAAACAGGGGACTTCAGCCGGGAACAACACTCACAATTTGTATAGATAAAATTAAGCAAGATAAGAATAGCTTACAGCTTAGGGAGGAGAGACAGGCTGAGTTTTCTTCATGTTAAATACAATGAAATGACTGACACAGTCTAAATTGAGGAAATAGACAGGTACAATCTGTTACAGTGTCACTTTATTACTAAAGTCAAATGACTGATGGTAAAAAAGCAATTAAACATGCCAGGGTTGTACATATAGGTGATTTTAAGTCGTGCAGGAAGCAGCATGGCTAGAAAAAGCTGGTGAAACGTTTCATGGACCCAGAGGAAGAAGCCTATAGCTTTAGTGATCCCCTTACAAACATAAATAGCGCCACCAACAGGATGCCTATTGCCTGATGTATCTGTAGCCTACTACTGTACTAGTGTGTTTTGCTATGAAGTTTAGTACTGACACAACATTTCTAGTCCGGCAAACATTTCCAGAATGTTAGCATACTGACGTTTGCATTTAGCCCAGAGCGCCCGCTGTGCCCAAATACAGTGCCTCATAGGGGCCGCTAGCAAAGCTGAAGAATTTTAGCCTTGTTTTCATAAAAACCCTATACCGGTTAATTATTAACAAGCGCCTGTGTTTTGTTATTACAGTTGATCCATAGCACTGGGAAAAACTCTCACTTGCTATATGCGTGTGCGCAGGGTCCGGTCATCAAAGGATTCAGCTGACTGCTTCTTCAATGTATAATGCATTCAGTGGTTCAGTGTGCAGAGGTCCAAATAAATCAAAGCAATTAACTCAATAATTGATTTGATGAATTTCCTCGCAAAAAAAAAAAAAAAAAATGGAGACACGTTTTTTTTGCTAAATTTGCAGAAAATGTGCAGCTGGTGGGGCGTGGGGGAAATCACAGAGAGAGGGAGAGAGAGAGAGAGAGAGAGATTGCGATTGCATAAACAATGAGCGCATTGTGCCAGAGGGTAAGGCACTCTTAATTAAAAGACACTGGAATCCACAGTCACAATAAGAGCCTTTAATCAATGACTGAGCGGTGGATATATGCCAGTCAGATGGGAAAGCTAAAGCAGATACTTCCAGTCAAGCAGATAATGATCATTATCAAATGTAATTTTACTAACATCAGCGGCATCTTACAATTAATACTGGAGCGTATATACACACAGCTCTGAGTTAATGAGGATGTGCTTGAGAGTTTAAATAGTTGCTTTCTTTGTCCTGTCTGATGACCTTCCCCTTGAAAAACTTTTGGGGGCGCCCTTAGCTCAGTAGGGCGTACCCGGGTTCGGGCGGACCCGGGTTCGATTCCAGCCCGCGGTCGTTCTCTGCATGTCACTCCCCTCTCTGCCCCATTTCAACTCTGTCTCTACACTATCAATAATACATAAAAATGGCAAAAAAAATATCTTAAAAAAATTAAAATAAAGTTTAGAGTCATGCGAAAATAATCCCTCTCGATAACCCATTATGCCCCACTAGAATGCATGGTGGTGTGTTTAGCTGCAAGAGGGGGAAAAGAGGTGCGCACATGGGCTGTGCATTAATACTGGAGCACACACACAGTTCAGAGCACACCCACAGTACGGAAAGGTTATTATAGATTATAATATATTCACTGAATTTGACACAAAAGTGATTTTTGACGATAAGCGTTCTCCAAAAAAACGCTGACTACACCTTTATTGACAATGCTAACACATGCCATGTTCACCATCTATTTACTAGTTAGCACTATAACAATGTCAAAGGTTTTGCAGATAATATCTCATACCAAAGTATATGGAACATTTTCATTTTGACCATGACTAGATGAACAACAGGCTACAGTACTGAATACACCTTGCAGTGTAATGCATTCAAAAGTTACTCTAATGTAAGTCATCGGTTTAAAAAAAAAAAAAAAAAAGAGGTTGGAGCACAGTTGATTCCCATGACATTGTTGAATGACTCAAATCAATATTTAATTCCAAATTAACAGCGGTTTGTTCTTGGCAGGTATTGATCCCATAGACCTGAGGAAGGAGTTATCGCACACAAATCATTAAAAAAATTATTTTGCTATTCCTGCTCTGCTTACCCTCGGGGACATGCGTAGGGCGTATATGGCAGTGTGCAGGGACTTTCAATGAACAGAGAGGAGGATTGTATCTGCTTAACCGCTTGTAATTGTGCTCCCCTAAAAGCAAACGAGTGCACTTTTTAGTCATATTAGAAATTAAATGTCCCTTATTATGGTATATATTCTGTATCATGTAATGTGTGTGTGGAGGGCTCCAAAGTCAGGCTGGACCATTACTTAATCTTTCTGCTCTGAGTCGTCAGTCTTACTGGCCTTAATGCCACTCTTACTAAATGACATTATGGTTAATCTGACACAAAATGGCAGAATCTCCCCATTTGTCATGTAGATGATGGAAGCTTTTCATTTTGAATGTCAGTGTAATGAGAGGGAAATCGTTCAATTCTTTTTGGTCAGGGCTGCCATCTTTGAATGGTCCATGGAGGGCCATAAATCACTGCCCACCATGCACAGCATTGTAATTTAGCACATACGCCGCTGTACTCCCCCCAGACATGCTGTGAGATATTACTGTACATGCACTCTTAATACTTACTCTCCTAAGAACACTACAATAACCTGCCACAGGAGAACTGTCTTAAATGGTACACCTTTAATTCAGCTAGAAAACCTCTCTCCCAGCATGTTTATTAACACACTTAAAAAGCATGGACTGCTGTGGTCAATGTGCTATGTGGTGCTCAAAGACAAGGGTTTTACAGTTCGCACACAACACTTTTTACTCGCCAATGCCCAGTGAAATGCTCGCACTGTCGAGCCTTGACAACCATAGTAGACCATGGGCCACGGCCTTTTTATCTCATCTGAAGCGGCGCCATGATGGGGCACACATTTTTGGTAAAAAATCACATCATAGGGGCATTTGTGCGTGCATGTGTGTGTGTGTGTGTGTGTGTGTGTGTGTGTGTGTGTGTGTGTGTGTGTGTGTGTGTGTGTGTGTGTGTTTGTGTGTCACTTAATTCAGCCATGAAGTGAAAGTTACTGTATTAACTTTGGATGTGAGAAATGCTTAACTGCAGGAATGAACTTCCCTTTGTAGAATGAATTGGTCAAGTGTGAAGCGGCCAGTGATGCAGTTAGATGCTGATGAGCTGTGAGCGTGATGCAGCTTTACGTTGCGATATACATACTTTACAGCAGTAGAGAACAAATGGCATACATATATCCAGGAGCATGCGTACATATACTGTATACTGCGGCCCAGATAATGCAGTACAATTAAAACTAAACTCATTTTACAGGACATTTATTGGCATAAAGTCATTAATGTCTCCTCTATGAGCCAAATGGCACATCCTGCATTCATTTCCCACTCCCCCCTCTTCCCCAT
Organism: Ammodytes marinus; assembly: GCF_949987685.1. NCBI lineage: Eukaryota > Metazoa > Chordata > Actinopteri > Uranoscopiformes > Ammodytidae > Ammodytes > Ammodytes marinus. The sequence continues at coordinate 27,824,664 of NC_137212.1, forward strand.
GCTCTTCATTATTCCTCACTTCTCTTCTTTCAAATATTTGTTTCAGGTTAGGTGAGGGAGTAAAGGGAAAGACAGTAGTTTATTTATTTATTGAGAGACTTGGGCAGGACAAACAAATCTCTGGGTAAATAAAGTAACATTGTCTACTGTGCTGTGTCATGTTGTGTAATGCAATCCAATGTGGAGAGAGGGGCCACAGACCAAAGCATGGCTGAATGAATCAGGATATTAGGGGCAAAAGTGTCACACTGAGGAGAATCCTGACCCTCGGGGTGTGAAGTTATCCCTATTACTCAATGCATACCAGGAGTCCAGCTTACACGCAACGACAGGATAGAGATTCAGTTGCAAATGTGTGTGTGTGTGTGTGTGTGTGTGTGTGTGTGTGTGTGTGTGTGTGTGTGTGTTAACATGGGAAACAAGAACATGAAAGATTATGGTAGTGTGAAAAAAATAAATATTAGAATGCTTCTGGATAGGGATGTGCCAGTGGCTGATTTGTGAAGGCCATCCTTCAGACATCACTGTGTGCGCCAGTGGTCAGAATGGTTAGGTAGCAGGCCCAGAGAAACAAAACGAGAATCAGTAAAGACCATGACACTCTCAGTAGAAGCAGAAGAACTGAAGGGTTAGGGTACTGATGAGTTGGATATGTCACTACAAGTAACCCTTTCTAAATCAAATTATGACATTTCATCCATTGTTGATAGGAAAAAAAGTTGGTATTTAATTATACCAACTTAAAACTATATTTTACTTAAAATGTGGCCTATTATGCAATATGCACTTTTTCATGGTTTGTCAACATTAATATTGGTCCTCAGTTTGACTAGAGACTCCCAAAGTATGAGAAAAAAACAACCCTCTCTTTTTCTACACCTCCACCTTTAGGGCCAATCAGAGCAGACTGAGCTTTTTGGAAGGCGGGGTTTAGAGAGACAGGCTTTAAAAACAGAGCCTTTCAGACAGAGGGCGAAAAGAGGAGATTCAGCAATGGCACTGTGAGAAATATAAAGGTTTTTTTTTTGGACACTAATCCATGAACACAGTTTCTAGTAAGAATCCAAAGTGCAATTTTGAACCTGGAAATGAGCATTATATGTGACCTTTAACTCCCAGCTATCACACACTCCATGTCATTGCCAGAGTTTATTATGAGCCCGAGTAGCTTCAGCCTCATTCCTGTGTGAGCATGAATCACACAATTTCAGTGAAAGGACTGAATACGCAGTTAAAAACAAAGTCCAAAGATCTACTACTCTCCTCTCGCTCCATATGCAAGTCTCAACTTGATTATTGATTATTCTCTTTTCAGATTGCTGCAAAGCCAATCCTCGGGGGTCGAGCGCTGCTGCAGGAAGAAGAAGTGTGTGTGCAGGCCAGTATCAGTGTAGGCTCAGAGTGATCAGGTGAACACAGTTTTATGTCTAGTTGTCTCATTAATTTAAAAGGGATCCCGGGCATCCTGCCAGCCCTGATGAAGTATGCCAAGGTAGTGGAGGACCATAGCGCTAATGCTATTTAGGGATATTACAGTGATCTACAGTATGCTTCATTACATGCCGGGTTAAGGGTGAGTGTTATACAGGGACGACTTTGACTATATAGTCTGCTGACTTCTGTTTGATGCTGACAGTTGCAGGGTGGTGGAGTTTATCATGAGCCTGTTGTGTGTAAACGCGCAGGAGTGTTTAGATAGAGGAAAACAAATCTTTGATCGGTGATGTGTGTGTGTGTGTTGAGTGTTCATTTTCTCTTCCATCTAAACAGGAAGGCTTTCATTGGGATATCCTATCACAGGCAAGGAGTCTCTTTCCTCGTTTCCACTGAGCGGTACAGTTCGGTACAGCTGTTGGACGACACTGGCCGCGGCTATCTCAAAGAACTAAATAAGAAATGACACACACACACACACACCTACACACACACACACACACACACACACACACACACACACACACACACACACACACACACACACACACACACACACACACACACACACACACACGAACAAACAAACAAATGTCTAAGCACAACAATGGAGTCAGACCTGGGCATTACTGCTGATTGTATTAATGACTGTGTCGTTAAATGTGAGAGGGAGACTGAGGCAAACAGAAAGCATGCGTTGAAAAGCTCAGAGGTTGTGCTTTGCCGAAGAGTGCTGACGGGGCAAAGTCAAGTCCAAAGAGGTTCCACTGTGAGATGTTTAATCAATTGTAGAGAGAAAAAAGAGGGAAATACATCACAGTAGCAGTGGCCTGGAGAGCTGTTGGGGTGAGCTATAAAGATTGTTCCCTCATACGTCCATGTTAAAACTGAACAATGCTATCACTTTGCACAACATAATGTGATCATTTTACAAACACCCCCACTTTCTTTTTCTCATCTATTATAAAGCAATTTAAAAACTCTACAATGAATGATTATAGCTCATGTTTCCTCACCATTGAATTGTGTGTGAAATTCATTTAAAAAACATTTGCGCTTTTTTTTAGTCCGGTTCCATTGTTGGTTACTGACCTTGAACTAATGGAGCTTACCAAGCACTTTTCAACTCCATGCTGGAAAGTGACTGGAGCTTGAAAACCACTGATACTTTGTTTTTTTCCGTGTGCTGCTGCTGCTGCTGCTGCTGCTGACTGCTCACAAACACTCACCCTGTGAAAAAATAAATAAAAAAAACTACTTTGCAGTGTTTTCTTCTGTTTTGCAAAGTCGCTTTTTAATTCCACGCCATTTCACATCCGGCTTTTAATTTTTCAGCACGACTATGTTTCTGGCGTGTTGGGAGGGGAAAAAACAAATGTAGCAGGTTAAATCTTTGTGACATCATGTGAGAGTCTGAGGCTTGAATTAATAACAACGAAATAAAGAGCACATAGCAGTCGGAAATGAATATGATCTATAGACAACAAAGAGAAGGAAAATACTTCTGTTGTGACACTATCTGGTGTTTAAAATGACACCTCCTAGATTGGCTATTTCTACACCGGTGCAGTCAATATATCAACAATCAATCAATCAACATGTATTTCCACAGCCCTTTACAGCAACCAGCAGGTATCCAAAGTGCTTTACATAAAAATTTAAAAAATAATAAAATGTAACTTACAGTACAATCAAAAAAGCTTAAATAAAGGTAAGATTTTTTTTTCCAGCTGACTGGATTCGATCAGTGCCAGCAAAGATATGACTGACACTTTGACCTGTCAGTGAGGACATTTTGTTTTTGTTTCAGATGACTTCAACCTCCTATCACCCAGAACATATCCATAATAATATTTAACAGGAGGCCACAGAAATAACCACTTCTTGAATTGCTATGACAGAAATTGTCCTGTATCCTGTAAATAAGAGTTGACTGTGTCCAACACAATGATGACATCTCATCACACCACAACTGATAGTGTGCCACAGTTTGTATATGAAGTCATGCTATTAAAAACAATAAGATAAAGGAATAGACCAGTATTTTGAAGTGGGGTTGTATGATACTGAACCATTCCCCTTTAAGGCAAAGAAAGTGTTTGGTTGTAAGAAATGATCAGGAATGAAGTTAAGGGGCCTTACATTTTAAGGGGTTTCGTAATACATCAATAACGTAAGACACATTTATGAGAATATAATTAAATTGGTAGCATTTCAGCTTGTCATCCATGCATCTATAACTATGGACTATATATCTGGCTGCAAACGCTGCACAAGCATCTGGACACACTGCAGAGCAGCTGGTGAGCTGCAGTGCGGCCTCCACAGCCAGCTGAAGGGCTGCTAATAAAAGTGATGAGTTCAGGTGGGAAGCTGGAACCAGCATGGAAGTGATACTGTGAACACAGCCGCACGTTTGTCTGAATAGTAGATTTTCCTGTCAGCTTAATGGTCTTCTTGGAAATAAGAGGCGGCGTTGCTAATTTGCATAAATTATATCCAACATAAAGTTATTTCATTAAAGCTTTAAGGTCCATTTTGCTGTGAAATCAAAAAGTGATGGAGGATTTTTATTTTTTATTAAATGTGTTATTAAAGATGAGATAAAGAAAAAGAAAAGCCTCATATTGATTTGCTTTTATGTCTGTCTCATGAGGATATTTTAAAGGGGAACTCCACTGATTTAGTATCGCACATTAAGAAGTTAAAGGTTAGTTTTCGGACAGTAAAACGGGGGCTTGAAGTAAAAGTATTCATATATACACATTTATCAGCAGTATAAAAATGTATTTCTTGGTTTATGACAGTTACAAACAGTATACTGTAGATATGATGCAGTTTAAGGGGTTTATTCATTTCATGCAGAACTGTATTTGTCAGTTATTAAAAATGATCCTAAAGATCTTTGCTAGCGCACCAGCGACATGTGTATTGGTTTTGGTAGCAAGTGAAAGATGCATGGCCATGAGGTCATGTATTTATATGTGACTATGTCATTTTAATGCTGGTAAAATGACAATAGTGAAGCAAAGTAAACTTTGATTTAGCACTGTTTGGGGGATACACAGGATACTCTTGTCTGCCTGATGTAAATTGATTTATCGAAGTTTGTGGGGAATCGAACCAGAGCGAAGGCATTAATAATAAATATATACAAATGTTGTTCTCTTCACTGATAGTCTTGTTTGCTGTTACAGGTCATTCATGATCATTAGTGAAAGAATGAGATGTTTCATAAACATCAAAGGTATCTGGAGGCCGACTTTGGCCAATTATTTCTACAGTTTTATCAATGGGATGTATTTAAAAAAAAAAGTTTTAAAATATACAGCGGGGTGATTGACGTTCTTTTTATGTCTAAATATAAAACAGACATGCACAAACATAGCTATCAAAGCTGCTCACGTTAGATATACAGTATGCCATCACTCACTACCCCATGGAAGAGGTCAAACTATTTTGAGGTAAGTGGACTGATATTTGCATACAGTTGAAGAAAATAGTCTGACAGTCTTTTTTTGGAGCAATTTGTTTTAGACCTAGCAGCATATAGTTTGACAAAGTTGTACATCCTTACCGGCTTCATTCCTAAAAATGATTATCGTACATCTTGGTGCACATTCCCTTGGTGATAAAGAGCTTTTTTTTTTGACAAACCTGGAGATCCAATTTTGTGTTGGTAACTTTAAACCTTGCCTCCTGGTTATTGGGGGGGGGGGGGGGGCGAGGGGGGGACTTACTTACAGGCAGCTGCTGTTGTTGCTCCCGCCTCCAGTTTTAATATCACTCAATTAGATGAAAGATCCAGTGTGTGTGAATGCAGAGATATTCACACTGTCTGTCTCATCGTAACCCCAGAAATGTATCATTGCCTGGGCCTAATTATCTTCAGGGTAGTTTACCAAGAGAAGGCCAATCAAGTCCTCCCTTTATTGCTTTTATTGCACACAAACACACACACGCACGCACGCTCGCACGTACGTACGCACACACACACGCACGCACACACACACACACACACACACAAACATACACACACAAACATACACACACACACATGCCCCAAGGTTTCAGTGGGAGGGAATCTGAAGACATGGAGGTTGATAAACAAACGGAACATTCATTTCAACAATAATTAGCTTATTCCATAATCTACAGTATTACGTTCATGTTTCATGGCGAAAGTAAAATAATTTGCCTCCCTGTGTAGGAGGAGCACTCTCTTGTTTCTATGAGCCTTGTACCATCTGATCCCTGATTAACGTGCCAATTGCTGAGTGACACTCTCTCGCCCGCCCATCTGACAGTGTCCTTGGAAAAAATAAAAACTCCTAATTATACAGTGCAAACCCTCACAGCAGTGTGTTTTTACAGCAGCCTAGCATCCTCAGGGAAGAGTCTTCATTTCTCAACCCACTTCATGTCTTTCTCTTGACGTGGCATCTTTATTGCAATTTCACAGTTACTGTGCAGTATTTGGTCGACAATTCTCAAGGGTAATTCTGTTCTGCTTTTTGAATCATGTTTGAATTTGTAGATACTGTATTTGTCTGGGGGCATGTTAGTCCTGTTCCCATGATGCACCACTCATTTTAACGCTGACACACTGACCCCTGTTTATCACTTATTTGTTTTATCACTAAGAGCTTTTTACAGGTCTGTCTTAGCTAATTTTGTGCTATAGGCAAAATAGGGAGAAAGAAAAGTAGAGATCTAAGGCAGTTATGTTAGAACAATGTTACCCATATTAATATTCACTCATTATTAAAAGTATAGGTTCAATCAATTCTCACTTGCCCACACATTAAAACAATAACCGGCCGTTTCAATTATGGAATTTATAATAGGTAACTTTTATCAGCATGGCAAACTTATGTATACTCTCCATTTTGTTGCCTGTAGACAAAGGTACCCTTTAAAATGGTTAGTCGACCTGTTATGACTAAAGGGCTTTCTAGATTAATCGTTGAAAATAGTTCCTATTGTCTGTTGTACAGAGTGGGAGTAGACATGATGATCAACACTGTGGGATGATGTCAGACGTTTGAATTGTATTTTCCAAACTTTAATTTTTTTTCGAATGTGAACAAATTGTTGCACTTCTTTTGCCTTTTTATGCATACATTTTGGTCAGTTTTCATCACAAATAAAGTGACTTGTATTTTCTGAACAGCTTCTGGAATAAAAAACACATGCACCACTTGTCCAAAAGTGTGCAGACACCAAAATATGTGATGGCACATAATTTTCAAACCATATGTACAATGGGAGTTTGCATGCCGGATGTGCAAACTCTGCAACGCCAGACAGAGAAACAACAATTTTTCTTCAGGTACATTCTGTGTAAAAACAAGTGAGGGCCTTTTTTCCACTAAAACATGTCGACACAAAGTCAGACGCACACCATTATTATCTAAAATATGATTGTGTATTGTAATGCGCGGAGAGACAAGGGGGGGACTGCTACGTGCAATATCCCTGTTTCATTCAATCGTTATTAGTCATTACACCAAGGAACCGTTCCGCCAGCTTGATTAATATCCTCTGTCACCAGAAGCAGAACAAAGCCATTTAATCAGAGTGCGGAGGACTGCAGGTTGCACAACTCACATTTCATGGCAATGTAAGAGAGAGAAAGAGAGACAGAGAGATAGAGAAAGAGACAAAGAGAGAGAGAGAGATAGCCAGAAAGAGTGAGAGAGAGAGGGAGAGAGATAGACAGAAAGAGAGAGAGAGAAAGCGAGAGAGAGAGACAGAGGGAGACAGAGAGAGAGGGAGAGAGAGAGAGAGAGAGAGAGAGAGAGGGATAGAGAGATACATTTAAGTCCTAAAATCTGGCCCCTTTCGTGTCACAGGACCACAATGTACGACACGCAGCGTAACACACACACCTGCTTTTCATTTATCCGGAGAGCGCGACTATAAATCAGCAGTAATTTGTAAAATTGAATCATTGGAGCATCTCATCCGTTTGTCCCCACAATACAACAATCACAAAATGTGAACACGAGCTAGGGAGGGAGGGGGGGGGGGGGGGATGACCAACAAACATATAGGCTCAGTTTGATGGGATTAGAATGACTAACGTTGACTGAATACCGACACACAGTAGAGAAAAGGATGGAGAGAATTAGTGAAGAAAGCAGATGGACTGATGAATGAGAATAGGGGGCATGGTTTGGTCAGAGTAAAGAAATGATACCAGCAGCCTATTGGCCTATTGGAGAGCCTGCTGTGACGTGACCTCACTGGTGGTGTTGATACACAGGGATCAGATCGCTTTTGTGCTGACGAAAGGGCCATCACAAGAGAAATTGCCTCTTCCCTGCTGGCTTATGATATGGAACATGTCAGTTATGCTTTGACTTCTTATTTATGCCTCAACAGTAAAATACACGTGAAGTAAGGCTACCAAAGGTTTCTGAAGCAAAACTCTGCTTTTTATTTGGGAGCATAGTTTGAGTTTTGAAGTATATTTTAAAATGTCACAGATGCCTTTTTTTTCTGCTTTTTTTTGCCGTGCCAGCAATTTTGCTCGGTTTTTGTCGGTCGGCTGCCCCACCACCAGGCTGATATATCTCAACAGCTATTGGATGGATTACCGTGACATTTTGTACAGACATTAATGGTGTCGACAAGATGAATCCCACTGACTTTTCCCCACGACTTTTCCTCGAGTTTCATCATGGGGGTTTACATTCGTGGGTTTAGAGCCTAAAAAAAGAACTTTCGGATGGATTGCCGTATCGTTTTATAACAGCCGTGTAGTTTCAGCTCTTCTATGAAATGGCTACACAACTGATTGGGACGAGGGGTTGTACAGGCAATCTCCTCATCATTCCTCTATCATGGTTGTAGACTCTGTGTTATGGTTCATATGCCTCTCTCCACGTGAAGGTATACTGATGAGGTTATTTTTCATGAGATGTTCAGAGCAGACTGGGCTTTATGGAAGGAGGGGCTTAGCTAAAACAGAGCGTTTCAGACAAATGCTGAAAAGAGGAGACTCAGCATGGTTTAGAGATGTTGGGAAATATAAAAAGGTTTCATGGGCAGTTTTATTAGTTTTATGGCATAACGTTACCTTTAAAGGAATACTAATTCATTGAAATCCAAAACACTTCTTGTCAACATAAGCGAATATCTACTCACCATCGGTTAACCTGTGTGAAGTGTATGCGCAGAGCCGGCCCGAGGCAAAAGCGAACTAAGCGGTCGCTTAGGGCCCCCTCCAAAAGATAAAAATAAAATGGTTTGTGTGTTTGATATATATATATCATATTATGCAAATGTAAGTTATCATACAAAAAAAGGGATACAATGCTTTGGTCTAGATAATTAATAGCCTAAACATTTAATCAGTTCATCTGGGAGGTAATCCGAAATTATCTGATCATGTCACGTTCACATCCATGCACAGTGTGTATTGAGTTTATTTAAAAACAATTGGAAATGGGGCTGCCCTCAGTTGTCCATGCACTGTGTATAGTCTATAGCCTATTTCAGCCTCGTCTGTGGAAAAAAAGATACAGTAGCTGGACAACAGAGTTCTTCTGCTTCGTTCCTCTCACTGCATTTAAATGCATTCATTATATTACAGAGAAATATCTCCCGTAAAAGAAAAAGAGCTCCAAGCCCAACCCAGAGGACCCTCCATAATATTTTATTTTATTTTAATATTTTTATGGAAAATCCATGTGTCCTTCTTCAATAGCTTCTAATTCATCTGACCCAGTGTCTCCAAATTATTTGTTCACACAAAATTTCTCAGATTTAGCCTCTTAATTTTCCTCTCAAAGTGCACCAGATTCATGCATTTCACTTTAAAAAGGTCAAAAAAATCTCCCGGGGGGGCATCCCCGGACTCCCCTACGAGGGTCTGAATCTAATATTTTCGCACAGCTGCACAGTGGAGGCACTAGCGGAAAACACTGGGTGTGTGAATGATATTTAACAAAGATCTATACTTTCAGCAGCGCTAACATTGGAGGGGGGCCCCCTAATCATATTTCGCTTAGGGCCCCATGAAGGCTTGGGCCGGCTCTGTGTATGCGTGTGCTGAAAAAAAGTCTGGTGTTTATAGAGTTGGTGCAACATTCATTTTACAATATATGAAAAAGTTACGCACTATAGCTTTAAGCCTTTGAAGAGTTTTGTTAAATCTGTATAATTTCTGCTTATGACACAACAGACATGTGTATCTGCAGTGAGACCAAATTAAAGTCCTGTGTGGCGGGTGAACAGTTGTCAAATAAACTGAATAGGGATTTTGAAATAAAAAAAATAAAAATCAATAAAAATTATTTGTGAAAAAAAAAACACACATAGCTGTTTACTAATGAAAACTAGAAAATGCATTTCCTGCTGAAAATGCGTGTGAATGCTGAAACAGCTTACGCTAAACTGGATAGCTGAGTATGAAGATTTGAAAAAGTTTAAAAATGTCATAATTATGTAAAATAAGTTTAAAAGGAGTTGAAAAGTGGAATATATAGAGGTTTGAATAATATGTCTTGCTGAAATTATCAATAAGTTGAAAGACATGGATAAAAAACTTAAAACTGTGAAATAGTAATTTAATAGACTTGAAGCTAAACTACATTGATGGCTTGAATTTATATGAATCAGCTAAAGGAGTATGAAGATGTAGTCTTAAATATGAACAGTAGTGAATTGTTTACCTCTTATAGGAATTATGTTGAATATTTAAAAATGTCTAGATAAAATTATAATTGAAAGACATAAAAAAATTGCATGTGTGAAATAGGCCTTCAAAGAGCAGAGTGTTTACCCCATTTCAACTTTGTCTCTCCAAACTGTCTAATAAAGCGGAAAAAATAAGATTTAATTTAATTTTTTTATAAAAAAAAAGTGAAATTGCCCTTTAATGGGCAGAGTGAGTCACCAAGGTGAGTGTATGTCTTATTGAGGGTCTGTGATCAGGCAGAAATCCCACCTTTTAGAGACCTCAGAGAGGTCATTTCATCCAAAACTTCACCTCAGACCGCTGCCTCTAACTAAAAGACCGTGAGTCTAACTGACAAAATTATTTTATTGTTAGAACCAGAAGAATCTGATGAAGACACAGTGTGAACATTGTGTCTGTAATGTGAAGAATATGAGAACCAGACCATTTTAAAAGTGTGGTACAGTCTGCCTTTCTCCAGAAATTTCCTGTCTCAGTTATCAAGGGAGTCTAGGCGGCAGTTGGTTGGACACCATTTAGCTTGGAAGCCCAGACCTCCCATTGTGTAGGTCCGATTGCTTCAGTAGTCACATCTATGCGACCGGCAGAATATGTCCTACATTTTGATGTCAAAATTATCCATGTAGGGTTTCATTTGTAGGAGTGAGAGGCAGTTATATCATAGGTTTTGGTGTTTTTTTACACCAGTTCTACACTGTAACAGTTGGTTCCCCACTCTGCCTCTGAACATTCCGTCCCATCCAGATCCCATTATAAATTTAGAAAGAGGTTGAAAAGAACTTAAAACTAAAACTGTGTTTGTTCAAAGACAGTTGAAGATTTTAAAAAGTTGAATAGGAATTTAATAGCTGTAATTCATGTGAATTGTTTAAAGTTTGAATGGAGTCTGTAGCTGAAAAAATGCGGGAGGAGATAGGTTTCAAAGCAGAGGAAGTTTTAGCGGTTTGGAATGCTGCTCCTATCCGCTTCAATGTTAAAATATTTGGTTAAAAAGCTGAATATTTTAAATAGTTTAAAAGGTAGAAAAAAGCTGAAAGGTGACCCATCATGTCCTTACGGAGCAGAACATTTTGGTATTTGAATCGTTGAAATAGCTGAAGATTTGAAGGAGTTGAAGTGAGCCAAAAAACGTACGGAAATAGTTTAATAATAATTCACACTAATGAAGTTTCTATACTGAAAAAAAAAATCAAAGTGCAGTACCATGATCAAGCCCAGTGTGGTTAACGAGCGATGCATGTGAAGGGACTGGAGGCTGGACGAGCTGAGTGGACTTCTGTGACAGGTGGTGTCACTCCTACGCGCTGCGAGCTGCTCACTGGAGCAGTCCAGATGGTGCGTTGCAGAGCTGTTTATGCCGACAGTTGCCTGTTTTTGGACATACTATGTACTATGTACAGTTCCGTCTTCACTTGGACTCTTAAGAGCATTTCACATGATCCACTCACTTCTACAGGAAAGAATGGAATTCATCCCAAACTGTGATATTAGGTTTTATGTTCACAGGAAATCATAAATGGTGTGTGAAGATCAAGAAAAGGAAACTGCGAGGCCAAAAATCACAGAGCAGACCAGCGTTGACAACAAAGCCATGTAATTGATGTGAACTGAAAGACAAGGTTACAGTATGTACATTACATTTGGTGAAGGGTCAAGACGCCTGAATGTGAAGGTTGATCCACATGTCTGCATACAGTCCCAGATACAACATGCAGTCCCAAAGGAAGAAAAGGCTATGTGAATTATTCTGTAGTGAATAGGCCTATGGGTTTCACAAAATCAGTGAAATATTGCGACAGCAGTCCTGAAAGCACAAAGACAAAGAGTGAAATAGTGTAAAGTGATGAGCTATTGAACATGTTTACTGTAACTTTTTTTTCTATGGTCATATGACACCTGAATTGTTCGTTTGTTGCCGGGTAAATTACTCCTTTTTTTTAAATAATGAAAATGCCAAATGGGTAACTTTTATGTTAAAGAAATGATTTGATGTTTGGGAAATACTCTTTTTCTCTCTTCTATGGAGAGTGAGATGAGAAGGTTGATATTCCCTTTAAATCTACAGCCAGCAGCTGGTTAGCTTAGCATAGCATTGGTATTTATGCTAGGCTAAGCCAACTGACAAGTGATGTCAATCCTCCAAATCTCGACAAGAAATCACATAAGAACAAATCCCAATGTGTCATAAACATTCCTTTACATTATGATGTGCATGACAGAATTATAATTTTTTTTTATAAAATGCTGGTACGGATTCCACCAGCCTCTTTCTTCTTAGTAAAAAGTGGTTTTCTTACACAGTGTTAAAGTGCCTGTTAATCACAGGAGCAAGGTCAGAGGAGTTCCGGTGTCAAAATAGTGCGAACAGTTGGTGGCTTCAACATCAAGGCATATTAAAGGAGTAGTTTGAGATTTTAGGAACTAGGCTGAGCTGTTTTACCCTTGCTTCCACTCTTACAGTAGCTGAAGCTTTACGGCGCTTTCCCACCTGGTAGTGCGCTCATAGTTTGCTTGAATTTATTGAATTTTCAACAGGTTCGGGTCTCTTTTACACCTATATTTTCCTCTGGTCCGGTGAGTTGGTAAAGAACCAAAATGCAACGGCATAAGCCATGTCAGAACATTCATTTCTCTCATTGGTCAGATGTGTCTGGGGCGAGAACAATAACTTAGTTCCTGAACTTCTTTACAATTGGTCAGAATGTCCATGCGGGAAAACTACAGAGAGAAACTACAGTCCGCTCACGTTCTCACCATAAACGGACCGCACCAGAGTAGGTTGGGAAGCGTACTGAGACCACCCCTTCAACAGGGTCTCGGTACGCTTGATTGGTGCGCTTTTGGTGCCACCCGAGTGCAAGTGCTGTGTTCTCACCTGCGCAGACGAACCACAGCTTAGGTGGAAAAGAACCCCAACCCAAACATGGCAGGTGTGAAAGCGCCCTTTAGATCTAGTTTAAATGGATGTCACAGTGGTGTGAATCTCAGCAGCAAGAAGTGTCTCTCCTAAAAGGTCAAACTACTCCTTTAAGTCTGTATATTTAGCATATGATCTTTATCAGTTTGTTCTTTGTTTATGTGATCATATTTATCCATATTTATCTTGTCATTAGCATCAAGTTGTATTTAAGTTGTATTACAGTGACATCATTTTATACTGAGATTATAGGACATTTGAAATGGATGACCTCCAGCAATGTCCTGTAAAACTCCACAGTGCAGAGGGTCTGTGTGGGTCTGTCTACCCATGAGACACCATGTCCCACAGGGGCCAGTCAGAGTCCATGATAAGGTCTTTGTAAAACACATGTTCTGTAGATAACTCCTTGTGACCGCGCACACGCAGACGCACATCGTCCGATCGACCGTTCTGTCATCAAAGTCTTCACTCGCTACGATAAAAAAAAAGTTCATCAGATTTTTACCACAATCTCTGAGACGATTAAAAAAAAACAAGGAGGGGGGCGCTTGTAGTGTAGTGGTTAGAGCACCTCCTCCCCTTATCCCCCCCCCCCACCCCATCCCCTATAGAGGCTCAGTCCTCTTCACAGCAGACCCAGCTTCCATTTCGGCCCGGGTCATTGTTTGCATGTCATTCCCCTTTCTTACACCATTTCCATCTATGTCTCTCCAAAACTGTCTAAATAAAACAAAAGAAAAAAAAATGCCCAAAAAATTATCTTTAAAAAAACAAGGACATAGAAAAGTTTTTTTTTTTTTTGCCAAACCCCATCGTGTCATCTGTGAATTAGTTGACATAGTAAAGCCAGTAGATGGCGTTGAAGAGGGAGAAGCTGAAAGGGAATATTATCCGCGACCACCTGTCGATGGCATTGACGTCGGTCAGGTCTGGTATTTTGATGCGCAGCTGCGAGGACCGTCTGCGCAGGCGGCTCTTCTTCATGTGATGCGGGTTGCGGCGGTCTGCGCTGAGGCGGCCCGAGTCGGGTTGAGCGCTGCTGGGCTTCCTGTACTGGACGCCCAAGTGGTGGTCAAACACCATAGAGGAAGAGTGGATGGAGTTGTGGCTCTCGCTCACGTTGCTGCTCGAGATCTCGTTCCCTCCCACCTCGTTGTGGATCTCCAAGGTCGTCAGCAAAATGTTCCCCTGGGAGTCCACCTGTACAGGCAGAGCAGCAGCAGACAGGACAGGAGCGCTGTTAGAATGGGGGCTGTGTGTGTGTGTGTGTGTGTGTGTGTGTGTGTGTGTGTGTGTGTGTGTGTGTGTGTGTGTGTGTGTGTGTGTGTGTGTGTGTGTGTGTGTGTGTGTGTGTGTCTGTGTGTGTTAGGCTACAGTGACTGATGACACATGTACAGTACAGCAGTGTGCGTCTGTCTTCTAGCAAGGCTGACAGATTACAGCCCCGGGGAAACTAGAGAGAGAGCGCCGGCCTTCAGAAAGCAGCTTTTTCTGTCCCAAAGTTAAATCACTTCTCGCAGAGAAGCTCAAGGTTGGACACGGCCGGCTGTAATACTCAAGTGTGATGACAGCTGTTGCATCCCACACAGAAACACATCGATCACTCCGGGAATCGCTGTGGCAAAAAATAGGCACCGTATGTATGTACACGGTATGGGATAACAATGTGGCTACAAGACATGAAAGGAGGTCACAAAGGTTGGATATGCTTATTTTGTACTTCCTCTGTCAACTTCAGAGCAAACTAATGACAGAAACTGGTCTTATTGCTCGACGGAACAATAAAATATGAACATTTTGAGACCCATTGTGTACTGTAGCTATGCTATAAAAAAACGTTCTCAATCTCATGTACTATCGGGTCGTTCACCTGATTATTTGTAGGGCCTATACATGTTCGGAAATCAAAACGTCAATATTATTTTATCTTAACAAATACCTTTTTTTCAAAAAGATGTCTAACTATCTTCCAAAAGCAGATAAAATCATCTCCCGGACCCTACGGATCAAGAATGAAATCTTGAAAAAATAAGCTAAATATTAAGCACGCCCTGAGTGTGTAATAGTGTTATAAGTTGTAAAATATACTACATGTCCATAATAAGCATAGTTTAGGACAATAAATGGATGAAAAACCACAAACTGAAAGGGAATGTAAAGAGGAATAAACTGTACGTATATATGTGATGATGATTATGAAAGAAATGGCTGGTGGTGGATACTGGGATTACGCATGTTCCTTTGGGTAAATGAGGAGCTCAAACTTTGCCCCGCAGTGGCAAAGTTTCAGTGGAGGCTTCACACTGATGTGACACGACAGACAGCGACAGACACTCACCCGGTGTGAGTGACGACACCCTTGTACCTGATTGGACAGTTTAACAGACGAAGACTTGCAATTGGCTCCTTCCAGGAGGAGGGACTATCCAGGAGAAACACAAACAAGAAACCCCCTGTGTCTGAGCTTTTGGTGAGCTGAGGAGTTTTCTGCGGAGTCCTTCACAGAGCTTTGAAAAGCAGCAAGTTGAACCAGACAAGGCCGGCGGCGTTGACAACACATTTGGACTCAATCAATCAAATTGAGAATTCACTTTTACCAATGTGCACCTGATATAGATGAAGATAAACTGGTACTGCAGTTAGTTAAAGTCAGTTAATGCAGCTCTTTAAACACATCCCATTAATCGGAACCTGCAAAACGATCAGCCTAACTTGTTTCTCTGGTGTTTTTGCAAATGATTCTCACCTTTGGTCTATCAAATTTCTCCCGTTCGTTATTGACCTTGAGCGCCTTCTCGGCCAGTTTCTTCTGCATCTGGGGACCTCTTCCAAAGAAGATGTAGTTGACGAAGGCATATTCCAGCAGAGCCAGGAAAACAAAGACAAAGCAGCCCATCAGGTACATGTCTATGGCTTTGACGTACGGGATCTTGGGCAGAGTCTCTCTCAAATGGGTGTTGATGGTTGTCATGGTCAGCACAGTGGTGATCCCTGAAAGAAAAAATGACACAATCAAATGAGTCACCATGTTGCAAAATCAGAAAACACACACGACGTGCGATGGCTCTTTTGGGCTGTGGGAGAATTCATGGCTCTCACATACCACATATTGTAGAAATAACAGCTTGTTAGGCTAACAAAACAAAAACAAGTCTCTTTAAAAGTTTTATTTTATTTTATTCCAACTTTAATTAAAAAACATTTGTGTTGCATGACAGGGGCTTGAAATGAAGGTACACTCATAAGAAATATATGAGCTCATTAGGAGCGCGCAATGTGCTTTCCTGTCAAGGTCTAACCATGAGTCATTTCCATTATGTTGCAGGGAGAAACTTTTCCATCAAACCTGATTATGAAAGTAATAACCAAAAAGGACCAAAACAAGTAAAAAAAACCTTCAAAAGCATTTCCAGGAAGCATCCCCTTGGCAACTTTGAATTTACGTGTAAAGCTAAAAAAAAATGCTCCACTCCTTTGGTTTACAGCTCGGCGAGCGAACAGACTCAGCAAGTATACACAATAAACAGCAGTGTAGTAATTCTCTCCATTATGTGCACCATCGACAATAAATATGTCTGTGTTTGTTTTTGTGTCTCCTGGATGGCTCACCAACCTGGACGGCGTGTCTATTTCAGTCGACTAAGGCTTACATAAGTGAACCAAAAAATGTTGCGCTGTACAGTATGCTGTGTGTGGGGGTGTCGTCAAGAGCACTGTGGGTTTATGGCATTGATTTCTGCAGAACAAAGGGAAGAGCACGAATCTCAAGTCGGAGCTCAGAAATTGAAATTCTAGCAGGAAAAAGTAAGGGATTGTCTGAGAAATTATCCTCACAGATGGCTTCTAGTAGGTGATTACTCCTGAGGTCCATTGACCATTTGACATATCCCTCTCACAAACAGAGATTCTCCAGTCATAACCCTCACAATCCATAACTAGGCACAAATACACAGCTAACAACACAAACGTGTAAGGCAAAGGATCCATACAAAGCTTTAGCTAAAAGACCAACATTAGTTTGTGGTTTTTACGGGATTCAAAAGGTACTGTTGAAGAATAAACAATAATATGTAGTATTTATTTCCCCACTGGTGAGAACTGATTTGGTTCTCATATCAGTCTGGACTTTCTCAATGGGGAGGAGGCGGTCAAAAAATGACCGGGCCAATCAGGAGCCTCGCTTTTGACCTAACGTTTGTCCCTTATGGTGGGAGGCAGGTTCTGATGCTGTCAGAGTTAAGGGGGAATAAACAGCTCTTTATTGTCAAAGGTAATTCCGGGAAAGGTTACTACCCTTGATAGCATTACATTAGCAAAACTGTGACTTCATTTAAGACAGCAGAATTTATGTTTGTCGGACAAAAGGTGAGAAGGTTGCTTCTCTTTAGCTATTTCTGATATTTAAAAAAAAATACATGAATTTTGATAACAAATTAACAAAGAGCCAAGTAGCTTATACTCTGAATCTACAGCCTGTATTTTTCACTGCACTAAATTTCATTTTCCTCAGGATACTCATGATACCACCATAATGACAGAGGATGGAAACCTAGTGAGTCGGTGATTGAATTTGGATAGTAGAGTGAGTGTTAATGCTTTTCTAAACTGCATTGATCTCACTGTGTCTCAGACAGTGGTATTCTCATTGAGAACAGGTCTGACACACGCAGTCCAAATCCAGCTCCTCCGCAAGCAACTCAAAATGTACTACATTCATGTATAAAGCACAATGACCCCAAAGAGTTTAATAAAAAAAACTATACCAGGGTGCTCTTTCTTACACGGTCAGTACTTTACATGCATACGTATAGTACATGCTGAATGAGGATTTTTATGAAGTTAAACATTCTAGAGGTCAATGCAGTTGGTGATGGCAGGCTGGTTCCTGTGTTGAACTGAGCCTTGTATTTGTTACAGTGGAGAGTGTGAGTCTTAGAGATCCAATTTAGTCTGCCGTTACACCACAGAGCAGCAGGCTCACACAGATCGAAGGGACACAGCCAGAATAAAACATTTTGAATCTGATCTATTCACCAATGACTGAAGTATGGGAAGTACTACCAATTGGGTTTTGCATGAATTTGATAGAGATGATACTCTTGATAATGTGTAATCACGTCAAATTTCATAACAATCTTTTACCTTTATGTCCATGACACTGGGACAGGTAACGTTTCAACATTTACTTAACACGTTTTAAAACATTCAACGAAAGAGGCTAAACTTCTCGAATGTTCAATGTTGTCTTAAAACAAGTGGACAAACATACATTGGGCTAAATTTGATTGCAGCCAAAAAGTACAATTTCTGGGAAGATAGTCAAGTCGCCCCCTCACTAACGCAGTCAAAGTATTACTGTCATGTTCCTACTCTTCTTTAGCTTTGTTTTGGTCTCCACCAACTCTCAAGACATATCTGGATTGTAAACTGCTGAATGCTCCTCTATTTTCACCTGCTAGTTGCTAACTGTGTCTGTCTGCTGTTTGGTACTTGGCTAGTAGTGTATAGTTCCTCAGAACTGTTTCACCGTAGACAGCTTCCACTGGCTGGGATTGGGAGCAGTGGGACTGAACCGAAACAGTAAGGTCGAGCCAAAACCAAAACAATGAACAAAAAGAGTTAAGAGGGACTGCAGATTGAAGCGATAATGGACAGTGGAGCTGTCACTGCCAGGGACTCCAAACACTCTAAACATGGTGTGACTTAATCAAGACATTAAAGCTGTAGTGAGGAATTCTCAGGAATTACAACAACACTGTCGGTCCATCTACATGAAGTAATCGATCGATGATCAGGCTTGGATCTTTATACCTTCTGCTGCACGTCCAGGTCTTTTTCTTAGCAGTAAAATCAACAACTGAAACATGTCTTGGCCGCTTCTTGGGATTTTTCTGAGCTCCTGCGACCAGTGTGTGTGGAGGGGTGGGGGGGGGGGGGGTAATAACCTTTGTGTCAACTCGTTTGGGGATGGCTTGAATGTAACCGACATTCATTTATATGCTAAATTTACGCACTATAGCTTAAAAGTTAGTTCTTATTTTCCTTCCAGAAGACGGGGAAGGAAAGGGTCACTTCCAGGCAGCTTTAGAATCATAAATAATAAAAAAAAACGGATAGGAAGGTCAAATAATCCCATGTTCACGTCCTCTGTTGACATGCAACCTATCTTCCTCTCCGGTCACAGCACGGTAAATTACATGAACTTGACATGATCTTCCAGCTACAGCCCATCTACTGTGAGCGTCTCTGAGGGGGAATGGGGACATTAATCAAACATGTATCGCACATAACACCGTTATCCTCCTGTGAAGAACTTCCTCATTAACATAACCTATCCTCTGTGTTTTAATCTGTCTACTGTACCTGCATGATAGAGATGGTGTGATGGCCAACTACTAAGAAAAGAGCTGAATAAAAACTGTCATTCAGGTACAGTAATGTAAAATAAAGCAATACAGCTGGCAACTCACTAATTCACATCTGCGGTTACTAACTCTTAGCACAAGAAAATATACATTTCATCACAACAGAATAGGTCAGTTTTTTTTCTCTTTAAACACCGTTGTCTTATTCTCTTCAAACAGCACCCGCGGAGGTTGTGCAATTCTGGTGCAAAGTTACTCTGTTACGAAACACTGAACCTAACCTTGAATTGGTAGCATCACATAATGCACGCTGTTTTCTAACACATACTGTATATGATGAAACCCAAAGAAAGAGTCCAAATTAGGTTTCTTTTTCTTCTAATTTCTGAACCTGAGTGTTCACTTGCTTTAATCCAAGAGAATCCACCCAGAGCCATTCCCCATCAATTCCACAGTCATTTTCCGTGGAACAGCAGCCATGGCTTTGATACCACATTATCCCTGTGAACCCAAATACACAAATCCTTCTAGCTATGTGATTTGGGGAGTTAGTTGCATTATAGTAGACATCTGAAAAGAGTTAGGCATAGTTATCAATGCAAATAATTGAGATATATTGAGGCATGCAATCCAATTTTAGTGGATGTGGATTTTGAACCAATCACAGCAGTTCTCTGCCCGAACGTTCTATAAAAACAATGTCTGCTGTCATGGAGACAGTTTCATACAGCCATGCCTCACAGTCTTGTCAAACGGTCTAGACAGTAAAATAATCATTTTTTAAACTAAGCGTTATAAAAATGGTGAGAAAAAAAATGATTGATAGACCCAACTTTGATATCATACAGTATATTGATTTTCACTATTTTACACTAGGTTTCCAGAAGCTTTAAAGTGGTCTGTTTTTCTAGCCTTAGGACTATAAAACACCAAAGACGTGAGACTGAAGTTCAAAACAGAGAGCAGAGGGTCAATGGACTTGCATGGGACAGATCATACCTAATGCCACTCTGGCAGCCGAGGCGTCATAGTTTATCCAGAAGGACACCCAGGACAGGATGGTGATGAGGATGGAGGGCATGTACGTCTGCAGGATGAAGTAGCCGATGTTTCTCTTCAGCTTGAAGCTCAGAGACAGTCGAGGGTAGGCACCTGTAGAGGAGAGACAGCCCCCAAGAGAAACACCCTCCTTTAGTTCAAAAGGAACAAGTGGAGGGGCTTCTGGCATGGAACAACATGGAGCATGGAGCACCATGGAAACAAGCAAGAAGCGTGCTCACAAATGTCAATTCCTCTCATGAAACTTAGCCTTGAGATGGTCTGTGTGCAAACCACGCCACAATGCAGAGGGGAATATAAAACGTCTGTTAACACACACACATGCACAGTGTTGAAGGAATAGTTTGACACTTTTTGGGAGATACACTCATCAACTTATTTGGCAGGAGACAGGAGACATGTGAAGTTAAGTTGAAAACAAGATGGTTGAACTTAAAGGACTATCCGTTAATACATTTTAAACTAAAGTTACCATAATACTTTGTTCATGAGTACTCAGTCATGGACACAAACTAAGTATAACGGGATCGGATTTAGAACTTCTGCTGAATTTGAGTTTTTGCTGCTTTGGTGAGTTAATTATTTACAATGGTGACTTACTGGTTTTATTTGTTAGTACAGCGAAGTAAGTTCACTAAGTGAAGTAAATTGTGTCTTGCCTATTTAATTACTTTTTTGTTAGGAAAAAGTATTTTGAACTTGTGAAAAAAGAGAATCCTTAATATCATATGGTAACTGTGACTGTTTTAATAAAAAAGAATACGAATTAAGACGCAAAATTGAATTGGGGTATGCAATTCTCTGAATCATTATTCTTGCATTCAGATGAGATGCATTCTAAAAATAGATTTATAGAAACAAGTACTTGATCAGTCCTTGAGGAATTACTGGGAACCGTCGATCTTGGAATAAACTACTTGTGCCCATCCCTTATTAATAGCCAACATTTTCATATGATTCCCTAACTGCTGTGTTCATAAATCAGTCACTCTAAACTCAAAGTGACCCCTTAATGGTTCCTATTGTAAGCGGACTGAATGACTAAAAATAAAACTAGGTTGCTTACTGTGCGATAGTACAAGTTAAATAGCGACTGTAGACAATCTTTACAGTTTATTTCGATTTTAGGGACAGTTCAGTATTTTTGATGTGGGGTTGTTCAAGGTACTTATGCATAGTTAGTCTGTTATCTGGAGATGGTGGTAAGCGCAGTCATTTTAAGGACTCTGGGCGAGACGTGGCTTTAGCAGAAGTCAACATTGTACTGTTGCAGAGGTGGCCAGGTTTCACCCATACTGTACAGGTCCTTCTCGTATAATTAGCATATTGTGATAAAGTTCAATATTTTCTGTAATGTACTGATACACATTAGACTTTCATATATTTTAGATTCATTACACACAACTGAAGTAGTTCAAGCCTTTTATTGTTTTAATATTGATGATTTTGGCAAAAAAGTAAAGAAAAACCAAAAATCCCTATCTCAAAAAATTAGCATATTTCATCCGACCAATAAAAGAAAAGTGTTTTTAATACAAAAAAGTCAACCTTCAAATATTTATGTTCAGTTATGCACTCAATACTTGGTCGGGAATCCTTTCGCAGAAATGACTGCTTCAATGCGGCGTGGCATGGAGGCAATCAGCCTGTGGCACTGCTGAGGTGTTATGGAGGCCCAGGATGCTTCGATAGCGGCCTTAAGCTCATCCACAGTGTTGGGTCTGGTGTCTCTCAACTTCCTCTTCACAATATCCCACAGATTCTCTATGGGGTTCAGGTCAGGAGAGTTGGCAGGCCAATTGAGCACAGTAATACCATGGTCAGTAAACCATTTACCAGTGGTTTTGGCACTGTGAGCAGGTGCCAGGTCTTGTTGAAAAATGAAATCTTCATCTCCATAAAGCTTTTCAGCAGATGGAAGCATAAAGTGCTCCAAAATCTCCTGATAGCTAGCTGCATTGACCCTGCCTTTGATAAAACACAGTGGACCAACACCAGCAGCTGACATGGCACCCCAGACCATCACTGACTGGGTACTTGACACTGGACTTCAGGCATTTTGGCATTTCCTTCTCCCCAGTCTTCCTCCAGACTCTGGCACCTTGATTTCCGAATGACATGCAAAATTTGCTTTCATCCGAAAAAAGTACTTTGGACCACTGAGCAACAGTCCAGTGCTGCTTCTCTGTAGCCCAGGTCAGGCGCTTCTGCCGCTGTTTCTAGTTCAAAAGTGGCTTGACCTGGGGAATGCGGCACCTGTAGCCCATTTCCTGCACACGCCTGTGCACGGTGGCTCTGGATGTTTCTACTCCAGACTCAGTCCACTGCTTCCGCAGGTCCCCCAAGGTCTGGAATCGGCCCTTCTCCACAATCCTCCTCAGGGTCCGGTCACCTCTTCTGGTTGTGCAGCGTTTTCTGCCACACTTTTTCCTTCCCACAGACTTCCCACTGAGGTGCCTTGATACAGCATTCTGGGAATAGCCTATTCGCTCAGAAATTTCTTTCTGTGTCTTAACCTCTTGCTTGAGGGTGTCAATGATGGCCTTCTGGACAGCAGTCAGGTCGGCAGTGATTGCGGTTTTGAGTAATGAACCAGGCTGGGAGTTTTTAAAAGCCTCAGGAATCTTTTGCAGGTGTTTAGAGTTAATTAGTTGATTCAGATGATTAGGTTAAGAGCTCCTTTAGAGTACCTTTTCATGATATGCTAATTTTTTGAGATAGGAATTTGGGGTTTTCATGAGCTGTATGCCAAAATCATCAGTATTAAAACAACAAAAGACCTGAAATATTTCAGTTGGTGTGCAATGAATCTAAAATGTATGAAAGTTCAATTATTATCATTACATTATGGAAAATAATCAACTTTATCACAATATGCTAATTATATGAGAAGGACCTGTATATATAAATGCTTACCTAACAAAAATAAACATCTGTTCAATTCTACACTAAATTTAAGTTTTTCATTGCTGATTCGCAGACTGATAAGCTGCACTGCACTGGTACGAGTTGGCGTAGTGATACATGGCCCAACTACGCTCAAGAAAAGTGCAAAAATAAGAAAGGCTCCGTCCGCAAATCAGCCGTAAAAAAAATCCTAAACCAACCATACAATCCAACCAACATTTAGTCTTCAAGGTAAGCATTTATTTACGTGTGGAAAAATTGTTTTTCAGCTTCCCCCCTCTGCAACAGTGCAACACTGACTTCCTAAATAAGGACTGCACTGCATTACTAAAGGAAATCTTGAAATAATATTTGGGAGCTTCCTGGAGTTTTTGACACAAATGTTGGTATCAAGTAACTAATTATGACTGTGGTTGGGATTGGGAAAATGGTATAAGAATCTGTATAGGATCATTAGCCCATGTTAGCTAGATTTCTGTATGGTAATACTGCAAAGTTATTTGAACCTCCGTTTGGAAGCAAACTGTTGTTTGCTTGCCTGTTAATTGTCAATATTCTGTCCCTAATGCCAACACTGATTATTATGTAATTGTTATAATTGAAAAACCCTAATAAACATATCTATATATATGTTTAAATGACTGCACTGACCACCATCTCCATAAGGTAACACACTAACTATGCATAAGTACTTCATACAACCCCACCTCAAAAATACTGAACATAAGGATTTGACCTTGATTGTAACCAGCTCTAATAGCTCAGTATTATCTCCTCAGAAATGTCTGGACAGTATCCATCCTACATGTCATTAATTCTGCAGTGGGGAATAATCACTGTTTTGTTTCCTCTGAGTTTTTTGTATCGCAAGAGAATAATTCATGCTGTTGGCGCTCTGCCTCATGAATATGTTACATTACTGTAAACACAGTCAGGCCCCCATTCTTTTATCACAAGCTTGAAGAAACAAAGAGGTAATTGCTTCTGTGTTATTATTCCCAGTTCTGATGTTTTAGTGAGGTCATGGTGTGATACAAATCCCATTATTAAGGGACGCCTATTTGTGCACATGGACTGCGGCGGAAATACAAAGAACAGGAGATCCAATGATATTTTGAAAAAAAAAAAAGGAAAGTCACTTTTTCTTACTGTGAGTGACGGGAGCCGACATGAAAAAAACACAATGTCCTGTTTTTCCACATGAGAGATTTCAGTTTTTTTTTTGTCTTTTCTCACTGGTTTGAAGTGGAGGATGTGCTCAGCTCAAAGGTGATGTTGGCTATCAATTAAAACCTGTCATGGTTGTTTGGCTACTGTCAATTGGATCTAATAAAACCTACTACAACCACACAGTCAGTCAGTGGGGAACTCCTTCATAGATAACACCGTAAGATGATTTTTAACTTTGACGTTGTCTATTCATGAATATTTCATGTCAAGGGGGGAAATGATAGTACAAAAGAATACACAGAGACAACCTTGCAATGAACTCACCTGTGGAAAAGACCACGTTCCTGGAAACCAGCTTGTAGTCGACTATGGAGAACTGAGGGAGCTCGATGCGCGTCACCCCGGTCACTGCGCTGTCTCCTCCTTTCCAGTAAAACTCGATGTCGTCTGTTGTGTAGCCGTCTGCAAAACAAACCAACGGTGTGAGAAGTGCAGCTGCTGAGGCATGAAATTAATAATGTATTTTTATTTGCTTAAGTGAAAATCTGGGGGAGCCTAATAGCTACATTTGATTTACAATAGGTCCCATGAATCAAATAAGACTTGGCTGGCTATGAGAGCTGATTGCATAAAGAAGTAAATCTTTATTGGGGATGTGTGTCACACTGCCTAATACAACATGCATGGGAACACAATTTAGCACAGATAGCTAAAAAGTCAACCAGACTGATGGGGGTCGGACCAGTCATTACTGTGCCATGGAAAAATCACTGTCCAGGTTAAAACATTTCTGGATCTAACACGGAAGCTTTAACTTAGACAGGGGTGAAGGAGGCAATCTTAATGAGCTGCAGCGGCTTAATAAATCCAAAGCAATACAGCAGTCGGTGCAGTTTCTGGCTCCAGGAGTTGATGAGTGTAAGAACTATTTTATTAGAAATCAAAGTGAAAAAGTACGGCTGTCCGCTGTATTTTTTTTGCTAAGCACAGGATGTGGGGCTCAAAACTTACAACTCTCAATTTCCAGAGTGCAGTTCTGTTCATCCAGAGGGTACCTCCTCAGATCCATCATGCAGGCGGCTGTCGTCGTGATTCTGAGTTGACACATAAAACCAGGAGAGAGCCACACGTTACTTGGGCAACCTCATTTTTAAAACTGTTCATATTTGAAGACACCTGATTCCCCCAAAGCAACATATCAAACAGAGGACAATGCAAAGGCAGATTCATAGCGACGTGCCCCCTTTACAGTCTGTGTAACAAGATAAAGAAAAAATGATTACAGCAAGACGCAATATCTTCAACGTTTATTGTCATTTGTTTGAAAGTCAGAGTCTCTGTCAATTACTGCTAATGGCACTTCCAGGCTTTTTGAGAATCCAATCGTGGGCCACAGTGCATATGAGACATCTGTGAGATGAGTTATGTGATATGAGCTGATGTGAGACACTGTATCAGCATTACGTTGTGACGATTGCAGCTTAAGTGGCTTCAACAAAAAACTAATATGCCACTTCATGCGTCTTTGGGAGATCGGATAGCTACGCAATAGCATAACAACACAGAGTCAATGCAACCAATAAGGGTTACAGATGGACTGCTAGCCAATCGTTTAAATCTTTGGACCACGGGTGGCCAGATAAAAATGTGTAAATGCATCAGTTTCTCAGGGACACATACATAATCTCTCCTGCTCCCCACTGGATCAGACTGGAATGTGTGTAGGAGGATAACCTAAAACTGATCTAATAAGATTTCCTATCCGGCTAATGGAGATTCATGTACAGTATGTGTGAGTGTTATAGTGTATCATATCTGGATTTTCATCAGGACATAAGATACATGAATGGCAAGTTTAAATAGGCGTCAACTGCAGTTAGTACTTAAATCTGTCTTCAGGCTCCATATCTTGTGCCCTACTACAGGAATGGGAATTAATGGAGATTGTATCAGGTATATATACAGTCCATTCTGTTATTCATCATTATTTTCATATTGTAATGTAATAATGCACTCACATTCAAGTTTGTACTCCCGATTGACGCTAAGCTACTGTCAAAATAACTCAACACTTACTCAACGCATTTTTATGCTTTATTGATAGTGTAGAGACAGAGTTGAAATGGGGCAGAGAGGGGAGTGACATGCAGAGAACGACCGCGGGCTGGAATCGAACCCGGGTCGGCTGCTGGCCGAGGCCCATGGGGGGGACGCCCTACCAACTGAGCTAAGGGCGTCCCCCCCCCCCCAATTTTATCTAAGGTTGATTAAAGGAATCCTACTGAATTCACCAAGACAAGGCTTTTTTGAGTTTGCACTAAAGGTAAGTGAAGGTGTGGGCTCACCTGAGGCCATAGAGAACAGTGCCATCTGGGTGTAGTCGGATCATACGGTTCTTAACAGTGACCCCGTGGACAAAGGACTTCTTGTCATTGAGGAAGTAGGTGTCTGGAACCCAGAGCTGGTCTGCTACTCTGTTGTCCAGTGTCAGGTTGAGAGGGATCCCTGTGTAGGCCAGTCTCTTATCTCTCCAGTACTGCTGGAAGTACATAGTCAACGTGTAGTCCTGCAGGAGAGGGGAAAAACTATGAGATGCAGTTATATTGTTAAAAATAAATATGAGTCCAAAATTACTAGATGGTAGATATATAATATAAAAAGAGTAATAAAGTGAGACATTTGTAATTTCTTCAGGGCCAGAGTTGCAGACATAGTCCAAAACTTGAAGCCAGACTTTCTCACAAAGGTTGCAGCCAAGAGCTCGGGATGGATTTTTAATTTTTTTTTGTAACTAAAGTAATATTTATAGAATTGTCAAACGACTCTGATTCTCATTAGTCGGCCCTGGGTGACCGTATTTTTAAGAGCTGTCTGGACGAGAAACCCCTCTCAGCTCTTCTGGGCACAAAACTGGCACAAGTCCTCAGACTATAGATTTCCATTACTGCAGGCACAGCATCAACGCCAGGTTTCAGCTTAGTGAGTGACCACTTCTACCAGCAAAAACTGCCCTTCATAGATAGATACTGTAGAAAGACAGATGGATAGATGGATGGATGGATAGATAGATAGATAGATAGATAGATAGATAGATAGATAGATAGATAGATAGATAGATAGATAGATAGATAGATAGATAGATAGATAGATAGATAGATAGATAGATAGATAGATAGATAGATAGATAGATAGATAGATAGATAGATAGATAGATAGATAGATAGATAGATAGATAGATAGATAGATAGATAGATAGATAGATAGATAGATAGATAGATACTGTAGATGTATTTATTTAATTGAATATTACCATCCATACATGGAATAACATGAGGTAATTTTCAATAATTGATTGGGGCATTCATTCGCGGCTAGCTCCACAAGTGGATCCATCAAACTCAAAAGCTTTCCCAGGCCTTTAATGGAGCTCTTTACCAGCTCACTTGGCTTTGTTCTGCTGACTAATGTTCTCTTAAATAAATAAACAGGTCTCAGGAAACAAACAAAAACTTGGCCCGTGCTGAAAAAAGCATACATTTCAGTCCTGTGGCGCAGTGACATATTCATTATAAAGTAGTCAAAGATGCAGAGATTTTCTTTTGGATATAAAAAAATCAATGCCAGCGTTTCACTTTTTCCAACACTGAACTAATTGTTATGACGAGTTGCCCAGTGGGGTTCCACACATAGGAAAGTGCTGACCTCGTTTTTGACGAAATAAAGAATTTAAATTAATAAATTATATTTCTGTTGAATCTCTCATTACGCTACACACACAACGAACTTCAGTGCAAAGGGGCAGCTGCCTGCGTCACGCAAAGCTGGCTTGTTTTTGTGTTTGCAAACTTTGTGGTTTGACTGACAGTCTGATGTATTATAATATTGATTCATATGAATATTTCAGTGTGTGTGTACAATCAGAGGACGTATTTATTCTCTTGCCTCAAGCTACTGAAACTGCCTGCCCAAAGGTTTTCCAAACTTTTCTTAAATCTGCATCAAACAAGGCCACATATATGTCAGTATCGGTATTAGAGATGCACCAATCCCTTATTTACTTTCATTTGGTATTCTGTGTAAAGTTACACAAGGCTGTAGTAAACCATACATCACTTCTAATTAAAAGAAAAGGTTTTACAAAAATGCATCAAATTTAGATATATTTTATATATATATTTATAATATTTTTGAAAATTACTATAAATGAATAATAATAAGTATGATAAGATAATTTCAAAGAGAGCAATGGCAAATTGATAACTCCTCCATAAGGTTTTTGGAGGTCAATATTTGAAATAAAAGTGTAAAGTAAAGAAAGATCACCGAACAGCTGTAAAGATACAGTATAACAACATAATTGAAGTCAATGAAAATGGGGTGAAAAGACCTGGATTAACCTTAAGTCTTGGAATATGGATCGGGACACAGAGCGGTCAGTCCACTATTGGATAAGGGAATTACGGCCGAATTGGCACCCGCTATTGGATTGGACCAGTCCCATATCTAAACAGTAACAGTGTAATATACGGTTTCAAGAAAAATCCTTGGCCTAAGACTGGGCTGTTGGATATTCTCTTTAGAAAGAGGCCTTCACCTTCCCAATTCTCTTTCACTCCCTTTGAAGCAATGATTCCCTCATAACACTCTCTCCCCAAGCAGCACAGGTGTGGATGGGTCAATATTCTTTTTTTCCCTTCACAACAGCTCTTCAACTACATAGATGGAGCCCATTGCCCAACCCTATCACCGAACTTCTGGACCTAGACTATTTGAGTCCGTTTTACATCTTTAGATCAAACCTCAGCACTCCTCTTTGACTATGTTAAACATTGCTTTGGCCTCTCAGAAAGAAAGCTATACCACACCATCACTCCAGCCTTACAGACTGTCCAGTACCCCTCCTGATTAACCTGTGGGGTCCCATAGTTACTATATTAGTATATAGTAGTTACTGAATAACTGTTACTGTAGTAGTATATAGTAGTTACTCAATAACTATAGTAGTTACTCATTCATTTTTCATTCGTTCCTCAGTAATACCTAAAATTGTGTGTAAATAATTGTAAAGTGTTACCTATACATTTCTTTATTTAAAAAATAAATAAAGGGACTGTGTGATGACAAATAAATGGTGTGTTGCATGAGGGCAACACCATGCCCTCAGGTTAGGGTTAAGTTGCTTCAGTTTCAGCATCTTTCAACTCATTCCAAAATCCTAAACTATGGCTGGAGGCTCAGCTTGCCCATTGTATCCCGAACAGAATGATACATTTTAATATGGTGTGATTTTTTTTGACAAAACTAAATGTACGGTAAAGTATTTCCAGTAAGCGATCTCGGGATATTATTCTAAATCGCAGTATGTTTAACTATGATAATCGTGACATGAAATGTTCACATGGTCTCATTCTAAACCCTACCATTATAAGTAAATAATACATTTTGGATAAATCAATGAAACAAAAAATTAATATCACATGAGGAGGATGAGGTGGTGGAGGGATTTGTAGCAAGCATATCCACAGAGACTGTACTTGCATGAATGTGATGGGCATTAGTTGTGGGCCACACAGCTGCTGAATGAGCCAGTGATAACAAAGCATGAATGAAACAGCTGGTGCCAGTCAGCCAATCGGCTAAGGCTATGCTCCATTTATGACTGCAATCTGCTTCTGCTCACAATAGAAATACAAACTATGTTTATATCGACGTTTCCACTGAAAGTCATTAATGATAATATTGAATTAACTCCCAGCACTTTTGACAATGAACCTTCAGTTGCAGACTGTCTGGAGTTTGAGTGTAATATTCCATCACATGGTAACTGCATTACCGACAGCCATTATCTGATAACCAAAAGCTTTCAAAGAACGTCCTGCAGAGGCTTTCAAAATGGGAACTATACTTGCAACATTCTTAAAGTTTTACAAGAACAATATACTTTTTTTTGTCCATACTGCAAATACACCTCAGTCTAATTTGTGTCAAGGTACCGTTAAGGGGCGGAGCTTGTCGTCAGATATGTAGATCACCAAGAGACAAAAGAGAGGTTTGCTCTCAGGCACCAGTGAGTAAATGAGGCCCACTGGGAGGATGAGACTGTCGTATCATCTCCGGCTGGGAGAGTGCACCGTTCTTAAACTCCGACACGGTTACTGTGTGCCAGTCAAACATCATCTATGTCAACTTAACACCAAGATATCTGCTGGGATTACAGGAATAGCACACAGAGACGCCTGGTCGGGGCTTTACATCACTCTGTTAGACAGCCAAGTGTTCCCTGTATAATTCAAAAGTGCACTATACATATTTTACAAACCATGTGTTTACCAGTTTCCACCCACACACACCGTTTAACAAAGCTTTTCATTAAGAGATTTCCCCTTCTTTCAACAGACTATAACAGGCTGTTATCTCATGAGAACGAAAGTGTCAGGTGAGCTATTCTTGCAGGGGGGCTCAGGAGGAGCTTTAGAAGCATCACCCATTCTCTGACAAACACTGGATCTAAGACAAGCTGAAAGAAAACAAGTGGTTTCAGTCCAATTATTCATTCTTGGCAACAGTCTTACAGGATTAAAGAAATGGATAAAAAGAAGACATGACCTTTACAAGCATTTTACGTCAATTCTGATACCTAGCACTTTCATTTAAACAGAAAATAGTGGGAAGAGAAACCATGACAACCTTTGAGCATAAAAGATGATCAATTATGAAGCTGTCCTTTTAGGGTAATTCATTACCCACTTTAAGTATGTATAGTGCGTCTTTAGATACAATAAAAGCCAGTCATAAGTCTATATTGATCATCATGCAATACCTCCTCAACATATCAATAACTGAAGAAAGTAAAAAACTATAGCCTAAAAAAAACAAAAGACAGTCTGCCCTGGATCTAACTGCCGTTATGAAGTCAAGTTGGAGTATTACAGTCAGGGGTATCTAGGGGTGTGCTTATCACAAATGGAGGTAGTGCTAAGTTAGGTTGGTAATGGGGGGGGGGGGAGGGTGTGGCTTTCTCTCCCCTTATGACGTCATAAGGGGAGAGAAATCTGACTGGGGATTTTGAGCACAGGTTTTAAGAAAGGTGGAGGTGGAGAAAAAGAGCAAGTGATGTCATACTTTAGGAGTCTAGATTCACATCACACACCATGAAAAAGTGCATATTGCATAAAAGGTGAGCTTTAAAAAAAGGAAAAGAAAGTAAAATGCTGCTGGAAAACTACGCGACGAGAGCAATGATGTTGACACTAAAACTATAATAAATCAATATAGCCTATAATACAAATATGATATTGAAAAAAAAAATGTCTAGTGAGTGCAGCTTTAAAATGTGATTATACTTAGAAAATGGAGGAAAGTGTATTGTTTGTTACGGTGTTTGAGGAGTAAACTATGTATGAC
Organism: Ammodytes marinus; assembly: GCF_949987685.1. Classification (NCBI taxonomy): domain Eukaryota; kingdom Metazoa; phylum Chordata; class Actinopteri; order Uranoscopiformes; family Ammodytidae; genus Ammodytes; species Ammodytes marinus. The sequence goes on from NC_137212.1 coordinate 27,856,630, forward strand.
TTAAAGATGTTGTATGATTGCACGATTAAAACCTTTTGCAAGCAAACCATGAAAAAATGTAATGCAGATTGTGGGTGATCTCAGCTTACATTGTACACAGCATTTGTCTCTCGGTGTGCACCCTAAAATGCAACCGCTTTCACTAATCAACTCCAAATCCAAATCCACTGTAAGTTTCAGGTGTTTCAACCCAAAAGTTTTTATTTTAAGCGCCCTGTTAGAGTGACAAAGACAATGATAGTGCTGTACAGAGGGTTTATAATCCAGTAAGGTCATGTAATGCAGCATTGTTCCAGCACAGTAGAGAACTCAGCATGTTGTATAAAGATGACTACAGCTAACTTCTCCTTACCTTGTGAAAAGCTGTGGCCTGAGGCTTTCTGTTATGTGTCTTATTCCCTTCTATATAAATGTGGGAGAACATCTCCAGGAGGGGGGTATCCTTCCTCCAGGCGAAAAGGTGGATAATGTTAAAGTGTCAACATGGACCGGTGTTTTATGACATGATGGATTCATCTTCCAGCTGACTCATTCTGTGGCTACTGAAGGATGTGTGTGTGTGTGTGTGTGTGTGTGTGTGTGTGTGTGTGTGTGTGTGTGTGTGTTTGTGTGTGTGTGTGTGTGTGTGTGTGTGTGTGTGTGTGTGTGTGAGGATCTTCCACACAGTTTAGGGTTTCCTTTACAAGCCTTGGACAACTGCCTCTTTCACATCTGAAGGAGTGATGCCTTGTAAATACACATATTGCATTTTTGTTCCTTTAGAAGACATGCACTAATCATGTGGAGAATTTGGCGTTTTAAAAATAACAACAGTGGAATGGAAAAGGGCACAGAGCGGTCTTAATTCCTTGTGCTATAAATAAAGGAGAGAAGCGAGTAAGGTAAGTAATATATAAATAATCTCATTTCCTAGACAACAAGCTCTGCAGCTCGCCCACACAGACTATAATGGGCCAATACCTTATATGACTGTTTGAAAGCATGCTGCCAACACCTTAACACTATCCTCTTCTCTGCAGAAGAGACAAAGTTCTGCTTTGGTCTGTACAAGGACTTACAGTATGACTGAGCACAGCTTTAAATACTGTGTGTTATAGTTATATGATACAAATGATAGTTCACTTAAACACAGTCTACTTACATGGTTTAACTGTGTCTGATGGCTGTTGAGAATCTTTGTCATTGGGTTTGTGATGAGGCGTTCTACTTTTTGCCATATGAATACAAATACAAAACAAATCAGATAAAAATATGAAAATGCGATACATAAAAAACTTCAAATTTGTTCTCCTTTTCTTTTGGATAAACACATTACAATACATAAGAATGCCTCGTTTAAATCAACTGCTCAATGGCTGCTCAAGACCCACACTTAAAGGCAATGAGCTTGTTTTAACTGCACGCAAAACGTAGTCCAGGCTGAAATATCAACCGACACAATATCATATCTGGGTGTAGGTTAATAGAAAATGGTATGCAACAGTGTCACTATCACTGTTAGCCCACCAGAGAGCATTGACATATAAATATTACACTTTCAAATGTTCCACTTCGTTTGTCTTGGTCAGGAAGAAACCAAAAAAATATGTGGGGTGTGTATCAAGATTAGTTTTGTATGTTAACTGTTTATGTTAAAGGTGAAGTAATCGATTTATTTCTGTTAATATAAGTGTTAGATCACTCTATATTCAAACAGTGATCACCTATATAGTGTGCGCGTTTCATAACTCCGATCTCTCAGTCACCCGCTCTGCAATATAATCGGCAAATAAACTTTTCCGGGATCCCACAACTGATATCCAATCAGAAGACAGAACGCTACAAACCGGCACGTCTCACTGCCGGTGCACGCGCAGAGCGACAGATGGGTGAATGTTTATGCGCCTACAATGGCGGAGCAGGTAGAAATCCTTCCCGATGTCTGTTTTGATGGTTTTTATCATGTTTTATTGCACTTACGGATCTGAGATGATGCTAGATAACTCACTGCTTCAAGACCGCAGTGCATTAATGTGGTGACGAGGGAGGGGACAGCTAACTGCCGTCAGTGACAGGAAGTTAGCTAAACTGACCATTCCACTTTACTTCACCGGTAGTCTGACATTTGGGAAATACACTTAATGCCTTTTTGCTGCATGTTAGACAAGACAATTGATACCACTCTTGTATCTACAGTATGTATCTACAGCTGGTTAGCTTAGATTTGAATACAGTTAAGACTGGAAACAGTCAGCTTGGCTCCGTCAAGAAGCAACAAAATCAAACTTACCATTTAGGCCACCTTCATTTAAAAAAATTGGAGAGATCCTCTTTAGAAGCTCATTGTGTGGCTGAATAAAAGCTACAATAACAGACCAGTTACTGGATGGCTTTAAGGGGTCATTCCTGAAAGTTCCAGACCCCCCCTGTAACTACTTTAGGGTAAAGTCACACATTTCCCAACGGGAGCAAGCTTCATCTAAGAACAGAATAGTCTGACTCAGCGTGAGGATATGTGGAACACGTCGCAAAGTGTCTGGCTAATTCTAAAAGTCAGGTAGATGAACTTGATCTTGAGCCAGTTTTTCCCTCCTTTTTTCTGCTGTTCTTTTCAGCACTTTACAAGCTGCTTGCGTCGGGGAATCAGACACTGCAGTTGAGACCCTAATCACAGGACTTTCTTCCCCCTGAACATCTCTTATTGGGTTAAAACCAGTGCCAAAAAAGAACATAGACTAAAGATCTTTACGTTATGATTGTTGACGATGATAATAATGATGATGATGAAGTGTTTTCTAACAGACACGTTTGCTATGATAAAACCTTGTTACATTAGATAGCTGTATATGGACACAGGAAAAACCTGAGATAATCTCTCATTTTAAAATAAGAGCGGACGTATATGTAAAACACTGATCACTACTCAATGATCACAGAGGGTCGTGAAAGGTGTAGTTAGACTGCAGCTAATTCAGGGAGACACGGCTTTCCTGCTTCTGTTGACTAAATGTTAAAGAAAGAAAGAAAGAAAGAAAGAAAGAAAGAAAGAAAGAAAGAAAGAAAGAAAGAAAGAAAGAAAGAAAGAAAGTCCGATTTACAGGACCACCGTTGAAGTAAATGAAAAGAGACAAGGCATTCACTGCACTGCAGATCTAATCTGTCTGCTTTTCCACTTCTCTTAGAGCAGGACACTAAACTCTTGAACAACTGACCCTGATTTACTAAATGTGATCTGTGATCCTTTTAACAGATTAAAAGTTAGTGCTAAAAGCACACACACACACACACACACACACACACACACACACACACACACACACACACACACACACACACACCCACACACACACACACACACACACACACACACACACACATGGCTAAAATGGATGAGCAATCAATCAGCAACTCTGGCGTTTTAAAGGTGAGCAACAGACGATAAGTAAAGCTGATCATTGAGCCGAAAGGATTTACAACATGATAGGATAGTCAGGCTTTCTTTTTTACCCTTTTTACCCCTGCACATGAATTAAAATACAAATAATTGGTATCACATTCATACAGAATGTGTTCTCAAGACGTGAGATATCTTTTCAATCAGGCTGTACGATAAAGGTGCATCTAAAGACAAACATTTGAATATCATGGTAAAGTTCATTAAAAAAGTGAAACTTTCATATATTCTAGATTCATTACGCAAAGTGAAATATGTCAGGCCGTTGTTTTGTTTAAATATCTGATTACGGCTTACAGCATATGGAGTAAAGAATCCAGTATCTCAAAATATAAGAATATTACATGAAACCAATCAAAAAAGGGATTAATAATAAAGAGATGTCGACCATCTGAAAAGTATTCCAACGTTGTAATAAATGTTAAACTGCACATTTGTCCTGCTTGTATCTATTTATTTCAGAAGTCTCAAGGTTCCAAAGTTTTTTGAATGAATACTTGGATGAAGCGGCCTTTGATGGCAGGCCAGAACTGATATTTTAATGTTGTGTGCGATTCAAGCATCATTTTAGTAAATATAAGTATAGTCCTAGGCTCTTTATCATCAGATCAGGATCTGGGGGGGTGGAGGGGGGGGGGGGGTGGTAATGTAAAACATATCAGGACATCAGGACAGGCCCAACCATGCGTGATAGCTAATTTTGCTCATGAATGACTGACAATGTGATGGAGCAGTTGCTTCTTGTGCGAGCCTCACTTAATCAGTGTGCAGAATGCCTGTGTTACCCTGGGACTGATGAGGGTGATTAAAGAGAAATCCAAGGTCATATTAAGGTTTCCAGCTGTGACACACTGTAAATTCTTGGGCAGCTTTACATTCACTTCAATAGCCTGCCTCAAAGGTTACCTTCTACAGTGTTTCATGTTTATTTTTCTAGCTGGCCAAGTGAGGACAGTATACCTCCAATACATGAAGTCATTTACAATAGTCCAGGTATGAGAAGAAATAACCCTCTCCCTTTTTCTCAAGAGCCACCATTCTGAAAACATGTGTTCAAAAAACCCTGGTCAGATTATTTCCCCTTATGACGTCTCAAGAGGGAGAATCCACAAAACCTTAATAACCAACCTTACTTAGCACTACCTCCACCTGTGATAAGCACACCCCATGATACATCTGAATCTAAGTAGCAGTTACATTCAAACCAGCAGTTACATTCAGGGCCAATCAGAGCAGGCTGGGCTTTTTGGAAGGCTCCTAAAGAGAGCTTAAAAAGAGTGAGACTCTAAAAAGGAGAATTTCAGACAGGGGCTAAAAAGAGGATATTCAGCAATGGTAAAAATATAAAGTTTTTTGGTACACAGCTTGAAAAAAGAGAGGTGCAAAATAATGTTGTTCAGGACCACAGATAAACTACCACGGTGTTCCTCTGCTCAGAATAACCTGATAAAAGTGATCTATGGCCCCAGAAATATATAAATGGAGGTATAGCGCTTATGTGAGGTCACTTTGCTGCCTAAGTCAGTCCAGACCAATGATCAATGATGCTTGTGATACCATATCCTCCATCAGGATTGTGTGTGGAGTTTATTCGATACAGTAATGCCTTCGCGGACAGGATGCAAGTGCAATTCCTTCAGCGATGAGGAGGAGGAGAGATACTCAAAGGCCCAGGACGCATTAACGCAGACAGTCTGATAATGAGGAGGCTAAATGCTTTTATACAGTATGAGTATGGCTACACACAGACAGCAAATCTCCAGTTAAAAGCGGGGTGTGGTCGCTAGCATGGACATGAGGTCTGGACCATTAAGTGCTGAGACTTAGTTAACCTATTATAGATTTTCAAAGCTGATGAGATGGAAAATAATGAAATATATGTGTGTATCTACAGTATGTACCTGCAGTCATAAGCTTACATTAAAACAGTCTGAGTTTAGAAATTGAAATTATACTCATATAAACAGTAACGGTTGTTGACAAGGCCGTTGCAACAGTGAAGCTGGCCAACTGAGGACATTATTCCTCCAATACATGAAGCCATTTACAATAGTCCAGGGGTTTTCAATGTCTAAGAATGCAGATGTATGGAGGTTTAATGATGATGCCCTTGGGAAGTGTAAGTCCCATTGTGTCTGTGTGAGTTATGACTCTGAAACTTATGGATTTTTTGACAAAATGCAGCCCAGTATATATCTGTATCTTTAATTTTGTTTACCAGCTGTATATTTGGTAAACAAAATTAAAATGCACAAATCACAAAATGCAAACTAATAGAAATAGAAAAAGTATAACTTTTTGAACTCGAGTAACACACACACACACACACACACACAAAAGAAAATATCCCATTATCTGTAAGAATAAGATAAACTTGAATATATTTCTTTCATATAAAAACACAATTTAACATGTCAAACTAAATGAACTTAATAACTAACCCGACTCATTTACATAATATGAATCTGAAGTGACACTGGAGGCGATGTGTTTAAGCGTCTTAATGGTGCTAACACACTGCTGCTGTGTAGAGAGATGCATTAAAATGCACCGCGGGTACATTTCATCACACGCTCTCTTGTCAGGACAGCATGTCGGCAGCTATTTCCTGTTGGTAGCATGTGAGTGGGCACCAAGCCCTGTCAGCAGTTCAGACCAATGATAGATGGCATACAGGCGTTAAACTGTGAAGCCCATGGTGTGCCAACCCCCAACACGCCTGCACAAATACACTTACACACACCTCTCAAAATGGAACTGCTGCTTTTTTATCTTTTATTTTTTTACATTTGAAAAATTGGACAACATGGTAACATAACTTACTGACTTTATCTTCTAACAAGACCATTAGGGCATTCGTGAACCAGGATGTAAAACCATACAACTGTCAATGATCTGATAGAGGAAATTAGCAAACCGCTATCGACAACCCAAGAAAAGCCTCTATGAAATGCTTTCTGTTAGCAAACTAGACTGACACACTCAAAACGTTTTTAGACTGTTGTGTTTTGTCACATTCCAATAACTCACCTTTTAAGAAAGTGCTTTTAAGTATTAAGGAGGGGCTTTATTCATTGTTAAAGTAATTTACTATTGCTTTATCAATCAGTTGCAAGCCATTCAAGTCAACAGATTTTGTCTTTGCAGGTTGTGAACATTAATTTTACTTTCTGACAAGGCTGCATTTACTAAGAGTAATATGCTGTGACGACAGGCTTTATTAATGTTTAATAAGTAATGTACCAATGATTTGTAGATCAGTTATCAGAGAGATTTTTTCACAACCTGGCAACCCAAAAACTTCTTTAGAATAAATTATAATTGTTCTTAAAAGAAAGCGTTACCCTATCTTATTAACACTTTGTATTCAATCATAATGAATAGTAAAGAGAAGTCCATTAGAACTACAAAAGACTGTGTGTAGCCTTGTAGTTTTGGTTTGTATAATATGAGCATGTGTATTGAACTCACCATGTTGACTTCTGACACCATGTCGATACTGGCCACGTCTATACTCATGCCAACAGCGACCGGGTGTCCTTAAAATACACACAATAAAGTTAACTACGGACTACACTTATTCAGTGTATAGGGTAAAGAAAACTTTGTGGGGAGCCATTTGGGTGACGCACCCCAAAAGAAGACATACCTCCAAAGTCTGGCCGAAGACGAATATCGTATCCTTTTAACAGTTTATCCACGGTCTCTTTAACGTAAGACATGTTCCCCGGCTCGTTGGCGCTGAAAGAGAGAAGACAGCAAAAAAGATGGTGACTATTTCGGGAGACGGGACAAGTGGCACCCGCACTTGTGTCCGGGTTTCAACCCCCTCGGGCCGGCGGACACTCACCTCTGGGCGCAGCAAATCACTGCCACGACCAGCGGCAGAGCAACAAAGTCAAAGCGAACCCACATCCCTTTGTGAGGTGTGTCTGGGTGGATGGGTGGGTGCCGTCCAGCGTTCAACAAATGACTGAATGAGTAAAACCTTCCATTGAGCTCCGCTACATCAGGTGAGACTCACTTCTTCTTCTCCCACATTGTGTCTACCTCGCGCGCAGCCCGCGTCAACATGCTTCACGAGACACTTGGCTGTCAGCTGTGCCGCGAAGCCACACACCGGCTGCTCCGTATCTCCATCCTCCGGTGAGCAGGTTGCCGCTCACAGTCACACTCCAAAGTGTTCGTCAGATATGCTATTCGTTCTCCACCATACACACACCAACACACGCACATACACAAAAACTCACACACAAACACCCACGGGTCCAATATATGCGATGTTGTCTCTCTACTGTACAGTAGCTTAACTGAGTTTGGAGCAGGCTGCCCTGGTCATCATTAAAGCTCACGTGACAGACGCAGACCCCATATGGAGGCTTATTTAAGAGTCAGAGGGCAGGAGTTCAGTGATGTTATAAGATTTGGGTCTCCTGAGGGTTGAGCTAAGCCGGAAAGAGATTTACCGAAGTAGTCTACCATACCTCACCATACCTCACCCTAGGTTACATAGCCTATAGGTTTGAGGTATTGGACTAGCCTACTTTGTTAGAGTAATGTTCTGCTACTTTTTGCTTCAAGCCTTCTCCATCTAATTTCAGAGGCAACTATTGTAGGCCTATAGGCTACTTCTTACCCCACTACATTTGCCATTTGACCTCTTTTTTTTTAAAGATATTTTTTGGGCATTTTTATGCTTTATTTGATAGTGCAGAGAGACAGAGGTGAAATGGGGCAGAGAGGGGAGTGACATGCAGAGAACGACCGCGGGTGGGTCTGCTGCTGGGCCCGGCCCGGGAGGGGGACGCCTTACCAACTGAGCTAAAGGTGCCCCCTACCAACTGAGCTAAAGGCGCCCCCACCATTTGACCTCTTTAATGACAGTACAGTTTGTCATCCCCTTCTTGTTCAGTGAAAAGCATGTGACTATCATCTCCAGATGTTTGTGACAAACTGAAGGATGACATGATGTGAGAATACCATCCTCCTCCTTTAAAATAAATAAACAAACTATCCCCCCCCCCCCCCCCCCCTCACCGTAAAGTGTAAGGTTCAATATCATTGCAGGGAACCAGAGTATGCTTGGACTGGACTATTCCCAACACGTTTTTTTCCTTCCATTTATTCAAGAGTCAGACTCACGTTTCCGAATGACAGTCACTGCTTTGTATGGAGTGGTTCTTACCTTGTGTCATAGATGGCGTACAGCTTTTTGTTCCCATCAACAGCATTCCTGTAACATAGAAAAAGAGGGAGGAATTACCTTGGTGTCAACTCAATACTATAGCGCTGACTGACTGTTTTCATCTCCTTACCCGGAGCTTCTGTTTCTGAATCAATTTGCAAGAAGGTGCTGAAGCTTCACAAGCCTTTCTATGGGTTCATATCATTTCAAATGCAACAAAGTGGAATAAGTACAGTGCTGTTTGTGTGTGTGTGTGTTTTTTTTTTTTGTGTTTTTGTGCCACTTAAGACAGTAAAAGGAAAACCAAAACTGGTGATTTACCGCCAGGGATGCATTGATCCAACTATATAAGTAAACATGAAATCCTCCTATCTGCAGACTGCTGTGTGTGTGTTGTATAAACTTGTTTGAATTATTACCATGTAACTAACTGTGACAGTTATTTCTATAAGTAGTGGAGACGTTAACAGATCATCTTTTTTTCAGGTTCCTGTAGGTTTTACTTGTTGATTGACGAAACGTTGAAAAAGTTGCATTTATAATACAGTAGCTCAAATGAGAGTTAAAGCTATAGTGCACCACTTATTTCGGCCCCCATGAGGAATTCTGAGTAATTATAAAAACACTGTCAGTACATACAAGAGGTAAGCCTTCAGTGATTGTGTATGGATCGTAGCCCTTCTGCTGTACATCCTGGTGTTTTCTTGACAGTAGAATCAACATTTCTTTGGTGCCTCTTGGGATTTTTCTGTGGTTAGGGTGACAGCAGTTTGTAAACGCTCCCCTACTTAGAAAAACAGAGAGAGTTTTGCTGAGTTGATAGGCTTTATCAGCTTTGTGGCAACTCGTTTGACAAAGGCTTGAATGTAGCCTACATTCATTTATATGAAAAAGTTACACACTATGGCTTTCCGTTCAAATAAGAGTTAAATGGGGGAGAATGGAACCACATTCTTATAGTGAGTCCTGTTTCTGCTGGACTCAGGTTTGTTGCAACATTACCTTAAAAACACCTTACATTTTTGGGGGGAAATAGTTATTTGATTATAAGATTATTAAAGCTTTCCAGAGGTTGCAGAGCTGTCACTATTGTTACTAATGATCCTGGTCTCTCTCTCTCTCTCTCTTTCTGTGCCGTGTCGCCCCCTCCCCTATCTGTCTCCCCATCTCTCCACAGCATCTCTCTCTCTCTCCTCCACTCTCTGGCCGTGCATCCTCCTGCTTTCCTGGCCGCTGAAAGACTGCTGCTCGCTCTTCTCTTACATTCGCACCACCACCACCACCACCACCACCACCACCACTGTCCATTCGCATTTCTTATACTTTTACGTTTGGATACAGTATTGGATTTTGCTGCGTGCTGCTCGCGGCTCCTCGGAGATCCAAACTAAAAGGATGGTCAGTCAGCGCAAGTGTTGGGAAGCATCTATTTCCTCGCTGCCAACATTGTAATCGCTCCGGTGAGGGGGGGCGAAATAAACCTCGCTGACAGTTACATTAGTCCCCATATCTTTTTTTCTATCTATCTTTCTTTCTCTTTCTTCTCCCTCTCCCTCTCCAATCATCAATATGCGATTACTGTGCGCGGATGGAGGCGACGTTCTTCACAATTGATGCCAACATCTAAAGAAAAAAAGTGCAATCTGCGTGTGAGATATATCTGGAGCTGGAAGAAGTTTGACTGCGCATCGTCTTGTGTGGTAAGCTTTGGCAACTGCGGGGCTCGGCGCCTGTGCAGCAGAGCGCTATATTGTCACAGGCCGGCGTAGGGCTATACAGTACAGTAGTAGGCTATATACGAGATGTGGTGGGCATTGTAGAAGAGAGGCTACACACAGTATAGTGTATACATAAGGTCTGCTGCTACTGACCGACAGGACCGCGGCTTGTGTGGGGGATCCGAGTGCTCGGACGAATGAGTCGTGAGCGAAGGTGGGATGCGGTGCGTACAGACAGTATAGCCTACACTGTACATGTGAGGGGTTCAGCTGCGGTGCACAAAGCATTGCGGGACTATAGGATTGTGCTTGTGGTGGAGAGACCCTTCGGACGGGCTGTACAGGCTACAATGCACAGGCAGAGGCGTTTTTCCCCCACACACACGTTTAGCTCTGAGTGCATTTCCAGTTGTGAGAAAAGCCTGTGTGATCCTGACCACACAGTCATCAACTTAGCACAGAGCGCGTTAATTAGTGAAATTGAACCAGCGGCTTTTGCATTGAGATGGCTGGGCTAGGTGAGAGAGAGAGAGAGAGAGAGGGGGTCCAACAAAGGGAGGACACGCTGTAGTGTGGACTATAGCAAGTATAGGGATCTATGATAGAGGAACTTTGTATTATCAGCTCCTTTTTTTATTCATTCAGGTACCATCTGCAGATTTTGAACAGATGTTGTCCAAGGCAGACTGCAACTATGGACACGTGTGTCCGACATGCAGATTGCTGCATTGTGATTGTGAGACTGGCAGCACATTGCTGTTCAATTGCTTGTGTGATGTTGTAACGTAGGAGTGGGAAAACATTTGTGCACCTGATGAGGGACTAACTGATCACTTTACACTCAAATGCACGCAGCGAAGGGGTAAAATATTACTATAGAGACTCAAGGAAGGTGTTATGTCATTGTATTGCTACAACAGAAATTTGTGTTGGCACTCTTATTAAAACAGCAATACACTAAATTAAATTGTATCTGCCAGTTGATATATAGGCTACCTGCACGAAATCTGATTGAAATGCTGGACCTTTTTACAATGATTGATTGATGTGTTAATGAGTGTCCGTTAATTAGTTTTTTTCCACAGTCAATCTACTATGGGACGAGGGAGACGATACAGAAGATGATTCTAACATTACACAGTGTTCATTCAGCTTGGATTTTGACCTGCTGTAAAACCCCAGTTATTATTGTTTTCTAAAAGAAGTCTATCTGCTTCCAGGAATGGGCGATGGAATGTGCCACGGCTTTGCAATGAGACGTCTGTGGGTCTGTGTCTTGCTTGTGAGCATCGCCTGCTGTCTGGGGTAAGGAACTGACCCAGCACAATTGACACAGTATGGAATAATTGACCTGCTAGTATATGCAATCATATAGAAAATGCTGTGTAACATTGGACGTGAAGTGATTGAAACTGGACTTTTTGTTAATGATCATCCCAGGTTACATTACGTTGCATCTCTCTCTCGACTTTAAGACTTTAGATTTATTTATTTTTCGAAGTGATTATTCGTTTCATTTGCTCTCACGTCTCAGCCTCTCCCAGGATGTGACTGGAACCCCCAAAGAGACTGAACTGAATGACAACATCACCATCTTCACACGCATCCTGGACGGACTGCTGGATGGTTACGACAACCGGCTCCGCCCTGGACTGGGAGGTAGGCCCCCCCTGTCTATTCAATATATATACACCTCAACACCTCCCTTTAGGTAATGAACAATGTCACATATAAAATGTATAGATACAAAGTGAGGACTGACCATGTCATAATGAATATATCTTGTATCTCTCTTCAAGTAAATAAAAGTTAAGTAGCCTACAGTACATTTAAAAAAACAAAAAGCCATTCGGTCCGCACAGAAAGCAATGCTCTGCGCTGCAACATCTGTCTTCTTAGAGGACCATGTGTCTCCACTCACCAAAGGTCTTTGACAAATAGACGTGATCAGCTGTGTGGATCCGCTCTTAAGTGTGATTTAATGGGCACAGTGCGGTTGCCACGCTGAAGCACGTATATATAGTGTACCTGTGTGACCTTGAGAAAGCCATTATCCCCCGGCATTGAAACAGCAGCTCCATTGTTCTCTTAGACGCAGGGCCAACCAATCAGAAGTTCTCAACCCCCCCCAAAAAAGAGATGTCTAAACACCGAATGAACAATACGGAGAGAGCACGTTTTTCTCTTCTGCTGCTCTGTGGCTTAAGAGTATTGCAATTTTTTTACGAGACTGTTTGAGATCGCAGCAGATAAAAGAGAGTGGACCTCTCAGAGTATAGAAGTGTTGTCCTGCATATTGATGGCACTGAGCTTCTATCCCGGCTCGTCTATAACAGTGCTTTTCAAACTGTGGGAGTTATGGCAGGGGGGGCGCGGATGAAAATGTGAAAAAAGTTTGTGTTTTATTATATTAACATCATATTAAGCAAATGTAAGTTATCATACAAAAAAAGGAATACAATGTTTTGGTCTAGATAGTTAATAGCCTAATAATTGAATTAGATCATCTGCCCAACCCAGAGGACCCTGCATAATATTTTATTTTAAATTAATATTTTTATGGAAAATTCATGTGTCTTATTTCTTCAATAGCTTCTAATTCATCCGACCCAGTGTCTCCAAATTATTTGTTCACACAAACATCCTCATATTTAGCCTCTTAATTTCCCTCTCAAAGTGCACCAGATTCATGCATTTCACTTTAAAAAAGGTAAAAACAAATCTGCCGGGGGGGGGGCATACCCCCGGACACCCCTATGAGGGTCGGGACCTTGGATGGCTAGGCTACTATTTTCACCCAGCTGGACATTGGAGGCACTAGCGAAAAAACACTGGGTGTGTGAAGGACATTTAACAATAATCAAATATTTGGGCAAGTCTGTCTGCCTATCTTTCTCACTCCGCTGCACACTCAGTCACTAGCCTACTAACCATGCTTAAAGTAATCAGGATTAAACCACTGGATTAAGATGTTCAAGTGTATTTTAAAAAACAAAAAAACATACTTAGATAAAGAAGTTATTTTTTTTATGTTTAAAAACGCACAAAGATGTTTAGAATGTTTCAAAAATATGTTTAAAATGTGTAAAATAATTAAAAGATCTTTCAAAACACACAGGGATTAAGAATTTTTTTTGGGGTGGGGGGGGGGTCAACTGAAATTTGTTCTCTGAGGGCTCACTCTCTCACACTTTGAAAAACCCTGGTCTATAGGATGTTTGCATGCGCCTTCTGGAGCTGCCCAGAAAATGCTAAAACAAAGCAGCACAATTAAGATTATTTTTCTAAATAGCTACCAACAAACTGTATGCCCCCTATTATTGTATTCAGTGTGATTGATCTTGATGGAATTCAAGAGGTTTTTTATTTGATAGACGAACCCATGTTTTATGTTTGATTCCCTCCAAACACGATGAAGTGTCTTTTTTTATTGTACCACAAGGAGGCGCCAAAGTCATAACTGGTCATTTCTTATAGGAGCTTTGATTAAAAGTGTGTTTTTTTTTTAAATGTGGGCGGGTAGTATTGATAGGCTCGCTGTAGATGGCTTATTTTTTAGCATTCAGACTGCACAAGTATTACAATCTAGGCATGGTTGATTTATATCTGTAATGTCACAGAAATGGGAAAAAAAGCCCTCATATTCAGAATAGAATTGTTTTATATAGCATATGTGCACATAGATCAAAATATGAATGTATTGTAAAGGCTCACAATATTCTATCTATCTTTACAGAGAAGGTGACCGAGATCAAAACCAACATCTTTGTCACAAGCTTTGGTCCGGTCTCTGACACTGAAATGGTAAGAGGCTCCTGGTAATAATTATACTAAGTGTCAAAAAGATTTGAGGTGTTATTACATGTTTTCTTAAAATCAAGACATACATATTTTTTCACTTAATACAAACCATTAGTCTATAAAAAATATCTAAACATCTCATTGAAATAATCTGTGTATAAATCCATTCTGCATACAGGGGATGTAAAGTGATCATCCAACCTAAACGTATTTAACGCACCTTTCTAAACAGTTCTATCATGGCTGAGTCTACTGGCCTAAATACAAGGCACAATCATAATGTGTTAAGACAGAGGCTCCATGTATATTAACATCTGTAGTCACTATTTTCCACTTGCATGTACAGTATTAATTAGACTTATCTGTTCATGTGTTTTAGGAGGAGTTAGCAATTCTGGAGAGCGCTTGTTGTCCAAGTCACTTTTTGTCAAAGTCAGTGAATATCTCTTCATGATCCACTACCTGTCCATACTGTGTGTGGCGTATAAACACAGTCAAGACTTATTACACAGCCTATAGGCTCTGTGAATGGTCAATGTTGGTAGCTACAGTTGGCCCCTCTTGTTTACGTACCCTTATTTTACATACCTGTTTACTGTGTATTCACACCAGATTTCTCACCAGCTTCCACCACCAACTTTATGCACAGTTAGCGCGTATTGTGCGATAGATTTTCACTGATTTTGACTAAAAAGTGTATTTTGACAACAAGCGTTTCTCCAGAACAACTGGCTCCACCTTTAAAAAATTAATAAATAAATGTTCTAAATGGTGTTATTTCCCCCTCTGTAGGAATACACCATTGACGTCTTCTTCCGTCAGAGCTGGAAAGATGAGCGGCTGTGCTTCAAGGGCCCCATGGAGATGCTGCCCTTGAATAATCTCCTGGCCAGCAACATCTGGACCCCAGACACCTTCTTCCTCAACGGGAAGAAATCCATCGCACACAACATGACCACACCCAACAAGCTGCTGCGGCTGAAAGATGACGGCACTCTGCTCTACACCATGAGGTATAAGCTCTCCCAACCGTTTGCTCTGACCCTAACTGACTATCACTACAGTATAGGATGAACATTTATATTCCAATCTGACTTAAGTCAAACGGCCGGAATCATAAGAGCGGATGAGTGTGGTTTTAGAACAATGTTGTTGTGTAATGCAAATAGAACTGGAGGAGACAACCAAAGCGTCTCCCTTTAGATTTTCAGTCTTTGGTAGTGTTTTTTTTCTTTTCCCGAGACCTCCTCGCTGCACTTAAACAACCCACACTCACATTACATGTCTCAGTGGTGCATTGATGCGTCACCATGTTGTACTCGTGCTGTAACAGTTATAGGTCAGAGGAACTTGAAATGCTTTGCCCTGACCCAGCACTCCGAAACAGGGCAGTGTGTGTGTGTGTGTGTGTGTGTGTGTGTGTGGGGGGGGGGGGGTCCCTCCACCAGGCAATAACTATGTCAAAATTCCAAAACATATACAGTATATTGTAGCCAAAATTTAAAATAATATTTAATCACAAAAGCTGTAAAGTACATCTTGTTTCTCCATTTTCTCTTACTTTAAAGTCTCTAAGAGCTGTCCAGTCATTTGTTTTAAAAGCGTGCCAATACTCCATTCATTATTTGTGCCTTTTAAGAGCAATACATTACAGCGCTGTAGAAAGAGATATTATTTCCTAAATAGAAACATCTCATTTGCGTCCACTTTCATCTGTCATCATCTAAGCAGGCCGATAAATCCTCCAAATCAAATCAAAGCAAAGCAAGCCGGGAGGAAACGGACGTGGGTGTGCAAGTCAAAAAGGGTTATTGATCCACTGAGCTCAAAAATGCTACAAATCTACACTACATTTGCTAACACTACAGACCATTAGAAATAGGTTCACGATGGTCCATTAATGCATTTGTGTTCTGGGAACAAGGTTATTAGAGAGGCATTTTATGCATGCATTGCTCCCCTACATTGTTTTTTTCACAGAACAAGTAGTGTGCAGTGCCTGGGCTAGTGTACCATGAACATATCTCTCGGAGGAGAAGACAGAGTTTGGATCCCAGCAGTGCGTGCATCACAGACAGTGCAGATTATCTCAGAGAGGCCAGTAATAACACAATAGATCACAATCGTTTCCCGTGAATCTAAAACAGGAAAATGTACCTGTGTGTAATAATGATAATAGCCATTTAGCTTTTTAGTTTCTGCTTGTAATTGTTCTGCTCGTCTGCACTGTCCTTATTGGCCATTATGATTTATTAAGGAGCATATGTTTGACTGACTTCACTAATTAAAGCCATCCAGCGCTGCTCATATTCTGTAAAAGTCCCTCTGTGGATGTTAGTCAAGCTCAGAAAGATAGGTGTCAGAGCCACGCAGAGCTACTCTGACCTGGATGATCTGCACATTAGGCACTAACACTGAAACTACTCTGACAACGTCACAGAAGACAGACATTTCAACAGCCTTCCTGCCACTACAATACAATTACACTCCAATGATCCTTTTCGTTACTGATTAATATTCAGATTTTTTTTTCTTCAGTTCATCGTTTCATCTTTTTGTCTATAAAATGTCAGAAAATAGGCGCCAAATTCAAATGTCTGTTTTCTTTGATCAACAGTCCAAAACCCCAAAGACAACAATACTACAATACTAAAGTATCAAACCAGAGAAACTTTGGCATTTCA
The DNA here is from genome assembly GCF_949987685.1 of Ammodytes marinus. Lineage (NCBI taxonomy): Eukaryota > Metazoa > Chordata > Actinopteri > Uranoscopiformes > Ammodytidae > Ammodytes > Ammodytes marinus. The sequence goes on from NC_137212.1 coordinate 27,873,451, forward strand.
TAATTAATCACTTAATTAAACATTTATTAAATTAAATTAAATTAAATTAAATTAAATAATTAAATAAATGCTGATTCCTCTGATACTTTGTCATTGAGACATGGGACATGTGAAAGTACTTTTTAAGCAAATAATCAAAAAATCATCTAGATTTCTTCTGTGCGTTATTTCCCAACACATGTTTATAATATTTTGCCTGACATATTTGGTATCATTTCTTATAAAGTAAAAATTAATATCCCAGCTCTTTAGTACGTCTGTGTTTGTTTAGAGATGTTTTAATCTTGAGCAATGCAATGTATTTTAAATGAGAAGATTGTGTGATTCACATAAAACATCTTCATCTCCAAATCAATTTTAAATGTAGCTGTGAAAAGAAAATGTAGTCTCGGAAAAAGTATAATCATTTCCTGTGAATTTAAAATACTCAAGCACCGCCTATTATCATATAAAACATATGAATGTGTCCTATATCAGTGTTATATATTTGTCTCATTGTTTCTGGTGGCATCTGGTGGTATTACTGTGGGTATACTGATTGTCATGGTTCTGAAAGCTGCTCTGCCCATCATAAGACTGTCCAGAAGAGGGCAGCATTAGATAAGAGTCTCATTGTGCCCTGTTCCAGTGGTTGGTTTTCAGACATTATTGATCCACTATTTGTTTCCAATAAAGCTTTATTTGAATTTCCTCGGACAAGTGGCAGTTTTCTTCGACAAAATTATCCTCAATTGCTTCCTCAAATAATTCTCAAGATAATTTTTTTGCACATATACATATGCCTTATTCTTCCATGATAAGCATCATCATGAGTCCCTCTGGTGGCTCACTTGGTTAATGCTCTGTGTTGGATGCTGTAAACTGTTTGAGAAACACTAATAAAGACAGGCCATGCTGTTCATTGTTTAATGGCTGTATACAGAATTAAGCACAATCCAAATCAACCAAATTATTCATAATAAGAGGACACTTCAATTTGTGTAAATGATGATCGTGATGATGATGGTGTCTCATCTCGCCAAAGTTCATTTTGCTTTCTGACTTTTTTCTTTCAGACTGACTATAGCCGCAGAGTGCCCGATGCAACTGGAGGATTTCCCAATGGACGCCCATGCTTGTCCCCTTAAATTTGGAAGCTGTGAGTAAACGCACCTATAAGCAAAAGCACACAAGTGAATGACAGCATTAAAAGGTACATATTATGCTCATTTTCAGGTTCAAAATTTTTATTTGGGTTTCTAATAGAAACTGTTGTCATGGTGTGTAGAGTAAAAAAAAACTGAGTGCTATTGCTGATTGTCCTCTTCAGTCTGAAACATCTGTTTTAGAGCCAGCCTCTCTCCGCGCTCCAAAAAGCCTACTCTGCTCTGATTGGACGTGAATCGAACTGCCAGTTAGATTTAGGGGTATCTGAGGGTAGTGCAAGGTTAAGTTGGTAGTGTATGTGTGTGTGTGTGTGTGTGTGTGTGTGTGTGTGTGTGTGTGTGTGTGTGTGTGTGTGTGTGTGTGTGTGTGTGTGTGTGTGTGTGTGTGTGTGTAAATGTGTGTATGAGGGGAGGAAATGAGGGACAAATCTGACTGGGGTTTTCGAACACAGGTTTTCAGAAAGAGATGGAAGTGGAGAAAAGAGAGGTTTTTTCCTCATACTTTGGGAGTCTCTAGACACACCAGTTACCCATATTAATGTTTAAATAATGCATACCTTTAAACACAGCAAGAAAAGGTACAGTGTAAATATTTTGTAGGCGAGGCATCAGTGACACCTGAGCACCGCAAGTGTTGCCATACCGTTAAAATACATGAGATCACTTGTAAGAATAGAGGAATGTAGTTTAGACATGGCATCATTGTCAGTGTCTTTATCTGTGCGGGGGATATAGGGATGGATATGTACAGGTCTGTTTGACAGCCTGCACCCCTCAAAGGTGCAAAGCTATTGTTATGGCGTGGCAGGAGAGAGAGCCATGTAGACACTGACACACTACTCCCGATGAAGCCATTAATCAACATGTCACATCCATCCACCTGCATCTTTCACTGCCTCAGCTACATTTAACAGGAAATATTTGAATCACACAGAGTCGAAACAGCTTGACGCACACTCCCACGCACACACTCGAGCACGCGCGTACACTTATCACCAAGGTAACCTTCATGCCTTCAACAATCCAATCCTACACCTTTCCCGTGCACAGTTAAACCACATTTCTGGCTCCTCCCCAGGACAGCCTCATGACTTGTAAGCCAGTTAGGCTGCCTCACACGGCCCCAGAGGTACTGAAATATCTGGGGAGCTCCGTCCATGTAAGCTTCGGATTAGCATCATGGTCTTCCCCGCAACTGATGTGTGAAGGGTTGTCTAGCTGGGCTCAGAGGCATAGCTACAGTCTCTCTCTCTCTCTCTCTGCTTTGGTTAACTTAACCCCCAGCTGAGAACAGGGTTGGGGATAATCACAGCAACTAGTAGATATACTACATGCTTGTTGACATTGCGGCAATCTATCTAATGTCGATTAACTTATCAGGGAGCACTGAAAGTCAAAGCATTTTTTAGTTGTTCATTTTTCATTAATTTTTGGGAAAAGAAAGTATAATATGAAAAAAAGAATAATCCAGAAAAAAACTCTCCTGTGCAATTTGCATTTTTAAATTGGGGCATTCCAAAACTTGAGTAGCAATACCAAATGTGGCATAATGCAAATGAAATGGAAAACAATTCAGTCTCCTACCCCAGCTGATGTGGCCTTTGAGCATCTATGAGTTCCCACTATCAAAGGTTGAAAAACTGAAAAGGTTGATCAGTTTCTCGCCAAAAAGTGGCTTGGCCTCCCCAGGTGTTTTAGCAATTTATGGCTGTACGGAAAAGGCGTTCTGGATCTTCCAGTGTCCAGTCTTATAGAGGAGTTCGGCTGGAACTAACACTGACGGAATCCCGGGTGCCCGTTTTGTAGCCTAACAGCTCCAACTCTCACATATGGAAGGAAATGGACCCCATCTGCAGCTACACAGCAAGCTAAGTCAGCCCTCAAGCACCAGGACAACATTGGCCATCATAATCAATAAAAAGCAAGGGCAGTGGATGAGATGGGGGGAGGGAGTTGAGAAGAGAAGATTATCTTGGGAGCTCTGGTATGGAAGAATTTCCAAAGAGCTTCATCTTAAGCCACATATAATGTCCTGCCGACTCCCAGTAATCTCAACCAGTGGTACTGAGAAGACCCATCTCCAGCAAACCTGAAGCACATCCTGGTTGGCTGAAAAACAAGCCTGACACAAGGCCGTTACACCTAGCGGCACAACCAGGTGCTGAAGTGCCTAGCAGCTACTCTGGAGACCAGGCAAACATATATCCATGGCCTTCCTCCTTCATCCCTCCATCCTACCACTGCAAGGAAGTTCATCCCTGAAGGTAGAAAGCAAACTAAAACCACCACCTGTACACAATCAGACTCCAGCCAGCTGGGAGGGGCACGTGACTGCAGGTTAATGGCGGAGCTGAATCAAAGGCTCTGCCATCCAAGATCTCCAATACTAACCTGAGAACAGACCTTGTGCTCTTGTCCACCTCACTTCACAGTGTTTACATCATAGAACTTACTGTGCCCTGGGAAGCTGCGGTGGAGGAGGCCTATGAACTTTAACGCCTTAAGTATGCTGAGCTGGAGTAACAAAGCCATACAAAAGCTCCGAGACCTTATGTGAGCTGTGCAATTGTGTAACAACAGAGGTGACATAGTGTATAGCACAATATCCAGATGCTTTACATAGAAATAATAAAACGTAGTTTGCCATTAAATGATTTGAAGACCTAGTAAACCCACCACTCCTGAGAGGTCGTAAGATTGTAAAGTTATCGCGGTGGACGGTGCCACGTAAACAGTCTTCTCTGACTTTATTAACCCGAGCTAATCCTTTGACCAAATGGACAGCACTCAACCACAAGCTCCAGGCCTAGTTCTCTGCCTCTTGATTCTTTTATTGTATCAGTATAGGACAACAGTTGTATCTACTGTATTTCACAGTTTAAAGCAGGTTTACAATGGATAGAAAGAGGTATTGCAAACCTTTTTATTCTGTATATTCTACATTGTTAAGAGGAAGGGTCAAGATTTTAAAGTTAGAGATCGAACTCATAGGAGCAACAGATCAGATATATTTCTATGGCATAAACTACACCGTTATTTTCAGACAGGTTCCACAAGACAAATCACAAATGTTCCTGTCCCAACCATAGAAAGTAGATAGAAAGTGTTTAAATGATGAAGAAATACTGAAATTAATGAAAGTTGCCACATAGCCTCCACTGCTGTATCTAAGTCTGAGTAATGGTCACTTGCATTTGGTTTATTCAATCCCTGGCAGTAGTTCTTTGGTCGACTAAAGTTCAGGTGATATGTCATTTTGGTTGGGTCATCCCAGGAAACTGGGGATAGGAAACTGTTGCCGTAGTTCTCTCAGTTCAAAGTTAATACAATCAGCAGCAGCAGCACCTCTTAGCCCCCTCCCCCCCCAATTAACAAGTTATAAATCTTTTAAATAGCCTATTTATTTCTTGGCCAGCCCAACTAGCTAGAAATGCTGTGGTGTTGTATGAATTGCTGTGGTGTTGTAACAAATTGCTATTGTTTTGTGTGAGTTGCTGTGCTTGTGTTTTGCACTTCAGGCCCACCGTACATATCATAGTAAAATGTAAATGTTGATGATGTGTTCCTGCAGCCCCTCTGCTTCATAGCTGAAATAATAACGACATCATTTATTTCCAGCAGCGGAACAAAAAAGTATCTCTAACTAGTCACTGATATTTATTCTGGGAAAGCCTGTGGGAATATGAAGGGAATTACTAAAAGGTCGGACTGCAAGAGGAAGACCTGAAGTAAAATGTGTCTTCAAATTCCCTCTGTAATTTAAAACCATGTGCCACTAAACAAAGATTCAGACATTTTTTGACCCATTATTTGATACTTGAATCAGTGTATACTGTTTGTATGTATATATACACAGTGTACTTTTATTTCCTCTTTGGGAAGACTTGTAACAATCAATATTCTAACTATGGTCCTCCATTTCTGAATATTGCTAAAGGTCACGGTGGTCTCACTGTATAAGAATTATAATATTTAACCACTGAGCTGCTCCATTAATTTATTCTCCATAAATGTCACTGACTAAAACTTGCAGCATATCACAATGTAATGTAAAGTCTAATAGCATAAAGTTATAATGTCATTGTCTGCCTATGATTTCAAATAACCATTCTGGTCGAAACCTACAAAATGTATGTTTTAATACTTAGAGGCTACACTTGGGTTCAGACCAGCCAATGAATGCAGCTGCTTGCAAACTTGAAATAGCCGTGTGTGAGTCTTGAGACCGAAACAATTGATTTACATACTGTATGTTTTGGGTAAGAATACAATTGGCCACAAATGGATACATATTTATGGACATTTCATTGAAGCGGACATGATGTAGTACTGTCTCTTAATCACCAAAAACAGTATCTTGGCCATGTTGATATTACGCCACAAGAAGTAAATTAAAGGTGAAGTAAGTGGTTTATTTATGTTAATATAAGTGTTAAATCGCTCTTTATTCATACAGTGATCACTTACATAATGTGCACATTTCATAAAGCCGATCTCTCAGTCAGCTGCTCTGCATGTAATCGGCAAATAAACTTTTCGGGGGATCCCGAAATTAATATCCAATCACAAGAGAGAACGCTACAAACCGAAACCCGTCTCACTCATGGTCTCACTGCCGGTGCACGCCAGAGCGACACATGGGTGAATGTTTATGCGCCTACAATGGCGGAGCAGGTAAAATTCCTTCCCAATGTCTGTTTTGATGGTTTTTATCATGTTTTATCACACTTATGGATCTGAGATGATGCTAGATAACTCGCTGCTTGAAGACCACAGTGCATTAATGTGGTGACGTAGGGACGAGCGAGGGGACCGCTAACTGCAATAACTGACAGGAAGCTAGCTAAAAGAACCATCCCACTTACAGCACCTTTAAACTATCATTGCACTTCCGGTGCCTCTGCAAAATAAACAAATAGTATCCAGCTGCATCCCCGGAGAACAATACTGAGGCGGGGCGGGAGTACTGAGGCGGGGCGGAAGAAAATAAAAATGAATTTCGAACGTTATTTAGAAAAATTATATTGTTTTGGCGATTAAGTTCAGGCATGGAGCTGGGTGGTTAGGGTTAGGGCAAGGGGATAGGGAGAGGTTAGAATATATATATAGATAGAACATTAGATTATGTTCAGGCATCACAGCTGGGTGGTTAGGGTTAGGGCAAGGGGACAGGGGACAGGGAGAGGTTAGAATATAGATAGAACATTAGATTAGCCACGGCGCTAGCTCCACTCGGCTAACGGAACACCGCGGCGGCCATCTTGAGAAGGTCACGTCAAACAATAAAAAAGACCGCAGACCGATAGGCTACTAGCCCCGCCACAGTACTCCCGGCCCGACTCAGTTCTCCCGCCCCGCCTCAGTATTGTTCTCCGGGGCTACAGCTAGACTCTACTCAAATAAACCAAACTGAACAACAACCTTCAGAACAGACTACAGAATGAGTGTTACTTTGTAGCATTTTCATAAACTTTTTACTTATTATAGTTTGGTAAATGTTCATTGTGTTTTTATTTAGTTTTACTTCTACTTTACACATTTTAAACTTCAGAAATCACAATGTAGATGACTTACTTACGTTCTAAACTGTGTCTCGTGAATGTATTGTATTATGGAGAAAGCCCAAATATTAGAAATTGATGCATTACATAGCAGGCCTTTGACACAGAGACCGTGTGTCTAAGTCTGCTTGTGTGACACATTTAAATATGTATTAGAAATGATGATGTAGTATCACACAGTACTGCTACTGGCTGAGGTTATTTTCTTAAGTCGGGTCAGTTGTTCAAATATGATCACTGAAACAGCTTTCTGTGTGCACTCCACCTGACTGTCAACAGATTCCTTCCATCTGAATCAACAATGAAGGTTCCATTTACATTGATCTTGCATGTAAATGTTAAGTAGCTACATTTCTACATTATTTTGCTTTATAATATAACTTTTTCACACACCGATGGCAGTGAGCTACATAGTGCCATTGTTTTGTCATCATTTTCCTCTTTAGCAGCTGGGTTAGCTTAGCATAAGGACTCTGTTTTCAGGTAAAATGTGTTCTAATAACATTGACTGGTTTTACAGGGGAATATGTAGCCTACTGCACTATTTCTAGGCTGGAAGCAACGCCTTCCTAGAGCCTTAACATCACTGGCAAGTTGCCAGGCTACCAGCTGCAACCTATAATCAAATACAGACTATCATTAATGTTGGGTATTCTCTTCAACTAATGTTTAATCTCAAGTTGTTTACAGCATGATAGTCATACAGATAATAGCGTGAAAGACATCTAACTGATTGTGTGCAGTATGGCAGTTGTTTTAACGACAGCTCTATTAACATAGTGTCCTTGCAATGTTTTATTGCTTTTATGTATTTAATTATTATTTATTTTATGTACTTTAAAAACACAAACTTCTCTTTGGCAGCTATTGTTATCTTAAAAGCAGAAAAGTAGTCAGTTCTACACAGTGATGTGCACGTTTGAAAGTATTGGTATCCAATTATCCTACTAACATTTATTCAAATTAATATAGTTTTATGTACATCATGCTTTGATGTTTTTGTCTGCTCTTAATGTCAGGAATTTGTGAAAAAGTGAATCAATTTTTTTTTAAACATTCAGTTTGGCAACTTCTCTTGAAAGCAGCATTAACACGTTTGACAAAACAATGCAACCCTCGGTCTTTGATTACACCGGCTTATAGTTCTTTTTTTTGTCACTTTTAAAGTGATGAATGGCTTAGCCATTACATAATGTATCTTTTATCCTCATATGTACAAAGCCTAGCATTCATCTAGACAGAGCTCTCTGGACTGTTTCAGTGTTGACAAAATCATTAGTATCTGCAGGACCTATACAGTCAGTGATATAGTTTTTGATATATCCTGCTCATACATTGGGAAAAGAATGTTTCTAAAACAGTTCTAAACAGTTCATGTAATGCAGCTCCACAAAGACTTGTTTGAGACAATGCAGAGAACGTCTTTGAGATGATAATCCACAGACTGGGGTCAATCTAAATTGCTGTGAAGTATTTAACTCCACAGTTGCTGGATTACTGCAAAACTGTTAGATTGGACACTGCACAGCCGTACGATTGAGACACACAAACACACACACATGCATGCACACACACACACACCCACACACACAGATATAGCGCATGTGCAGTGTTTATGTGTGCGGTTTGTACTACTGTACAGTGTGGCGAGTGAATCTGTTTTTTGCATTTTTCAGGGCCAATGAAAGCCCAATGAACAATGTATGAATGAAAGTGTGTTTAAAATGTTGCATCGGCATATGAACTGAGTCTTATAGGCTTACTATCAGCTGTGCTTCACACACTACAGTCAATAAGCCACTAAAATACTATTCCAAAGCCGAAAGGTCAAACCATGGTCAGTGAACCTAGATTCAAATCACTCAAACCGTGCCGACATTCACACATACCATCATGCCATTAGTGACATCTGCGTATTGTGGAACGCTCAAACTGATTACATCAGATCCAAACACCAGCTCTTACAACAGTGACACCAAGTTAATCTCTGTGTAATAAAGCAAAGTGGGTGAAAGGTCAAGTGTTGTATGACAGACACGCCACATTTCCGAATTGGTAAAGTCTTTAATACCGAGGGACAGAGTAACAGTTTTCAGAGGGTCCAAGAGTAAATACTACTCCTAGCATCCTGCGCGAGGTGTGTCAGGAGGACAGATGCCACTAAAATACACTCCTCAGAGAATTGGGCTGGTCTTAAATGATCCCTTTTTGTGTTTTCTTTTTGTCAACAAATGTTATAAAAGGACCGAAAACTGAAAAGCGCCCCAAAAGTATATTGTCTCTGTTTAGGGGAAACCTTATATACTTAAGCTTATTTGTTTAGTTACTGCTAAAACATTCTTTTAACTGAAAGCTCATTTCAATCCCTTTTTGCCTGAGCCCTTATTCTTAATTGAACAGGAAGGTCCCAAATATTTAGCCAATTTCTGATGCTTTCAACTGTGGAATGGGGTCAGACATTTACCAAGTTACTGGAAGATACTTTTAAAATATTTGCCAGACATATGCCTCCCCTAGGACAAGAACGGTAAACATAATAATATCCAACAAATCAATATTATTAATTAGTCCAAGCCAATGCTGATGTATGAACCTCTCAGGAATTTGAATTCATTTGTGTGTAATTAATTAGTAACTGTACGGCCTTGTGTTACCTAAAAAAACAATCAGTTCTGCATAGTGATGTGCACAAGTACTGCTGTCCAATTTTTTTATTAACAACTATCCTCATACATGTATTTGTTTTATTTATATCATGCTGTGTGTGTGTGTGTGTGCGGATGTGTGTGTGTGTGTGTTTTACGATCTACATTGTATCTTCCCTGGTATGACATGTGCCATATAAATACAGTTTTTACTGCTCTCAAGGAAGTAGGCTAGTGAAAATGTGAGTTGGAAAAAACAAACATTTTCAGATTCACATTGAATTTGAACAAGAAAAGCATCAAATACTTACTCTTGAGATGCTGAAACCAGTCAATGTAGTAGGCTACTTGTGCATTACAATTCAGAATCCTCTTTATTTGATTTGCTGTGTCTGTTCTTGTCTTTTTTGCGTGGCACCTTTTGTCGCAGTACCACCACCCTCTTGTATGACTGGAGTGTGATTTAGATACTGTGCGACATACCGTATATGCATCGGTTAGAAAATGATTAATTGTGTGTTTTGGCCATAGCTAGTATATAGTATTGGCTAAGATTGGAGGCAGGGGATGAAGTGGTGTGTGTGTGTGTGTGTGTGTGTGTGTAGCAAAGAGGCACACACAAACTCACACACATGCCACCAATTAAAGTAGCAGGGTGTGATCATTATCGAACGTTTGGTTTATTTAGAAACAATTTTTTCGTCTACAATGGATGTTTGATCTCTGGATTCAGCTCCATGTGCTCACTGTGCGTGCAGCTTAGTGTGAGGAGAACACAGTGTACCTGTACCAGGAGACTAATGTGACCAAACATAAATAAAGCTCTCACAGAATTGTACTCTCGTAACATGTCATTTATCAAACTCATCTGAGTCTGAGAGGAGGCAACAACAAAAGCTCACAGAGGACATGGATTTGATTTACCGAACGCGCACCTATCTGGGCTGACTACCCTTTTTCCAGTTACAACCTCGACTGTTTAAAATCATCGACTTGTGAGTGGGAGGGGGGAATTGAACCACCAACCCTGCACTCCAGTGGACGACCACACTACTCGCTTCGCCACAGCCATTATTTTCATCATAATAATACATTAATTTATTAAATTTTTTCGCTACTTATCTACCTTGTATCTCGTCTGTAACTATATGTGCTGTACAGTAGCAGCCTTAGCTATGTTTCAACCCATTCAATTTAATGGGGCCCCGTCCTCTGGGCCCTCCCTCCCCCTCGCATTTTAATTCAAAAGGCACACATTTTCTTCCGGGGGGGATGCCCCCAGACCCCCCAACAAGGACCAGGGTCCCTCCCACAGTATCCCTAAATGCTGCGGTAAACACTGACTTCCTTAATATGTTTTTACCATTAATTGTATATGTGCGGAAAAGTCAGTGTACCTGACTGGATAGGTAGGAGTGGGGGGCCCTTTAAGAGTCTGCACCGAGTGGCCCATCATCTCATAAACCGTCTACGAACCAACTGGATTCTACAATCTGTTTTCCTTTTGCGGGCAGCATGCACAAGAAATGTGGGGGGCCCCACACTAGGTCTTGAAACGGGTCCCCAGATTTTTAAGGCCGCCACTGGTGCTGTATACATTTTGCAAGCTATAGGAAAAAGTTTTGGGGAAAAAAAATTCAAAACTTTCCGTTTCACATTTTATTTGACCCAAAAATGATCAAATCCTCACTCACTTGAGATGCTGAAACCAGTGAACTCAGTATTTTTAACAACAGAAAAATCTAATCTGTAAACTTTTCCGTCTTGTTTTCATAGATGCCTATCCCGTCTCGGAGGTGGTGTACACGTGGACTCAGGGAGCAGCCAAGTCTGTGGTGGTGGCAGAGGAAGGCTCTCGGCTCAACCAGTATCACCTGATTGGTCAGACTGCAGGAACAGAGGACATCTACACCAGCCGAGGTACGGCTCAAGTCACACTAAACGCTCACATGATCCTGGGCCACCACGCCTCTGATTTAAAGGTTGTATTGGCTGATTCTGGAGAACGCTTTGTGTCCAAAATCAATGTTTGTCAAATATAGTGAATATCTCCTCGCAATTTCTTTACATACAAGAGGATATTCTTGCGATCAGCTCATTTTGACAAAAAGTGATTTTAACAACACGCATTCTCAAGAATTGCTGACTCCACCTTTAAGATGTCCTATTCTATCATATCACACACATTTGCCTCAGGCAGGAGTGGGGATGTGAACCCTCATTACTCAGCTTTGTGTGATCACAGTGTGTGCCGTCCAAAGATGATGTGAGAACATTTATTTATTTCCAAATCAAGCTGGATAGAGACAATGAATGAGTCAAAAGGATTGGTGAAGGCCTCCCACACATAGCCAGCTGTCTCTGGGGCAGCCAGAGAAGAGTAAGAGGGGGGGATCACTTATCCGTGGTCTGAGCCATTGACTCTGTAGGGTTAATCCGTACGCAGGCCCCTTCAGTTGTGCTTTTACCGAGTCACGTCACGCGTCAGGGATTGGCTGCGGCGCCGGTGGAGACATGTTGTGGGGGGGGGTCACCGTGGCATCTACTTTATTCTGTTATGTAAAGAAGTAAGATAATACATTTCTGCTGCTTGCTGTTGGCGAGTTTATTACAGGGACCGGAGTGGAGTGGAGGGTGTGTGTGTTCCTATAGCTGTAATATATGCAGACATAGTGGCTTTATCCCGTATGAGCCATGGAAAGAAAGTCATAACGCCGGATAATGTACTGAACATTTGCCGTTAAGTATGTTCCTGCTAAGCAGCGGGAGAGAATCCCAGCATGCTGCCGATGACGGAGCCACCCTTCAAACACTCAACAAGTCCAGATTAACACACCGGTTCCTACAGTAAATTCCTCTGTGTGCAGCTATTTGCTCCCAGCGCGGCTATAATTAGCACGGCTAATCCGAGGTACAAACCCTATTTAACAAGTGAAGAATAGCTCAGAAAGTAGGATGAACTTTGACCGTCTCAGGTTAAGCCAAGGCAGATACAAACATAGATTTAAGATTAAGAATTGAACTGAGTCAAGAGAAAACATGTGTAAAGACATCACACAACACACACCAATGCTTTTGAATCCAAATAGGAACAGATTGGTTTTGATCTGCACTTACCAGTTGACCAACATAGCTGCGTTGTCCTCCGCTATGAATGGCAGTTCCCCACAGACACTCCAAAAAGCAAAGAGTAAAATCCACCACAACCGCATTTTTTCACGCCACGGAGATGTCCATCCACTTCCAAGCCCCGTGTCAGATCAGAGTGGGGTTGGCCCAGTCGTGCCTCCACAGAGCAGGGCTGCCGGCCAGTAGAGAAGGCAACACAGGTGGTGCTCTTCTAGTTAAGGACATGATGCTTTTGGTTGCATTGCACGGACAGGACCCAAACTTTTCCTCCAGCCCCTCTCTCTCAACCCCCCTCTGCGTCAGTCATCAGTGCACCTGCTTGTAATCACCGTTGACCCAGGTCGCTTTTAGTGTTGGAGCTCAGGCAGGATGTATGTCTCCAATCAAGAGTGGCCCGGCCCTGGCAGAATGGGACGGACTATCTGTTGCGCACACACTCACACAAACACACACTCACACAAACACTCACACAAGAGAGAGAGAGAGAGAAACAGAGGGAGAGCGAAAGAGAGATATACAGGATGCAGATTGTGACAAGGGATTAGTGAGACAGAAAAATCCGATTTTGCCAGGAGAAAGCAGCAGTCATCTGTGGATTTTCTATAGTTTATCAGACTCCCGGCTCAAGAAGAAAAAAAATCCCTCAAATGCAATCTTCAGTTGATGAAGAGGATATGATTATTCCTCCTGCGGCCTTGTTTATTCAATAATTAAGCGCACACTTTTACAGTATATTTAGAATAAGTAAGTAAACTTGTGCAGCCCTCTGTCATGGTCTCCAAGGGACCACACAACACACACGTATTGAGTGAAATAAAAGCAAAACACCCCAAAACAAATGTTTTTAATGACAGCAAACGTAGTGAAAAAGAGAACAACTTTTGAAAGGGTCTCATTATTTTTTTTGTACAGGTAAATCCCATTGAGACCGAAGACTCTTTTACAAGGGAGACCTGTTTTCCTTTCCCACGTTACCATTCACACACACATTCATACACCGATAGCAGGCTAACTATCGACATTCACACGAGGCAAGGTGGGTGAAGTGTCTTGCCCAAGGACACAACAACCATGACACAGGTGGCAGGGCGGGGATCGAACCGCCAACCCTTTGATCATCAGCCGACCCTCTCTACCAACTGAGCCACAGTCTCAGAGAGGAATACCCCTCCGAAACAGGTCGGAGATAAGATATACGATTATAAAAGAACACAAACAACAAATAGGTTATGTTATCTTCATATGTGCCATGATCATGTTGGGGCATGTGTATTTCTGTCAACATGAACATCTACCAACAGTGTGCCTTGATGGTGTGTAACCCACAGCGGTTGCATCCTAAAGTGAGAGTAATTGGAAACAAAAATGATAAATGGCGTTCCCTACTGTTTACAGACAGCATTATGTAATACTTGTGCAGCTTGTCACTGTACATTGTAACAAAGCATCAATTAAACAGGCATAAATAGTGTATTAGTTGGGAACTGTTTTAAGCCGTGGATTATTACACATTTGGTGCTCCAGTGAACACCAGCAGCAGGACCGGTGTATGTGGGATGGACTTCAGATAAACAGTGCTTGTGTTCATGGTAATGAAGGTCAATGTTGAATACTGATGTAGTCTATTATTACCTGACAGTCCAATCATTCTCTGGGATTAATTGCGGTGGGCATTTACTACTCAGAATAGGAAGAAAACTAAAATGTCAACGCTTGTAGCATTTTCCTTCTCCTTTGTTCTTCTGTCGACTACAGGTCAATACACTGTGATGATGGCTCACTTTTACCTGAAGAGGAAGATCGGCTACTTTGTCATCCAGACCTACATGCCTTGCTTCATGACTGTCATCCTGTCACAGGTTTCCTTTTGGCTTAACCGGGAGTCTGTGCCAGCACGGACTGTTTTTGGTGAGTTTGCGCCCATCAGCAAGTGAAATAAGTTTGGAAATCAACCATGAGTTTACACTAAGTTTATATACTGCAGCAGGAATGTAAATGGCATTTTGTGCTTATTACGTGAATATGTCTCAACTTGAAATGCAAGATGAAATGTGACCCAGTTTCCTCCTCCACCAGGTGTGACCACAGTGCTCACCATGACCACTTTGAGCATCAGCGCTCGCAACTCTCTGCCTAAAGTGGCTTATGCTACTGCAATGGACTGGTTCATCGCAGTGTGCTATGCCTTTGTCTTCTCCGCCCTCATTGAATTTGCCACAGTTAACTACTTCACTAAGAGGAGCTGGGCCTGGGATGGAAAAAAGGCAATGGAAGCCCAGCAGCCCAAGGTATTTACCGTGTGTGTGTGTGTGTGTGTGTGTGTGTGTGTGTGTGTGTGTGTTAATAATGTGGTCATGTGATCCAACAACCAGTCCATACTCAGTTAAAGCAGCCCAAACAACTACCACTGTGAACAAACACCCAGCATAGAATACTTTAAACCATGATTCAAAACCTGGTCCTACCAGACCATTGTACTTCATTTAATTTGTACAGAAGGTCTGCAATCGCTCAATTGACAAACGTAAACTCCCTTGAAGGCGGGTGTCTGTTGAAGTTTATAACTATTAGATCTGCCCAGTGGCACTCTGGATCTGCCAACCAATCGCATAACGTTTGGTCGTGACGTATGTCATGCGCCGGCTTCTGCAACTGAAACTTGCGCACGTCATTGTTCTCAGCCACTCCCTCTGTTCGCTTATTGGACAGGTAATAAATCTGCAGGAGAAAACCTGCGAATGTACCGCAGACCCAGACTGACTACTGAAGGGGAAATGGAAATTGAGCGGAAGTAGGTAGGCGGGCGGTGGCAGGCTAGTGGGTTCAGGCTTTGTCAGTAAAATGTCTTTACTTTCTGCTCTACTTTATTATTTCTCTCGTCTCTGATTTTCTTTCCTATGGTATAATAGGAGTGGTATTGTGGAAATGGAATGAAAGGAGAATTGAAAAAGTCCACGTCACTCATGATGATAGGTTAAGACATGAGTTAGGAAAGAAATAGAAGTTTAGTTCAGTTGATGGATCAATACATTCACTGTTCAGTCTGTAAGTGCTGTGGCACAGCGCCACTTCATTATTGCCCAAGGACATCGGTCTCCGACTTTAACCTTCACTGTCCATCTTTTATTGTTCTCTTTGTGTTTTTGTATATGTGGGCCTGGGTTCTTATCCAACTGTTTTATTATGTTTTATCGATGTGCAGCACATGCCTTTTTTATGTTCATAAATTGTGGGTACGCTCAATCAATGCCTTTCTTTGTCCCCATAGAAGAAGGACCCTTTGGCTCTGTCTAAAAAGCCCAACAACACCTGTTCAGCCGGAGTGAATTACACAACCAACCTCACGAAGGACGCATCCATCTCTACCATTTCAAACAGCACAGCGGTTCAGCTCAGACCCTCTGAAACCAAGGCTCCAGACCCCAAAAAGACTTACAACAGCGTGAGCAAGATTGACAAGATGTCCAGGATAGTGTTCCCGGTGCTGTTTGGGACCTTCAACCTGGTGTACTGGGCCACATATCTCAATAGGGAACCAGTGATCAAAGGAGCTGTGTAAGCTCTGCGATCATTTAGCCTATACATGAACCCGATCTAAATCAATGCCAAGCACTTAGTCCTTGTATCATAGATATGTTTTTTAGGTAATTGGATAACATTGCATGTGTCGCTTTCAGGAAGGCGTTTGTACATGTGTGATAAACAACTTCTCCTTGAAGACAGTTATATTTATTACTTATTTTAGAAAACTCCAGTCACTGATTTAGTTTCTGCCAAATTGTTAGAAAAACAAACATTTTAGCAGTTGGCGTTAATTTCCTCCAAAAGCCTAAAGTAGATGATGGTACAGCAAGGCCAAATGCTATGCAAAACAACATTTTTACTGTGTTTTACTGTACTTGCATTAGCCTTTGTAACTCTTACTTTGTACAAATGGGCTGGAGGTCCAGGGAATACGAGGCTGGGCCCAGGCACATGGGACTTTGCTTCCTTGTTAAAAGCAGATGAATAGCCATGCTAAATGTTTTGCCTTCAGAGTCTGATAACTCATTATGAATGCACTGAAATCTCCTGCAGTTACTTTTTCAGACAGTTTCAAAACTTTCATTGTTCTTTTTTCCCGTGTGTATTTTGAATGGCCAGATTTCCATAAATACATATTTTTTGTTTTATGTAGTGAAGAGATGTGGACAGATTTCAAGTGAACCTGGCAGCTTCTGTGTCCAGGTAGCACTTTTGAGGATCCTGTATGTATGTATTTATGTATGTATGCAGTTTAAAAAGACATGTATATATGCTCTGCTTTTAGTAAAGCATCACTTAGCCAGTACGGTTAGCTTCTATGTTATGCATATACAGCAACACAGTGTTACTCTAGTCTTGTGCTTCATTGACTGGAAATTGAGGAATGAGCAGAATAGCTCAAGCTTTTGCAATTTTGACAGAATATACAATGTTTTTTTAAAGATTTCTTTCTTCTTCTTTTTTTAGATCAGTTATTTGTATTTCTAAACTTTGATGATAACTTGCAAATATTCTCGATAAATATTTGGAATATATGAACAGGATGAATTTTTTTGTCATAATTGGAAGTAACTGCTGTAAGAAACTGAGAGTCACAACAACCAGGTTACTGCATTTTGACCAATATCATTTTAAAATCATGATTTGCTATTTTAAGGATTTCAGGAGACAAACAAGAGACCAAGTATACATTTGTCATGAAGGAAGAGAGTTACTCTCGACGGATAGTTTGACGCTTACACGTATTCGCTTTCTTGACCAGACTTTAATGAGATGACTGGAACCAGTTTCATGACTGTAGGCCTAGACTACTGTAAATATGGAGCTACAGGCAGACAGACAGCAGCTAGCTTAGCTTAGCATAAAGACTGGAAACCGAGTGCAAAAGTTAACCTAGCCCAAAGCAACGCCAACCAGCTGTTCTACATCTCACTCATTAACCTGTCTTATTTATTGTCTAACATACAGTGCAAAGACGAACACCTACCATTTGTTTGAACATAGTGGAGGACTTACACTTTATCTTTGTAATTAGAACTGCCTGGCGGTTATATCCACAACCCTTTAACATAAAGCCTCTGGCCTTCGGATACCGCTGTTGCGGAGGCACAAAAGTAGAATACAGTAAGATTAATTTGATATTGTTAAGTTGGTGTAGCTAGTTAAAAGTGGTTTTCTATCTTTTTTTACCCAAATGGCACACAAGGTGAAACGTCACTCTCTTCGACAATGTGTTAATTATTTTCCACTTAGTTAAGTTATAGTATAGCATCAGTAGGCCTACTGTAGAGGTTGTGAGTTTGATGTGAAACTAATTACTTTATACGAAAAATTAGATCAACCTTGCGTTAAAACCATTTGAGAAAAAGTCCATCTTATAACCCTTTGTACCACGGATTAAACAAACAAGATGTTGGTGTTTAATCATTTGTTTACCTCCAGACAAACAAGGCTAGCTGTTTCTCTCTTTATGCTAAGCTAAACTAACCGTTTGCATTAGCACTTACATTTACTGCACAGGTAAGAGTGGTGTCAGTTCTGAACAAATGCTCAACAAGTGAGCGAATGAGTGTTTTCAATATGATAATTTCGAAGTTAGAAGTCCATCACACCTTAAGAACACATTAAGTCAAGCTTTGCACATCACACTCACTGCGAAGGCAGCATGCACTGTGCTCACCTCACCAGAGTAATGTTTGCAGTTTTCACAGTTCTGAACGCTTTGAATCTGGACCTGTTGTTTTTTTTGGGTAAAGGGTTTACATAAAATATGAATGTGATTCACTTATGTGACTGTATGTGGCCTGCCACTATTTAATATGTTTATGCAGCACACCAGTTAATACATTGAAGTTCCTTTTAGGTTCAGGCGGTTCTTGAAATGCAAATATCTGAAGCAATAAATAACACCAATATAACTAATGACTTCTGTTTATGGTACTTTGGAATCATTCAAACCTTCATTTTGTTGATGTCTTTTTATCCAGATTTGATCCTTATGGCAATAGTCTTTTTCTATATACGACTATAATTCATGTTAGCTCCGCTTCTCATCCTTTGGAATCACAGTACTATTATTTATTTTGGTAAAATACCTGTGCAGATGACAAATGTAAAGGCCTGATTGAAACCTTAACTTTTGTTTCTTTCTTAACTGTTATGCATACCTGATTCCAAATAAAGCTTCACTGTCTCCATCTGTCTGCTGGGTTATTTGTCGAAAAGCCCAGTGATTATTTATCAACTTTATGGTCGGATTTCTTTTAAATGTGACATCAAGACTGATCAGAGATGTTTTCTCTCCAGATGAAAACACAGAAATATTGGCCGAAGCATGCAGTAACACTTTAGTTTGATTGTCCACTGTTGACACTCAACAAGCTATCAGTAGATATGCAGTTACATTTCAACAGTGAATGAGTTGATATTCAACAGAGCTATCTCAACAGATAAGTAACATGTATTCAACTAACTGCTAACTATAAGTTGCACTATGCAGTTAGTTGAAAACATGTTACTTATCTGTTGAGATAGTTCTGTTGAATATCAACTCATTCATTGTTGACATACAACTGCATATCTACTGATGGCTTATTGAGTGTCAACAGTGGACTATCAAGATAAAGTGTTACCAAGCATGCTTCAGCTGATCTAGTAGCCTGAATCTCCATTATATTTACATCCATTCCTGCAGTGTATAAAACCTTAATCTCGCTTGATGGAACAACGGTCTGCACGTGTCGTTTTCTCCTTCGATTACACACATGCACACTCAGCTCATGCAGCCTCTACAGTCGGTGGACTGGTAAATCCATCTTGGGGTTCTCTGTGGTGGGAACATCTGGCTCACATCTGTTTGTAAGGGATTTAGCTCCATCTAAGTTGCTTTTTCTATTCGGCAGGCCCATACTCCACACCAAATTAATCTGTCACTGATGGCATCGAATGACATCAATCAAAGCATATAGCTCTGAGACGAGCTGGAGCTAACCTCTCTCATCCATAGCCACGACACAGTCTAAACATTCGCCACGTCATCGCTCTTGCATGTTGACCTTTGAACATTTTACCTAAGACATGCTGATTCAGCCAAAGAAGATCCGGCTGTTTCAGATAGTTTTGAAGCAGGTTCATACTGTAAACTGCTAAACCAAAGACATAACTAAATGCACATGTAATATATATTGTATAGGCATATTGCTTTACTATACAACTGATTTCATGTTGGTCCACACGGGGGGGGGGAAGACACGCGGTAGGCCTGCACAGCTTAACCACACTTGTGGCACGTCTACAGCCGTATGTCCTCATGACTGACATACGTAAGAGATATACAGTATGTGTTGGTAATGTAAAGAGCAATTCTAATATAAGGCACTATTCATTATGGGTACTATCTATGACACTTCTCCAAAACTGCTTAGTCAGGAGGGAAGAGAGGACACTCACTGTACCTTATGTTCAGACATTCACTGCAGCTCCTTTATCAGCATGCAGAATATCTGTAGCTCCCACGTGTAGCCCACTGATGTGATTTGATGTCGGGATTGCTGAGTCAGCACTCTGCTGTTCAGAGAAGAATGTCTAGTATGTGCACCAAACACGTTTTGCTATTCAAGTTTAGAGCATTACAGAAGTCACTTTTGAACGATTAGGTCACCTTGACTCGAAATGTGCAGTTGCATGCGGGTAATAAAAAAAAGGTCTTTTTTCAAAGTAATATAGCATCTTACACCACAGAAACCAAGTGTCAGACCAAGGATGAAGGCACACATTTGTCAGATAAGTAATAAAACAGAGAATAAATATAAAATAATACAAAATAAAAGAAATCCTCATAAAAGTTAAATCCTCATAAAAGGGAGGTCAAAAACAATAGAAGGACTTTACAAACAAAAAGTTAAAAAGAAGTATTTCAAAAGTTATGGCAAATAACTCATAGTATAGTTTTCTCTTCAACATGCTGTGAGGCTACGAGTTCTAATGGCAAAGTTCAGCTATGTGTCTAATGTACCAATGTGAAGGGGAAAAATGGGGATGTAGCTTTGTACCTTACAAGGAAATTGTCTTTTAACACCGTTACTAATAGTATACTGACACACACACACACACACACACACACACACACACACACACACACACACACGTATATACATACTCATACAATGTTCATTTAACGTATGCAGAGATTGCAACAATACAAACAAACTTAAAAGGTGTCACAGTACTGTGCATATGTGTGCTCATTGTGAACTGATGCATAGTTCATAAAGAGAGGCGATTTTAAATGTCAGTAGTGTCAAAGTCTGAACTACTGTTTGCGACTTGCTATAAACGTATCGGACATCGAAAAGTCTCACTCGTTTGTATGAAGAGCTTATACTGTATGTTAATTAATTAATTAATTAATTACAATTGTACAGACTGAATCAGGCTTTGTGTGCTCAATGCAATCATCGTAAAAAAACATTTTCGGAGTTCGGTGAAGCAAGAAGAGGTGTGTGGGAAATACATCATCAGAAATAATGTGAGTGTAACGGCATGGGGGCGAAAAAAACACAGTTATTATCTGTAATAGGAAATGAAACACTCAGAAGCCATTAAAATGAAAATCAACTGTTCCACCTACATCTCTATTGCACTTTTGCACCAAAATAAAAGTATAAAAAATAAAGCATAATTGTTTGAGGTTGAATTTCTTGCAGCAAATGACTTCACCAATGCAACAAAAAGTTCCAGTTGGTTCATGTGGGTAATTTATGCTCTTATCATCGTTTATATATGAGCTCTTCCATTTAAACAGCACTCTCCAGCGCCTGCATGTCTCTCTTAGACCAGCAGAGGATGACAGCAGCAGCAGCTAAATGCACAGACAGAATCTATGTCAGAGGCTCATCCCCACTGTCTGTTAAACAACATATCCAACCCTTTGCCCTACAGCTAGGCAAGTCTCTGGAGGCTGCCTGCTGCCACAGTGGCCAAGGTTTACATCTTTGTCAGAGCCAATGAGAGTCTGCCGTTAGTCTTGTGACACTTTGGTGCCGTAAAGGTGCAATTCACATAATTTGGTACCCATGGGAACCAACTGAACTATATTTATGGGAGGCTGTTGTATCAGACCGTGATCAATGGATTAAATTATCCTAGCAGTTAATTTCTACCCTCCAACAAATCTTCTGTGAGGAACAAACACAAGAGTCCGATAGAGGGAGACATTGTCGGTTGGTTCTGGGTTCACAGGAGATTAGGTGCCAGAAATGTCTGTCCATTCATGTGAAATGACAGCAGATTGACACTTTGTAAGGACTGCTGAAAGAGACCCCTTTACAGTTTATAATACTGGCAGGAAGAAACCTTATTTACAGCAGCTGCTTGCTCATTTCCTCCATGTGTTCTCCACACTTACTGCATTTCACTTCTCTCTCTCTCTCTGGAGCTTGTGTCCCAAGATAGTACCATACAATCACTATCTGGAGGGGAATGCCCCAGGTCTCCGATATATGTATATACTGTACATGCGATAACATTGATACATATTTCAATTATGATATGGCTTGCGACAAACAAATATAGTGTTAAGCCTTTCTGCTTTGAGTTCACTGCCAACATAGACCCCTGACAAAAAATTCCAATGCAGACATTGAAAAAATAAAATAATAATGAAAAAATGAAATGGATGATTTCCATTCCAATAACATGGTTTTATTGTTTATTATTGACATATGAAACATCTTCATCCTTTACAACATTTCCTGGTATGCTACATCTAAAGGCCAACTATCATGACATGCAGTGCCTGAATGATTGGAACATGGAATAGGCTTCCATTCATTGTAGTTCAACAGTCAAAAAATGTATTTTCGACATTATTACACAGCCCTAATAAATTGTATATACACACAGTATACTGTGTGTGTGTGTGTGTGTGTATATATATATATATATATATAGACACTCATCGGCCACTTTATTAGGTACAGCGGTACATTTTCTTGTTAACATATACGTAACTAATCAGCCAATCACATGTCAGCAACTCAATGCATGTAGGCATGTAGACCTGGACGGGACAACTTATTGAGGTTGAAACCGAGCAACAGAATGGGGAAGAAAGGGGTTTTAAGTGACATTGAACATGGCAATGTTGAAGGTGCCAGAAGGCCTGGTATGATTATTTCAGAAACTGCTGATCTACTGGGATTTTCACTCTAAACCATCTCTAGGGTTTACAGAGAATGGTCCGAAAAAGAAAAAATATCAAGTGAGCAGCATTTGTGTGGAGGTAAAATGCCTTGTTGAAGTCAGAGGTCTGTGGAGGATGGGCACACTGGTTCGAGATGATAGAAAAGCAACAGTAACTCAAATAACCACTCGTTACAACCAGGGTATGCAGAATACCATCTCTGAACGCAAAACACGACCAAACTTGAAGTACTGTAGATGGGCTACAGCAACAGAAGACCCCACCGGGTGCCACTCCTGTCAGCTAAAAACAGGAAAATGAGGCTACAATTCTCACAGGATCACCAATATTTGACAATAGAAGATTGAGAAATCATGCCTGGTCTGATGAGTCTCGATTTCAGTTGCGACATTCAGATGGCAGGTTCAGAATTTGGCGTTAACAACATGAGAGTATGGATCCATCCTGCCGTGCACCATCAACCACGCCATGTTCAAAGTCACCTAAACCCCCTTTCTTCCCCATTCTGATGCTCAGTTTGACTTCACTACATTGTCTTGACCATGTCTAAATGTATAAATGCATTAAATTGCTGCCATGTGATTGGCTTATTAGCTTTTTGTTTTTATAAGCCATTGAACAGGTGTACCTAATAAAGTGGCCGGTGAGTGTAAATATATGTACTGTATGTAACATATGCATACCCTGGTTGTAACGAGTGGTTATTTGAGTTACTGTTGCCTTTCTATCATTTCGAACCAGTATGCCCATCCTCCACTGACCTCTGACTTCAACAAGGCATTTTACGTCCACACAAATGCCGCTCACTGGGTATTTTTTCTTTTTCGGGCCATACTCTGTAAACCCTAGAGATGGTTTAGAGTGAAAATCCCAGTAGATCAGCAGTTTCTAAAATACTCCCTTCTGGCACCCTCAACATTGCCATGTTCAAAGTCACTTAAACTCCCTTTCTTCCCCATTCTGTTGCTAGGTTTTAACCTCAATAAATTGTCCCGTCCAGGTCTACATGCCTAAATGCATTGAGTTTCTGCCATGTGATTGGCTGATTAATTATAGGCCTATGTGTTAACAAGAAAATGAACCGCTGTACCTAATAAAGTGGCCAACGCTTATGATGTTGATGTAATCAGAGTGGTTTCTGCTGTAGCTTTTAGGCCTAACATTATAACAAAAAGATGGCATTATATCTCAAAAGTCAGATTATACAGTATTGGTCCTCAGCTGCACAACATCTTTTGTTTACCTATCTCCAGTGAGTCCCTACCAAAGTATGGAAGTGTCAACGCAACTGCTACTCCTGTATTTGAAGGACATAAACACAGCAAGCCAAGGGCCCTCCATTACAATTGCAAACACTACAAAGGTGTCTTCATATTGTGTTGAGCTCCAACTAGTTCAATTGTGCAGCCATATAAAGAGCTTGCAGCACTTTAATATACAAACTATTCAAATGATCTTACTAACAAGAGTTTTAAAGAGGCAAACTAAAAAATAAAAACTTTAATTAATAATTCGATATAAAAATTCTTAGTAATAGCAGCATTTTAAATTCATGGAGAAAAAGAAAAGTCTTGCACATGCTGGGAACTGGAGTGCAACTGATACAGACTTATTTATTTTCAAGGTAAAGTTAAAGGTGGAGTCAGTGATTCTGGACAATGCCTGTTGACAAAATCACTTCGTCAAAATCAGTGAATAACTCCTCACAATCTACCTGTGTGTGTGTGTGTGTGTGTGTGTGTGTGTGTGTGTGTGTGTGTGTGTGTGTGTGTGTGTGTGTGTGTGTGTGTGTGTGTGTGTGTGTGTGAGTGTGTGTGTGTGTGTGTGTGTGCGTGCATGCTGAAAAAAAACTCAAGTGTTAATACAACACCTAGGCCCTGTAAACAGACATGTAGACAGAGGGTATGTAAACAAAGGGGGCCCCACAGTAGCTAGCAACATGCCCGTTTACAGAGCCTTTAGGTTGTGTCTTAACACTGGATTTTGTCAGCGCACACACAGTAAGGATGGGTAGCAGATTGTGAGGAGATATCACTGATTTTGACAAAAATATTTTTTTTTCAACAAGCATTCTCCAGAATCTCTGACTCCACCTTTAATGCGTTTTTTTATTAGTGTAATGTAATTATAAATAACCTATCCAAGCCCAGTCCAATTCAATCCCCCCCAAAAAAATCAGCAGTTCTTAGGCGAAGTGCTAAGTAATCTTTGAGAAAGTGGAGTGACGCAGACTTACCCTTGGAGGAGTTTTGGATGAATTGGGCTTTCGGAGGATGCAATCAGAGTGTGCGCACCTGCGTTAAAGACCAGCCGTGTCCGCAATCGATGGATCCAACTGCAAGCTTTTACAAGTGAGAAGAAGCCGCTCATTCGGCTGAACGCGCAATCGAGGAAGGATTTTAAACGGTCTCATTTTGAGAAGAAGAATGACTCAAATTCGGTGTTGGATTACAAACTATGGGGAGCTTTGCCCTCGCTCGTGAGCGCCAGTGACCATCGCGTCCACACACCGATACGCAGCGTCCTCTGACAACATCTTGTCGAGTCTACTTGTTGTCAAGAAACATGTCATCCAAATTACTGGCGTATGTCGTACTCCTGTCTGTCCTCAACACGTGGTAAGTGGCGGACTTTTGTTTTCAAACTGCTTTAATAAGAAACTGTAGGCTAATAAATAAAAACAATTTTCAGCGTTCAAGGACCTGGGATGAGACAAACTCTCCTGATGCGGTGCCGTTTGTCACTTGTTTCCGAAAGAGAAAAAAACTTTATGCTCATGTCCAAGTTTATGTGAAGGACTCTCAAGTGGTTTTAATATGATGTTTTGCATGCCTGTAGTCTGCAGAATGCATCACAACCGGATTCTTTCATTTTTACCTGTGCAGCGCACTGACACACGATTACGACGATGAGGACTACGAGGATGTCACTGTGAACCAAATGCTGGCTCCTAAATCACTGGAGACCGACGCCACGGAAATACTCAACAATTTACTTAAAGAATATGACAGGAAACTGAGACCGGATATCGGAGGTAATTGACTCGTTCTTCTCACTCATACTGTCCTCTTTTGTGCTGTTTTGGTAACAGATTGTAAAATGCATTTCTCCCCCTTACACAGTGGCAAGATGTAGCCTAAATCCACCACACAGTAAACAGATGTAAATGAGCTATTCCATTGACACCGATGAATGCCGTGCAAAGCTACAGATTCAGCTGGTTTTACAATCTGATATAAGGATATGTCAGTCTCTTGTAATTATAGTAGGACACATATTTAATTAACTGGGATAACGCCTTAAAAAAACGATATTTATCTCACAGAATGACACAATGTGAGAAGCCATGCAATGTACTGGGGCCTACTATTAACTCTATTCATGCATTTAGATGTCTTATACGTAGCAGCAGCCATACGGCACTAAATATATGAATTAGTATTGAACTACTCTATGAGGTAAGGCATCACAGCTGCTTATGATTGCTCTTGTGCAGGTCAGGTGTCATCACTGTGCTTTTTTTGTAATGTCGTGGTGACAAGCTAGAGTGCTTAAATAGCACCTATTATGCTTTTTCAACTGTTATGACCTATAAACGTTGTTATAATGATTTATAGTCATGTTTAACCATACTAAAGTGTCAAATAATGACATAGGCCTACATGCATTTAGACATATTCCCTGCTGACCGTCTGGGTTGGCTGTGCAGAGCGCTAAACACTAGGACAGCCGGTCGCGATTCACTTGTTCAAATTTCCGAGATTTATGATTTTCCATGTATGGTAACAACGTGCCCCCACCTGCCAGCTCAAATCTGCCTGCATGCCGCTGAAAGTCTTCCGGAAGGTAACCAATCACAACGGAGTGGGGTTGACAGGAGGGGGGCGAGAGGGCGGAGAAGGACGAAGCAGAGTGTTGACAGATAATGCAGAAATCGCCCAGATGAGAGGAAGAGTTTCCTGAAAATCGACATAGTTTTCTGTGCTGTGATTCATGTCAGGTTGCTCTATAGGAGTCATTAATGAGAAATTAAGACCAGAACAGTAGTATAATAGGAGATCTTTAAGTTCGGTTTCTGCCTCAGGTAAAGTCCAAGTGTTTGTATGGCTTTAACATTAAATGCATATGTCATTGGAACCACAGTCAGTACTCAATAGTTGTGTTCTTGATAAAAAAAGGTGAAGAATATAGGTCATACTTGTGCCAAATGTTAAATTGTCTAATGCTAATTTAAAGTAATGTGTGGCCGCAGCAAATGGGCTGTAAAACTGACTGAGGTAACTTTTTTTTAATCACAAGTGAAAATCATGCAAATAAACCATTTTGATATATAGGCCTACAAAAACACATTTCCACCTGCACTGGACTTTTTGGCCGCCCACTCACTGTTTAAGGTGCCACTATAGGTTTGTGTTGCCTTGTTATCTGGCACATGTTAGGAGCCAGGCTTAACACAATACCTGCCTTTGTTGCACATCTCTTGTCTCAAACCCCAGATACTCCCTAGACTGTCTAACATAGCGTCAGGCCATTTTTCCTGCTCCATGAATGTAATGCTTTCCTCACGTTCCATGTGTTTGTTGTTGGTGGTCGCCTTTGGGACACTTCTAAAGAGGAAGCTTGACTGTCACATGGTGAGCATGGCACAAATTGATAAAACCATGGACGTTAAAGTTTAAAACGTGGGTCAGGCACACTACACAATCTATATCCTAAATTGGGTCATTGTGTTGTTTCAAAATGAGATTGAAATTTCTATTTGGTTATTCATTAGAAATGTGCAACTTGTGTGCGTAAAGGCATTAAAGCTAGGCTATGTCACAGGTGCCTATACAGCAACGTTTCTCAAAATTGTACTGACTTCTGAATAGAAGGGATGGGCATGAGCGATCGATTCCTTGAGTAGTCCTCATTTCAAATGAATCTGATTGGTGAACAAGGGCACAAATAATTAAGTGTGGTGTGTGTGTGTGTGTGTGTGTGTGTGTGTGTGTGTGTGTTTCGCGTGTATTTTAAAATGTTTTTACGTGTCCAATACAAAACGGACAAAATGGAGTGTAACAAAATAATATATGTTAATGCAAATGCAAGAAACAGTGTCAGGGTCTTACAAGGCTAGATTGACAACTACACGAACCAATCAGAAACTGCCTTCCAGTATATCATATATATTTTTTGACCGGCTCCTCCCCACAGATATTGGATAAAGTCCAGACTGATTTGCAGGAGAAAACAAAGGCTGAGAGATCAGGCTATGGCTATGTGCAACTTTCAACATCAGGTTATTCTATGTGATGTCACTCCTATGTAGTTTAAGCAAACAGTCTTTATTTTTTTATTTATTAGCATCCGTATTTCCTTTAGAGGCAGCTGCCGTAATTATGTTTGAATCTGTTACTATGGATACCAAGCCAGATAAGCTCTGTTGTTTTGGCCTGACAGAGAGGGGACAGACAAGAAGCGATTGTGCTGGTACACAAGATGTCACTGAGGAGTGACGTGGATGCCCACACACACTGAGCCCTGGAAAATACCTTTTAAATGCTGTCCTGAGAGCATTGATCCCACTCTCCCATCCTAAGTGCACTTTCCTCGTTGTCACATTCTCCATGTGTAACTTTGACTCCAATAAATCATCCCAACCTCTCACTATCCTCTCTTATGCAATGCAACTGGATTTCTTTTCACCTTACCAGGCGGTAACATTCAGGGGCCTTTATTTACCCCTCTATTCTGTCTATTGAATACAAACACAAGTCAGTGTAATCAGTTTAAATTAAAGTTTCATATAGCAACGCCTAGTGACATGTGAACAATGTAATGACCTATCATTTATATTGATTTGCTCTGCACGCACACACCCGCTCTGACTAATTGTAAGTCCACAACCGCCCACTCCAGTGGGGTTTCTCGCTGCAACCCGCCCCCCAACAGCAAGGTTCTGTCCCATAACCCGCCCGTTAAAGGTGCTGTGAGCGAAATGGTTCTTTTAGCTAACTTCCCGTCAGTGACTGCAGTTAGCAGTCCCCTCCCTCGTCCCCACGTCACCACATTAATGCACTGCGGTCTTCAAGCAGCGAGTTATCTAGCATCATCTCAGATCCGTAAGTGCGATAAAACATGATAAAAACCATCAAAATAATATTATATATATATATATATCTCCCTGATGGCACAGCAAACGCTGACTAAATGTACTTGTGTGGAGAATGTCAAAGAAGCAATGATAAATAGGATGTGGCAAATTAGCTTTTTCTCCCATGTTTTCAATTCCCCTGATGGCAAACCACGATAAGTAAATTAGAAAGTAATTTGTTGTGATGCTGACCCGTTGGTGGCAGATGGTGCACTGAAGTCATTTGAGCTTGTCCTCGTGAGTATTAATGAATGAGACTTTTTAAAGCTTTAATGGCCCACGGTTAAACAACAAAGGGGCATGTCCACAACATGGCTTGAATGTAAAGTAATAATAGTTAATGTTGCGAGACTGAACTGAATATGTGAACAGTTTCTCAGTTGTGCCACGTCTGCATGCGGTGGCATTTAATATGTAACGCTATAAACAATGTAACACTGTATTTGAAAGAAGGGACATCATTTTCTCTGTCACAAATTTAAAAAGCTATGTTTTTTTTCTCATTTCTTGAAATTTCCTGCAATAGTCAGAGCGTACTTCATCTTTAAGAGTTTATATTTGTTCACAATCAGGGTTACCACTGGAGTGACATTTCAAATTGACAGGAGCCCATTTGTCTTGTACTTGAGCTGTAGGTAAGTGCGCAGCCCGCGTCACCTGCAGCTTTTCTCCCAGCAGCCGACTGTGGATACAGGCAGCTGACTGCTCCATTGCGCCCGTGCTCACAATTTCTATCCAGCATCTACAGTTTCTGCTTTTGTAAATTGGTTTCTGATGAACGTTTGTGCTCACGGCTGAGTTTAGTTTGTGTCGACGTTTCATGAATACCTGTAATCTAGTAGCTACTGTGAGGAGATCTATTGCTTTTATGTGTTAGGCTACCTGATGTATTGTAAATAAGAAACTGTTCTTAATGTTTTATCTGAAAAGAAAAAAAAAATTAATAATAATAATAATAATAATAATAATAATAATAATAATAAATAAAAATATAATATCTACTCACAATTCGCTGCCTGTCTGTCATGTGTGCACACTGAAAAAATGTGTGTTGTTTACACACAGCAGCGGCTCCTACAGCGATCTAAAAAGCCTAGCTCAGAGCAGCTTTATATACTATCTATGAGCTGGACATGTTTATTCTAACCTCCGGCCAGAACACCGCGGATCCATGTTTCAGGGAACGGGCTGGGCCGGGCACTCGCTCTGAGTGTCAACTGTTTTTATGTTTTAATATTTTTAGGTGGTTAGTAGTAACATAAACAGTGTGTAAGCGATCATGTTTACATTCACCGGTAGCAGACACCGTGTTAGTTTAAATGGAAACCGCTATTGACATGCTAACTGAAATTAGCGTCACTGTCGCGGAAGTGTTTAATTATACATTAACTCTATAACAGTGAAAATAGCGTAACGTGCGATCTTTAACACTAAAGCGAACAGGTTTGAGGAGTTGGTGATGTCTGTGGAAAGGTTTAAGAACGTTTTGTTTGTTTGGGGTCGCCCTTGGCTCAGTTGATAGGGTGTACCCCCCCGGGCCGGGCCCAGCAGCAGACCCGGGTTCGATTCCCGCCCCCGATCGTTCTCTGCATGTCACTCCCCTCCCTGCCCCATTTCACCTCTGTCTCTCTGCACTGTCAATAAAGCATAAAAATGCCCAAAAAATATCTTTTTAAAATAACGTTTTGTTTGGAAAGTTGGGTTCATTGAATGAAGAAATAACACCAGGCTATGTCGGTCTGCTGTGTGTGTCCCACCAGCATGGTATTAATATGATAAATTCTACATATTTGGTCCAAAAAGATGCACACCTTCGTGCCATGCGCAAGCCATATACAGAAAATCAGGCCGATCTGACTAACAGTCCGAGAGATATGCGAGCCACAGACACACACACAGACAGACATTTCTTGCTTTATAGATAGATAGATAGATTAGCCATTTTCGCACAATATCCGATAAATGTATTACAGCCATATTTGTACTTGATACCAATATTGAATCAAATCTTTCCCATCTCTGAGAGTTACACTGGATTAAATGCTGCATACCATAATGTTCTCTAATGTACGTAGGTAGGCAGTAAATGTGGGAAAAGCGGACTCCATTACCTATTACGTTTTTGTCATCTTATTTATTGACTTTAATTATATCCACACTTTTACTTGTTTATTTTTTAAATAATAATAATGGGGGCTTTTGTTCTTTTTCTTTTTATTCAGTAAAACACTTTGTGTTGCCTTCGCCTTGTATGAAAAGCTATCTCAATGTAGGTCCAGATCTATGAGTACAAGTGTAGCTCTCTGATGGAGAAAAACTCCTTATAATTAACGTCTTTGTTTTTCTTTCTCTCCATTGTGCATAATGTCAAGACGAAAGCGGTCGAAAGCTGACACGCACCAGTAATATAATAGGCTTTCAAAGCTGCAAGGCATAACAGGAAGAGAAAGACGAAGGAAAAAAAGGAATGTGCTGTTTCAAATGCCACCTTTTCACATAGAAGAAATGTCTGAGGCTTGTGTTGAGACAATCACCTAGAGAATAATATGGTTACAAAAGATGCTGTCAGCCTCAGCTCAGCAGATGACAGTGATTGATAGATGTGGCTCACAGATTTGACGTTTAGTTCACACAGCAATTAGTCAGAGCTGATTTTGTTCCTGAAAGAAAGTCACAATAAAGTGAGGACTGTTCCCTGTGCAGTTAAGATGTGCATTTCACATTGTTTGCGTTCAAATTATAGAAATTATAGAGAGCTTTATCATGTTTAATGCACTTTGCGTTGATGCTCTATCTCTATCAAGTAAGCTCAGTCCTTTTCCACCCGGACCCATTATAAAGCTCACTTCAGCCTCTACTTGTAGCCTATGTCCTGCACATGAAATATTATATCATATAGTTAGGTTGAACGGTTAATAAAGGTGACATGCATGTTGTAACTCAGACAAATTCTATATGCTAATGCGCATATAGGCATATAACACCACCCACTTCCCCGCCTCATGGCTCTTTTGTGATTGGGATGACGGATTATTGGAAATCAAAAATGGATTATCTTCCTGACTGAGGATCTATGCAGGGGAAGATGTGGTGGGAAGATAGAACCCACTCAGGGTAACATGCAGGCCAACAGAGGGCAAACAAATGGATCAGTTTGATGCTTAACATAATGTGAAGTCTAATCAACTCATTCAATATTTGAGTCCTTTGTAAAAACTGGGTGAGTTCGCTTAAAAGTTTAAAAAAGCGAAATAAAATGAATGGTGGATTAATGTAAAATTCAAACTCCTCAACATGTCAGTCATAAATATTTAATCATTTGAAAAAAACTATTTGTGGTCCATGTGTTCTTTTTCAACAGTTTCTTTGAATAAGAATAAAAGGCTAATGTTGCCGCAAAAGGGCATTTCACATTTTTTATTACTATAAAATGGCAAATGTCCAGCATTGGTCATATGTTGTCTTGTTTTGCCATAAATATAACTGTCAGCATGCATGTCAGACAAAGAGACAGCGTCCCCCCGCTCTTGACCAGCAGCATAAATACATCCATTCATCAGGATAGGCCAGGCTCCAGTGCAATCCTCCATAGAGATTAGCTAATGTCTACGTGGACCTGTTTATCATCTTCCGCCGACCTTAATGACAAATAAATCTCACAGGAGGCTATGGCTTCCCTCTCCCGCCTCGCTGGATGATTGTCTAAAAATGTCTCCAAATACTCCCTCACCATTACAGAGCAGATTATCCCCTCCCCTGAGACAGTTCATTCTCTTGTTATTTCACTTGTCTTCCTGTGGTTATTTAAAACTGCCTATCTCCAGACAATACACATCTTATTATATTGGTATCTGAGAGCACAGCATCCTGCACTGTGGTACAAACTGTATTTACTAAATGGCCACAGCAAAAATTATTTCACTGATGGCTGCACCGATAAACAGCTCACACGCAACTAGTAATTAATTTCTAATTAATGTTATCTATTTTGCTTAAATTAATGAGCTGTCCCCATTTACTGAATTACTAGTCTACAGCCTAACTGCTGCTAATTGGCACCGTGGACAGGTGCAGAAGTATAGCCCACGACACAATTAGAACTGTTAAATGAAGAAAGTCATGCAATGCTGCTCTATTGCCAAAAGGCATATATTTTCAAAGAGATAAAATTAAAAACTGAGCTACCATATATGTATTAGTCTTTTCAGAGCCGGCCCAAGCCTTCAGGGGGCCCTAAGCGATCTTTGTTAAATATCATACACACAGCCAGTGTTTTCCGCTAGTGCCTCCACTATGCAGCTGTGCGAAAATATTAGACAGCCGAGATTCAGACCCTCCTAGAGGGGTCCGGGGGTATGCCCCCCCGGGAGATTTTTTTAACCTTTTTAAAGTGAAATGCATGAATCTGGTGCACTTTGAGAGGAAAATTAAGAGGCTAAATCTGAGAAATTTTGTGTGAACAAATAATTTGGGGACACTGGGTCCGATGAATTAGAAGCTATTGAAGAAGGACACATGGATTTTCCATAAAAATATTAATATAAAATATTATGGAGGGTCCTCTGGGTTGGGCTTGGAGCTCTTTTTCTTTTACGGGACATATTTCTCTGTAATATAATGAATGCATTTAAATGCAGTGAGAGGAACGAAGCAGAAGAACTCTGTTGTCCAGCTACTGTATCTTTTTTTCCACAGACAAGGCTGAAGTAGGCTATAGACTAAACACAGTGCATGGGCAACTGAGGGAAGCCCCATTTCCAATTGTTTTTAAATAAACTCAATACACACTGTGCATGGATGTGAACGTGACATGATCAGATAATTTCGGATTACCTCCCAGATGAACTGATTAAATTTTTAGGCTATTAATTATCTAGACCAAAACATTTTATTCCTTTTCTTGTATGATAACTCACATTTGCATAATATGATGTTAATATCAAACACACAAACTAAAAAAAAAAAAAAAAAAAAATTTTTTTTTTTTTTTTTTTTTTTTGAGGGGGCCCCCCTGGCGGTCAGGGGCCCTAAGCGACCGCTTAGTTCGCTTATGCCTCGGGCCGGCTCTGAGTCTTTTACAGCACATACCTTCGTGTCTATTTCTCTGTCAGTACAAAGCTACTTTCTCTCATTGTGAATAGTTCTCATTTGTACGTCTGTGTTGTATTTTATGGCAAGGAAAGGTGTTTTAAGTTGATGCTGAATACAAAACGCTTTGAATTGTCCCTTTGTTCCACCCTCTTACCGTTGCTAATATATAGGTGGGATAGCTAATTAACATGAATGAACTTGTTGATTAACACTTATCCATGAGTAGGGCGATCATGCTGTTTCTGGCTGACTCTTCAGTGTATCATACAGTAAGCCGTGTTAGCATTGTGGCTAAAGGGATGGCAGTGTCAACTTAGTACTTTGCTATCGACTGAAATATCCCCATCATTTGATTGATAGAATACTGTATTAATTTAACAACTTTAGTGATCCCATAACGTTTCATCTAGTTCCATCATCTGGCCAAATTGGTATTTTGTCCACTACTTCATATACAGGGTTTTGCATTATATAAATTACTTAAATGATATCCTTGTTCAAATGATAGAAGTTCTATGTCAGATATTCTATGCCGTGCGAACTAAATAGGCATATTTCTGTATCCACAGAATTATGCTGAAAACCTGTCAATTTAGATAAATACCCTCTGACATAAATCATAAAAAAATTCCACTTAAAAGATCATTAGTAGGCGTCATCCCTTAATGATTGGCATTATGAAATTGCCCTTCACCATACTCTTCTGCGCATAGCACACTATGTCCTTATGAATGATAATGGCAAGTGCTTTTTGCATGGGCTGTCATTGACGGTGAGTCACTTGATCACATGTTAGTTTCCTCTTGCTGATATTTGCAGATTTGATAACAAGGTTCGAGATGTTCCCGTTGATCATCGGTGTATAACCGTACAGCTGGACAGGACGTCAAATACATAGATGAGCCATTTATGATGTCAAAGTACTAATCTACAAACAGAATCAAAATGAGGACCTATAGGAAGAGGACCAATTCAAATGCGATCTGTTCATGCAGTGGAAAAGGCTATCAGTGTACATCAATATAATCCTTGTGTGCCCTTCCCCTACGCTGACCTTCTCATTCTTACTGTACGTCACGTTTATTTCTGCTGAACATAAATGACTAATGCTTGCTAATTAGTTGCGTACGAGTCTTATTCATAGGAAACAGGCTTATGCAGCAGTGCACCTTTATATAGTGACGCGTGTATTGCACTCTAGATCCCATTTTCTACCTAATCTAGATTCAACCCATTTGATACTCTCTTTTGGAAAGAGTGTAATGAACTAGTTTATCTATCCGATGGATCACGAAAAATGTTTGTTCTCTTTGGTCTGGTTTTTAACATAATTGCTGTAGTGAAACTCTGATTTATTATTAGCACAAACCAAAATACAAGTTTGGGTAATGATGACCCAATGAAACCTTTTGGAATTATTATGGTCATTGTGTATGCCTATTCATTAAATTAAATATCTGCATATGAATATATGAGTCAAATGAAGACCAGGCCAGGACAGAGGAGAGCACAGAGGAATGGAGCTGCATTGTGTTAAGGGGGCCAACCAGCAGGGTTGACTGTTGACCCTTTTTTTATTTATTTTTGTCTAGGCAGCTGCTCCTCAGGTCAAAATACATCCTGTTGCTTGGCTGACAATATTCCCTGACAGCTTAAGCACAATGAGCTGTTAACTCACTCCTAGAAGTCATTTTGTGCTTGCAGGCCTGCACCATCTGGAGGTTTAAATGGCATGAAACAGTTGCTGTTTATGACCGTGGTTTACAGAAATGTATAAATTAGAACAAACGAGTTATGAAAGGCTTCAGAATGATTTTATTCTCGTCTTTTGAAGCTATTTGTCTTATTCTATTTTCAGAGGTTTCAACAGTGGTTGTTTGCAGTTTGCTCACCAGGTGTTGTGTGGTTATGAATACAGAGCTTTTGAGAAGCTTGCCTCAGCAGGGACTCTCCTGAAGCATTCTGCTATCTGTTAGCACGTGAACCCAACGATGGAATAGAGACTGGCAGGTGGGAAAAATGATAGCCGTGGATGTAATTGGCTGAGACACAAAGACTCCCAAAGACAGGTTATTTGAAATGATGGTGGAGCTCTCGGCTATGTTAAGGTGAACACTCGTGGCAGCAGTACTATGTCACAGCTTGTCACTTAGCCGCCGTTTAAAAAGTTCAAGCTTCAAATGAGACTTTTACGCTGAGCATGAAATCGCAGAGAGCAGCTACGTTTGGTGACTGGAAGGAGGAGTTAGATAGTAGACCATAGGAAGGACATAGAAGTGTATTCTTACAATTTTGGTGTGGATGCACATGCACTGTGTTGTTGTGTGTTGATGTGGTGCAACAGTTTGCATGGCAGACCTTTCTCCTCAGGCTGTAGAAGCGATTGGTGTGTGGTGTGTGTGTGTGTGTGTGTGTGTGTGTGTGTGTGTGTGTGTGTGTGTGTGTGTGTGTGTGTGTGTGTGTGTGTGTGTGTGTGTGTGTGTGTGTGCGTGCGCGTGTGCGTGTGTGTGTGCGTGTGCGTGTGTGTATCATATGTGTAATTATATGACTCAGCCACACTGACAGCTCACAGCAATGGCCAGGGGAGACACAGCAGCACAGACGCTGTCAAACTAGAGAGGGTGGAATAATTAACATTGGCTGAAATGGATTTTGTCAGTTGTTGGTCTGGTAACCCTAGGTCTAACATGTATCATCCCCCCAGGCTTATCAGACTATTTTCATTATGATTTCAAATTATGATTGCTGGTGATCTTCCCAGTCAAAAGAAAAATCTGTCCATTACCAGATGACACAAATGAAGTTAGCAACTAACATCAGCCACATCCCTCAATGAGATCTGTAGACAAGAATGACCCGGTACGAACGAACAGACTTACTTATAAACTGACAACAGCCCACCAAATGAAGTTTGATTTAACTCACAATAACACAGGGCAAATTGTCCATTACCCTCCGATACGCTAATCAGAGTTTGTCTGAAAAACAAACAATTACACCTTATTCTTTCTTCTTCCAATACATTAAAAAATGAAAATCAAGATGATAAAAAGACCCACATTTTAAGTAGGTCAATTACCCGTGGTAAATCCTGTGTAATATTACTTAAGACAGACGGATCTTAACAAGGCTACGGTTAAATAACATTTATATTGAACTGTGCAGGAAACAGTAGTTGAATTGAAGAAAAAAAAAAGGCAACCGTCCCACGGGTATTAATTAGCTCCTCGCTAGCTGTACTGATTCTGCCAGTCTGCACTAATCCTGGTTTCCACATAATCTGCTGCTGATTAACATCAGAATGTATTTGGCCTTCTTTCATTTGTGCCCTGTAGCTTCAGGTCGGATAGAAAACAGTTGAAATTGGAGGTAGCACATAGACCACACACCACAGCACTTCCTCTCGGTCCACACAGGGATAGAAGCTCTCTCTGGTTTATCAGTTGATTGCGTTCATCTGTGGTTCCCAGGTGTAATTACAGTAGTTGGCGGGAGTACAGAACCTGTAGGGATAGCCTTGAGTGGGATTGAGAACCAGTGAACTACTCTGAATTTCCTCTGAATGTTTCTCTGATATTCTACACAGAGTTGTTGGCAACGTCGGAGTAGTAACGGAGCATTCTGTGGCCTGTTGCTCGGACCATTTGTGAATACAGTATATGGCCTATGCCTAGTTGCTGCATTCAAGAAGAGCAGTTACAGGGCTGTTTTATGACAGCAGTTTGATGTGATGAAGACTAATGTGTGATCATTATTAAGGACCACACAGCTCTCCCCGAGGACTGCATGGCACAGCAGCTACTCACTCACTCTTCAAAGGATTCAGAACAACAAAGTCTCATTGATCCAACTTCACTTTGCCTTTCTTTGATTTACAAAAGAGGGCGGTGTGGTGTGGTGTCTGAATGTCTTGATCAATAATCTTTTTTTTTCTCTTTCGTTCCACAGTCAAACCGACCCTTGTAGATGTGGACATATTCGTGAACAGCATCGGACCAGTGTCCTCAATAAATATGGTAAGTCCATCTTTTTCCTCTATCATTCTATTTGTCACACCTTGTATGCACACAGCTCTGCATCTTTTTAAAAGAGGTTGTGCATGATGGTGTCATTTCTTGGTCTTGGCCATGGAGTGAGCTTTGCCAATAGTGTGGGAAGTGCCAGGCGCACATAGGCAGGCTGTTGTTATTTTGGCGACATTTTAGTTTTGGTTGATCTGCTGAGGATACATACTAAATGAATACGTTGCTGGCAGTCCGACCATCAGGCAGGTTAATAAGGTTCTTTGCCCATATATGGTTAGAGATTCCTCCAACCAAGGCCTTAAAAATCTCATATTATACTACTTTTCTGGTCTTAATTTCTTATTAAAAACTGCTATAGAGCAACCTGACACAAATCACATAAAAAAAACCATGTAGATTTTCGGGACACTCTTCCTCTCACCCTAGCGCGCACAGCAGTAACTCTCTACACTCTGCTTTGTGCTTCTCCGCCCCCTCCCCCCACTCCTGCAAACCCCACTCCGTTGTGATTGGTTACCTTCCTTCCGGAACAATTTCAGCAGTGCGCGGGCAGATTTCTTGAGAGCAGGAAGGTGGGGGCATGGCCGGAGCTTGCCTGAGCAGCACGTTACCATACATGGAAAAATCCGGAATCGTGACGACACGATGGCAGGAAATTTGAACCGATTTGAGCACGTGATTTCTCGACCGGCTGCCCTAGTGTTTAGCGCTCTGCACAGCCACCCCAGACGGTCAGCAGGGAATACGTCTAAATGCATGTACGTAATTATTTGATACGCTAGTATGGTTAAACATGACTATATAAATCATTATAACAACTTTTATAGGTCATAAAAGTCGGAAAGTATAATAGGTCCACTTTAACAACACTGTCTGTAGTGCCAGGGTCCAAACTCTGTATTTCTGATCTCAAGTGGGGGCTTTTCCCCTGTAGTTCTTGAGGCAGAGAATTATTGAAGTTGTGTTCTTCAAGCTCCTCTGCAGAAAGATGCTTCTGCTGGCTCCATGGCTGGTCAGATGCTTCCGTCACCTGTTGGATGCTCTGAAGATGGCAGGTATTGGGTGTTTAGAGGGAATACGTGGGGAAAGTGAGCTGGGACCTGGAGATATGACCTGTTAAAGAGAGATGGGAGAGTGTGGCTGCAGGAAGGGACTGAGATAGCCCAACCTGGTATCACGCCGAGGCGTCTAATAGACACGCATGGACCGGCGTCTAACTCACACACCTTGCCTGACCAGGGCGTGTGAGTTACACGCGCACCTCCCGCCGTCTAAATGAATGGAGGAATAGTCTAAATGAACGGAGGAATAGCACCAACAGGGGCCGACATGTTCTCCCAGGAATAGCACGACATGTTCTCCCAGCATTTCAATACTATCTAGCTGCAGCCCCCTCGGTGGTTAGGGTTAGGGCAAGGGGACAGGGAGAGGTTATAATATAGATAAAACATTGACGGAAAACCGCGGCCGCCATTTTGACTACGGGCGGCCGCGACAGCGGCCGCCATCTTGACTACGGGAGGTGCGCGTGTAACTCACACGCCCTGGTCAGGCAAGGCGTGTGAGTTAGACGCCGGTCCATGCGTGTGTATCTCACGCCTCGGCGTGAGATCGGGTTGGATAGCCTGGTGCTACCAGACCATCGTACTTCATTTCATTTGTACAGAAGGTCTGGAAGTGCTGTAATTGGCAAACGTTCACTCATTTGGAGGCGGGTGTCTGTCGAAGTTTAAAACTATTGGATCTGCCCAGTGCCACTCTGGATTAGCCAACCAATCGCATCACGTTTGGTCATCACGTGTGTCATGAGCCGGCTTTTGATGGTGCCTTCCAGTTGGACAGGGAACTCGGAAATTTCCGACTTAACTACAATATTGTAGTCTATGAATCTACCGGTACCTGGCAACAGTAACTTGTTAGAGCCTAACGTTTAGTTATTTGGACGAGAAAGGTTTTAGGCGTCCATACTTTCGCGAGCAGATGCACTGGAACACAGACAGGTCGGAACTCGGAACTACCAAGTCGGAAATCTCCTTCTTCCGAGTATAAAGGAACGCAGCATTCAACTGAAACTGGAGCGTTCTCAGCCACTCGCTCTGTTCGCTGATTGGCACGATCGTAGATTCTCCGGAGAATCTGGGAAATGCGCTGTACACCCAGACTGACTACTGAAGGGAAAATGAAATTTGGCCGGAAGTAGGCGGGCGGGCGGAGCCAGGCTAGGAATGAGATGCACACCGTGAAACATTATCAATGTGGATCGTTACTGTTATCTTCCTTAAATCATATATGCATCCACTGACTTTGACTTCCAAAGACCGAATCCAGTAACTCACCACAAACACCTATTTACTCAATGCTGCATTTACCACAACCCTTTAACCCAAAGTGTCCTGAGAGTGTGTATATATCTAGCCTTTCTATCATAAAAGTATTTATTACAGCAGCTTTACGGTGGTGCTATCAGGTAGTATCAGGAAAACGACTGTGATAGGCAGCAGCACAAACGTCTGCTGATCTGACACTGAGGTTGAAACACAGTTACTTGCTTCTTTTAGCCACATAGATACATCTCCGTTGGTCAGATCACAAGTCAGTTTGTGAGCCAAGTTTTCTTTGGCTATTTTTTTCAAATCCAGTTTGGCCCTGCTCCGGTCCAGCGGCTGCTTCGTATGCGCCAGAAGCTGCAAGTCTACTTTGATAGAAAAATATCAATATTCTAACAAAAACACATGGATGTGTTGCTCTTATTGGCAAGTGGCAAGCCATGTTTTCACAGGCTCTCATTCCCACCACCTTCTAACCCACACAAATCAATCATTAGGTCAAACTGATAAAAGCTACCACAGTGTAACTTCACCTGCTTGTATCATAGGGAACAGATCCTGTGACAGAGTGGATACTGACGTAGTTAGATTATGGGAATGGTACATGTAATACATTTAAATGACAATAGTATAAAGAGAAATAAAATAAAAAAAAGTGCAGAAATAGGATTTTTTTAGCGCTGCAAAGAAAACAAGGCATTATTAATGGATCACTTAAATACAAAGGAATGTTTTAGTAACCACTAAAGGAATCAGTCAATAACAGAAAGATCCATGCAATAATAAATCAGTAAAAACCGCATGTGTATCTCTATGTTCGGCATGAACTTTTGACGAGGTGCTGCTGGGACAGGCTAGGTTCACCACCTCCTAGGGTGCTTTGACCAATCGATATCAATCTCGGTCTCAAATGCTTCTTAGAACCATTTACACTTCCATTTACCTTATTCATGTCTGATAGCTAGTCGATCTGCCCAGTGCCCACGACACGGGCACTCTGAGTGGAAATGGGGACAAAATGGGCTAAAGGAAAGTGTTAGTTGTCTTATTTCAAAAAAGCATATGCCCTAATAATTCTTTATTTCAGGAGATTGACTATTCCCATACAAATCGAAATAATGTGTAGCACAATACTTTTAGCATATTTGCATTCACATGAATGACACAGGACAATTAAGATCAATAAAACTCTCTCACAGCTTGCGACCAATTTAACACATCAGTTTGCGTGTGTGAAATAGGTAAAGCAAAAAGAAGATGAGAAAGAAGGAAAGAAATAAAAGCCATTTGGGGCTCGGAAAATATATTATGTCCCTGTCTCTGCTGCTTTGATTTTGATTATTTTTTTGAAATATTTTGTCCATTGTGAGTCAAAGGGGAGAAATGCTGATTCGGTGACAAACTATTTGAACTCAGTTTTTCTGATGGCAATTCATAAATGTCTAATTTTTTAATCTTGTTCAAGTGTTTCTGTATTTTATTATTTAGCTTATTTTTTTTCAACCATTGTTACAATATATCAAAAGAAGCATCAAAGGTACATTTGTTTGTAGTCACACAACCTCAAAAAATGAAAACATTGACTTTAATTAAATATATTTTTAGTTAAATTAAGTTAAATGAAAATAGGAAATGTATATAATGTGCACAATCCACCTTATTCCTTTCTTGTAGTGTTTAATTATCGTTGAACGCCGTGGCTCTATGTTGCACAAATGTATAATTACGAGATGTTGGCTTGATGCATTGCAGTGTGTAGCTATCAGGTGTGTCTCAGAGGGCTGACTTTATACCATAATACTTTTGAACAACAGAGGCTTAGCTTAGCAAAAAAGGGGAGAGGCGGATCAGAGAGGGATGAAGGAGTCTAGGATGGATATAGAAATGGAAGGACAGCGCGGAAATTGGTAAGAGATGGGTAAGAGAAGGGGCTTTAAGGATACTCAGAGTTGAGTGTGTGTGAACAATAGTCAAGGGAGGTAGAGTTATGGGTTTAAGCAAAGGATACAGAGATTATGTCCACAGTATGGACAGACAGACAGACAGGGGAAACGGATGTAAAGTCAGGTTAAGCCAAACAGAAAAGGACCTTTCTCTTGTAAAGTGTCTGTATTATATCTCTATCTAGTCTCCCCCCCCCCCTTTTCCAGAGAAATAAAAAACTCTAAGCCTGTCCGTCTACCTCCTTTATGTCCAACAGATTAAGTTCTGTGTACGCCGTAGCTGTAACTATTTATTTTATCTTCTTCAAATACCGGAATCGACAATGTCGATACAGCCTAATGAATGATCCAATTTCATTTATCTCTGTTTACCAAATTTCAAACATGTGTTTATTGCATGGAGTTCATTTGAGTCTCTCTGATGTGAGTTAACATGAGGCCATGCGACCTTGTGGTGGCACTGAAGAGTCAGTCGGCAAAGATTGTCAAGTAAATCCTTCTTAACGTGGAGTTGATGAGTGTCATTTCATGGCTGCCACCTGATCCACTGGATAAGGTCACGTCAAGCCCAGTGAATGGTAACATGTTCACCCTCTGTTCATTATTCGCCATCAGACAGGGCAACATGGTCAGTGGGAAACCATTAGACTGTCACCTGCATTGCTGTATTTATTTTTTTCATGTTACCAATGGCAGCCCTTCCATTGTTGAATGCCCCGTTTGCATAGTGCTGCATAACATAGCAATACTTCAAGCCTTAAAGGGATACTAAGCTGTTTATTTGTATACTAACCGCTGGAACAGTTGATGCTGAACCAGGCTTTAAAGATCGCCGTTAGCGGAGCCGCGGCTGTATATGTAAACACCTGACTTTTTTGTTGTTGCATGCACACACAACGGACAGGTGGTGAGTGGATATTAACTGATTTTGATAAAAAGTGTTCTAGATTACAATCGCTGACCATGCCTTTTAAGAGATGAGTGTAGATAAGGGATTTACATTTAAGGTAATTTATTAAACCACAGTCCAAACCCTGAACAAAAAACATGTCAGACATTCACAGTGGAAACACAACTTGTTCAAGGAACTGTGAACTGTATGTAGAGGTCTAACATGAATAAAACATCTCAGTTATGACAAGTGAAAATACATCAGGCACTAGAAGCAGTAGATTAAAGACCTTCTGCACTTTCAAAACAATTCAAAAATTTGAATTCTTTCTTATTAAGCATGAACTAAGCATCAACTTACAGTAAATAAAGGAACCCTTATTGTTAAGTGTTCCCATACAATTTAGCTATAACATATAGCAGGTTTGGCTGTGATCTGAGCATGTGTAAATTGTTCCACTTTATCATTAGCAACATTACTGCTGCCAGTCAAGCAGCCCACACACATTGGTGACCATTCAGCCAAATTCATTACATTATGTCTTACTATTGATGCACCAGTCTTATATGCGACATAGTGTATTGATATTGTATCCATATGGAAGCAAGGTACTGTGCATTATATTTGCATTCCTGGAATATTCCATGAGATTATTCAGTTTATGAATTGTTAGTGCATATTCCGTGCAACTACAGTAAGCACTCAGGCACCCACTCTGTGACAAGCTAATTTTAGGCCCCATTGTGAGAGAATAATTCATATAGAGTTT
Organism: Ammodytes marinus; assembly: GCF_949987685.1. Lineage (NCBI taxonomy): Eukaryota > Metazoa > Chordata > Actinopteri > Uranoscopiformes > Ammodytidae > Ammodytes > Ammodytes marinus. The sequence continues at coordinate 27,917,342 of NC_137212.1, forward strand.
CAGCTGTCATACTTGTATTGTTTCTAATTACAATGCAGTGTATAATAAAGGGTGTCATGACTTCGGCGGCAGACAGACGGTGATTAATCCCCTTCGGTTTGGAAATAAAACCACAGGAAATGAGACCATTTTCCAATTAAAAGAACAATCAAAGGGAGAACTTTTCTGCACACTCTGCACGTGGATGTAAATGTTCATTGGCCAACTAAATGATTGCACCAGATCCTTAACATGACAGTGGAGTGGCTGCTGGAAGTCCAATGCAGCAACTGAGCTTTTCATTTATAGTGTATCACACGTGGACAGTAAAGGTGACATCTCTTGATTCCTGAGCTAAATCAGCAAGTCAGGCACCTATACGTTTGTCTTTTGATCAATCTATTCATCCATCCATTTTGTATGACTTATTGGAGTGTTCTCAGTTGTTGTACTTTAGGCATATTGTGGGTCTTTAGCAGAGTCTTCAGTTGGATGTGCTTATTATGTGTGCACAGGGAGGTGCCCAGGAGGCGTCCTTTTAGTGGCCCAAACTGCTTCTCTCAAAGGCAAAGGAGCATCAGGTGTCTGGGCATTCAATCTCATTTTCTATTCTAATTCAAATCTAGACAGTCATGCACCCTTGCCATTTTACTATTTGCAAAATTGACATTTGAAACTTTGATTCAATCAAGTGACTCATTACTCACACATTTATTTAGAAATGTTGTAATGGTCGACTGAACAACGACCAGCATTGCCCTCCCAATAACAACACTGCTACCCTTCCAAAAAAGAGTAGTTACTGTTCAAAAAAATAGTAACTACTCTTTTTTGTGTACCTTATTGTAAAGTGTTACCTTATCTTCCAAAACAATCACAATCTGATGATAAATTACAGCAGTTTACGGTATAGCTACATTGTAAAATGTACTTAAGCAGACTGAACACTTACTGGAAGTTATTATTAGATATTGAAAAAAAAGTGTTCTAACAGTCAAATATTAATAGTATATACTATATACAGCAGGGCTGTACAGTGCGACAGTTTTGATGCATTTGCTACTGAAATTGATCACGTGCGATGATGAATACAAGTCCACTTGCACTAGTGCGACAGTTTGCTAATGAGCAGATGCTGTCTCTTTGAGAGACAGAGGAGCGCTGCACAACACTGCTTAGAGGGCTCTAAGAACTACTCCCAACACATTCACAACAACCTATTTGATTTATCCTAAATTGTACCAATATGTATACTTATTTATTTAATTGGCTATGTTTAATGTTTTAAAGTTTGGTTTTAATGAATAGAAGGACATTTTCCAAAAATTTGTATTATTATTAATATAATAATTATATGTACAGTATATCCAAAAAATATATAGATATAGATATTATTCTTATATTTTTATGGGGAGAAATAATTCTGAATCAGCAAAAAATTGCAACTGGCAGGTTAGATTATTTTGTCTAAATTGCAATCAGTGCACCCAATTAATTTTTCTACGATTATTACTGCACACGCTAGGATATAATATTGTTTGAGAATCTCAAATGAGACCAAGATGACAGGCTCAAAGGTAATTAGAGCGAAATTCAAGGGTTAAGGTTATGCAAGTTTTCGATCATACTTTGTGTGCTACCGAATTCATTTTTGTGTTACTGATTTTTTTGCTTGCTAGCACCAGTGCTACCATCTAAAAAAATAAGCGTACAGCCCTGATACAGTATATATAATTATATATATATATATATATTCATATTTAAATCATGACCTTAAATGCATCACAATGATTGATAAAGGAAGGAAGTTTACATAATCTATGGAGTTTAAAAATCAATTTAACAATTTATTTTTTTTGTATTTATTCAAATTATTTTTTTGTAGTCTGATTTATTTCATTGGACAGTAGCCCAAATGGGTTTCCTAAATTTGTTCAGAGCCCCAAATTAGAGAACCGAGCATGAAATGACTTTCTCCCCAAGAGAGACACATTCAAACTGGCACTCATCACTTCATTAAGTCGAAACATGTCCATGTCTGTCAACCTGTTAACAGCCCGAAAAGCATAAATTACACGTATATATAAGATTTGACATTTAACAAATCCATGATGGACTTGTAGGTAAATATATTCACCCATGACTGAGTTTTATGCAACATTTCCTGATTATCAGCAGATCCCTGCAGGAAGGCAAAGTGCGAGATTAAAAAATAAAACTCTTAAGGAGAAAACACCAGTCTCAATGAGTCCACCATAACTGTGCACTGATGAAGTAGCCTCCATCATTCGCCTGGCATTTCAATTGATCAAATGGATCAACAGGAGGGAACCTGAGAGCACATACGTTTTGAAAAGTGAATCAGTTAAACAGTCGCCTACTACTTGACCATAGGATGCTGAGGTTTAACTAAAAACAAGCTAATCTGGGGGCGCTCCAGTGGCGTAGTGGATAGAGCGTGTACCATATTGGCTCCGGCCTTCGTTGCAGTGGTCGTGGGTTCAAATCCGACCCGTGGACCTTTACTGCATGTCATCCACCCTCTCTCTCTGTCTCCTCATTTCAACTCTGTTCTATCAAATAAAGCTTGACAATGCCAAAAAATAATCTTAAAAAAAAAAAAGCAAATCTGATAAGAGTCAGTAGAAATTTATTAAACTGCCTAACGCAGCATTGGGCAATATATATTGCAATATATATATATTGGGCAATATATATTGTACTCGCAAATCAGGAACATCTGACATGGAGTTACACAAAGTGATCACTAAGCAGAATTACATTTTCAACACTTCTGAAAATTCGGGACTTTGAACTGAGAACTCGGTACTACAGTGCCGGGGCCCGGCTGACTGAGGTATAAAAGGTGTAACGTAACTTGATTTAAGGGAGAATAAGTCGCCACAGACACCCAGGTTGTGTTTGTCGGCAAAGCTGCATTAATCAGTGGGTCATATGCTCATTCATCAATGTTGTAGGTCACTCTTTAGATAGTAACTTAACAGAACAATAAAATCTTCCGGAGTATAACTTTAAGGGAACTAGCAGGATTTAATTCACGCATGCATTAAAAACATGATAGCCAGATTGAAGGTTTATGCTAGCGTTTTTTAATACTAACATTACCTTTTTTTTTTAATACTACTATTACGTATTTCTCTGAGAGGGGGCTTCTGGGCTTTTTAATCTATTCGACTGGTTGATGTTTTGGAACACTCACATTCATTTCCCACTATCTGTCAATCTAACTTTGTGTATAGTGTCACTGTCTACTAGTATCATCACATTTCAATGTGTCAAGTTAATCAGGGCTGACTTAGTTTCAGAAATGTGAGGACAGGTGCTGAATACAAATGTGCCTTTGACCAATATTTTTGAGTTGTTCGCAGCAAGTCGCTTCAATTGCAATAGTGAAAATGCCAATGATTAGGCTTTCCTGAGCCCCTGCTGCACACACATCCTGCCTCATTGCTAAAATGGGGAAACCCTAGTCAACTTTTTCCTTAATTTTCTCTTTCTTAGGCACAGTGGCGCTGAAGCACACCATGCATGACCCATTCAGAGGAGATTATAAGCTGGTCTATGTTTTAATAGGCAATAAACAATATGTTAAGTTGGAGAAGGCAGCCTCTTTTTAATTATAAAGAAGCTATTTTTAAACTTGTGGGTCATGCAGTGTCCAAGGCAACCTGCTATCATCCAGGGATCCCTGCCAAATACAAAAGCCGGTGCCAATGGGGACCCTGATGCTATTCTCACCCTGAGGAGAGAGAGAGAGCTGCCCACTCACAGGCTATCACACACTGGATACCCAGAGACATATTCATGCCAGTTCATTTCCCGCTGCATAAGCAAGCCTTGGCCGGCTGGCAGGCTTATGCTGCAATTTACTTGCTACTGTGGTTTTCTTTAGAACAATATTAATGTGAAATGTTCCCTGAAATCTACTGCTCGCTGTAATTGCGTGGCTCTTACCTGCTGGGAAGGGAAATTGCCTTGAAAAGTTTTTTATCCACTTCATGAATTTGGTTGCAGGATTGCAAAAAGTATGTTTTCACCTAAAAAGCCCAGGTGGTGCATCTTATAATTATTATTTTTTCTGGCTATATGATTTGGCATCTAAAATCATCAGCATGAGGAATGAGGCTTACTGATAACAGATCTCAGAGGAATATTAATAATATGCTTTGCGTGTGTGCTTCAATCAGCATACAATGAATGAACTTACACAAAATATCTTTCCTGTTTCACTAGTGTTCATGTACATTGTGTGACCACTGAGTCTCTAGCCTGGTCCAACCAGACCATCGTACTTCATTTAATTTGTACAGAAGGTCTGGAAGTGCTGTAATTGGCAAACGTTCACTCACTTGGAGGCGGGTGTCTGTCGAAGTTTAAAACTATTGGATCTGCCCAGTGCCACTCTGGACTAGCCAACCAATCGCATCACGTTTGGTCGTCACGTGTGTCATGAGCCGGCTTCTGACGGTGCGTTCCAGTTGGACAGGGAACTCGGAAATTTCCGACTTCACTACATATTGTAGTCTATGAATCTACCGGTACCTGGCAACAGTAACTTGTTAGAGCCTAACGTTTAGTTATTTGGACGAGAAAGGTTTTAGGCGTCCATACTTTCGCGAGCAGATGCACTGGAACACAGATGGGTCGGAACTCGAAACTACCAAGTCGGAAATCTCCTTCTTCCGAGTATAAAGGAACGCAGCATTCAACTGAAACTGGAGCGCGACTTCGACGTCATCGTTCTCAGCCACTCGCTCTGTTCGCTGATTGGACGATTGCAGATTCTCCGGAGAACTGGGAAAATGCACTGTACACCCAGACTGACTACTGAAGGGAAAATGAAATTTGGCCGGAAGTAGGCGGGCGGGCGGAGCCAGGCTACTGAGTCTCCTCAGTTGGAGTAACTGTGTTGCAGACAGACAATGCCTGATCTGCAGAACCCTGGCTTAATTATTTTACAGTTTGTAATCTGTTCACCACCTATCATCAAATACGACACTAAAAGAAGGGGTGATGCATTGAAGAAGGAATTACTTTGTAGTAGTTGCAGAAAGAAAAGATTCAGGGTGGAGGGGAATTTTAGATTCAGTACGTTTTGACAGTTATATTAGATACGGCCACTATGATACTGTATGTGAATATTGATATTTCTTTAAACAACAGACTGAAATAGGCTTTATTTTCACATTTTGTGTCACATGTAGCAAGGGGTGGATTACTGCACGGGCACAGGCCCATGGGCCCAAGGGCTCAGGGGGGCCCTAAGCCAGAGATACTGATAGTAACTTTTCATGTTGCATAGTCAAAGAGCTCAGTCACTCGTGTCAATAACAACATATCATCATGGGCCCCTCAGTAGTAGGGGAGAAATACAAAAGCAAGTTAAAAACAACAGCATTAGTAGCTCTGTCTAAGGGGCTTCATGAGGGCCTCACACATACAGAAATAAGCTTTCTACTTTATATGTAAATTATATACTGTTCATATAAAGTAGCTATCCACCATTTATCTGTTGAAATGGGCCCCTCCATCATAGAACATGGGTCTGCAGACCAATCTGTACTGTTTTTACAGTTGCAGATCTGAAAAATAATGTTCCTTCTGCATCTCAGGATTTGATATAGCCTCTAAAATTTCCTTTCAAAGTGCACCAGATTGATGCATTTTACTTTAAAAAGGTAAAAAACAAATCCGGGGGGGCATGCCCCCGAACTCCCCAACAAGGACCAGGGTCCCTCCAACAGTATCCCAAAATCCTGTGGGAAACGCTGACTTCCTTAATACGTTTTTGCCATTAATTGTATGTATCTGTGTGGAAAAGTCAGTGTACCTGACTGGATAGGGAGGAGTGGGGGGCCCATTAAGAGTTTGTGCCCAGGGGCCCATTATCTCATAATACGTCTATAATACGTTTATGCATGCAGCCTTAAAGAAGATTATTGCTTACCTTGGAAGCAAATCCATTTTGCACTTAAAGGCCTACTTCACCGGTTTGAATATGAAGGTGTATTGAATTCTGAGATCCCATGTAGTATAAATGTGCGAAAAAAATTGAAATCGGTTCATCCTAGCCTGAGAAAAGGCAGAAAGAGTGTTTTTTTTAACCCTATATTTCTCTTTCTCGTGACATCACAGAAAGAGAAATATAGGGTTAAAAAAACTTACTTTGTAAATATTACTGTGATGTCTTTTACTGTGACATCACAGTAATATTTACAAAGTACGTTTTTTTTTAACCCTATATTTCTCTTTCTGTGATGTCACGAGAAAGAGAAATATAGGGTTAAAAAAAACACTCTTTCTGCCTTTTCTCAGGCTAGGATAAACCGATTTTAATTTTTTTTGCACATTTATACTACATAGGATCTCAGAATTCAATACACCTTCACATTCAAACCGGTGAAGTAGGCCTTTAACATTGACAATGTAGGCACCCTTATACATTTACAGATAATGGCAGAAACAAGCTTCCTCCAGGGAAGTGGAGTGTGTTGTCATCAAAGTCCGAGAGGAGCGTGTGCCCATTGAAAGCCTGGGTTTGGTTGCATCGCAGCACTCACTCATCCATTTGTGAGTTATCAAGATGTCCAGCCCCTATAACACACTGTATGCTAGCACTTGACAAAAACTCAGAGCAGCGAGTCACACTTGGTGGATGATGAAAGTGCGTGTCCTCATAGCGAGTGACCTTTAGGTTCCTCTAATGAGGACGCAAGGAGAGACCTCCAGCCAACAAAGGGACATGACAAGAAGTCTCAAAGCACAGGGCACATACAGTATGCACTGTAAGCCTTTTGCTGCATGCCCAGAGAAAAAAAATACTGCTCAAAGCTTGCCCTTCTACAGCCCAGGAGACAAATGTGAGATTCTCATCTCCCAGCCTCATTTTAGTCTCTTTTTGGTCTGAAATGTTTCTCATATGTTTCTCCTAAAATTCAGGAGAAATAGGTGAGACATTTACTAGATTTGCTCTTCTCAATTCAGTGTTATTAATGGCTCCTTTGTTTTTTCTTCTGGAAAAGAAAGTCATAAGAAATCCAATTATAATTTGTTGCCTTTATTTATTAAGGTTAATCCCACTCTTTATCAATTACCATCATTTATCATTTATTTTTCATTTGGTTTGATTTATTTATCATTTACACATTACCATTCACACACACATAGCAATTCAGGATGCAGTGTCTTATCCCTGAGCCCTGTTTCAGGTAGCTGGTTTTGAGGCAACCCAGAGTTTGTTCGCTCTGAGTTAGAAACTCTCGGTTTTCCGTTTCAGGTAGCAGGTTCAGCGCAACCGAGAGTCAGTTAGTGCGGCAACATACGCCGTGGGTCTAACCTGCTCGGGAGGTGGTTAGACCTAAATCAATCCATAGAAATCTCCATCACGATGTTTTTATCATGTACTGATGATTTTACGTTTGATCGATAATTTATCTGATCAGTAGCCTTGTTTTCAGCCCTCGTTCGTTCATATGGCGGCCACCTTACACATCGTGAACATTCAGATTAATAAACCTATTTGTATTTTATGTAGGCCTATATTATTATTCTTTTTATTAATAGGGATTTTTTAACGTCTGTGCCACTGAACAGATTTATGAAATGTAATTCTGCGGCTGGGGCTGCATGCGATCGTTACTGTTCATTTGTGTCATCCCAAAGTCACAGACGAGCCTCGTTAAATAACCGTATATGAATATAGAAATAATATAATAATTTAAACTGTGATCACTAGAGCACAAGGAATCTGGTAATAAATCAATCAGGCTCTACAATGGAAACTGTAATCTAATGAGTCTGACGTTAATGTCTTTCACTCCTCATTTAAAAGAAGCGACAGTATGTTTACTGCACAGTAGGCTATTATGGCTTGCCTACATACAGTAATACAGCGAATATAAAACACTGTCAGCAATGCTGTGCGGCGCCAGCTTTTGCTGCTGCTGATATGCGTAACTTAATCCTTAAAATAGATTGCTTCTCATATGGAAGCGTAATGATTCTATTGACAAATTTTCCCCCCGTTGTTTTTCTGAATGGCCGAGGTGATTAGATCAGAGTTGTGAGATAATATCCCTGTTAATTCTTCTCCATACCATAAACTCATTCGTTAATATTTCTTACTCTAGTGGGAGGAGTGGAGAAGTTTTTTTTCTTTTTTTTTGAGAAGTGGGAGGATCAAGCATTTGTTTCTTCTGTTTCCATGGTGAATCATGTTATCAGCGATCCATTGACGATGGCTTTTACGCACGCAATCAACCCAGAGAGAACACGCTCAGAGTTGATTGACCCAACCCACTTCGCCACAGGCAAACAACCCTAAAATGCAAACAAAACTTTGTTATAAGTCTGAGAATTCAATGAGTGCTTGTGGAGAGCTCTTCATTTGCTCCGTCTGAGTTTAGAATGAGATGCAGAAACTGAGAGTAGATTGAGTTCATAGAGAGAGCTCTCTGATTTCACAAAGAGACACAACAGTTGAGAAACTCTGAGAATTATTTGAGAGTTTGATGAGATCTCTTCTGAAACTTAAAGGAGACTAAATTGAGAAAAGAAATTAAAGACAGGAGAAATAGACCTCAGTCTCAGTTTGGAGACACACAGATCTCATAGTTGTCTAGGAGAAGTAAATGAAACATGAGATCTCTTTTCAAAATGTATTTTCCTCTGGGTGACCTTAAGAGCCATCCTCACACTGCAGAGCATTAGCCGCTTGCTCTGTATGTGGTGCATTGATCATTGTTGGCATTAATAAATAAATAACTTTAATATACAAAAAAATTATTATTTGACTAAGATTCAAAGGGAACCTTCAACCTTGTTTCGTGTTGAAATACATATATTTTCAGCTAAAAAGCTTTGGCTGTGAGGACAGAAGATTTCAGCCCTGTGAGGGCACAGACTGGTGACTGATTCACTCACTGCAATCAGGTGTGTGTGGCACTGATTGGCTGATTGAGCCCAGGTGTGAGGAGGTTATTTTTGCCCTGAGACCCCAGTGCTCTGAGAGCACTCAGTTGTCTCTCTCTGTGTTAAGTGTTGCAAAGGAAACTGTTTTACTTGTATATGCTTTCATCTGCTTGGCAGTGGTGGTTTTGTTGTTGCTTTAGTTTGTTATATTAAAAGGTAGCCTGTGTGGCCCTTTACAGCTCTGTGCATTTTTGTTTTCTCCCTTTCCCTAGTCGCGATTTAGTGGTTATCCCTCCGGGGATAACTTTCAGACACCCCTGGGTCCGCACCTGTGTCCCAACCCCCATTCATTAAACTGGAGAGTTTTTATCCAAGTCCTTGACTTCTCAGTAATGTCAGACATTTACTAAAGAATCAAGGAAAAAAAGAGTTATAAATGAATAGGGTAGTTTTTGTTACGCATGTTTTTCAGTTATATCTTATTAATCAACCCAACAAAAAGTATGGCAATGTCATGTATGTTTTTTTAAATAGGGCCCCATTTTATGGACACATAATTCCATGCAGAGATATAAGAGGGTAGTATTGAGTGATTGTATGTTTGTCGCTCTCTGAATATACAGAACATGGTTAATACGGTGTATCTGACCCAGTCCAGACAAAATAGTGTTGGCGGTTCATCCATAAAATCCTCATTATTACTTTGGTTAAGGGGACAGAAAGGTCAGTGGCATATGCCCCTGCTCTCTTTCTTCTAGAAATGAAAAGCTTGACATGTCAATGGTGTTCTACCAGCCTGCCTCACTTTCCAGCTGATTATTCCATCCTGAGCCATTTGTCTGACCGGTCACGCTCTGATTTGTATTCTGCTCATTTTGAGCATTGGGTAAAACTGTGGCAGAAAATGGATGGGGAAATATTCCATTATAAGAGTAAATATGTTCAGCATAACCCATCTTAACATATTTTAGGTCGGGAGAGAATGATGAAAGATGGCATCACATTTTTCACTTTTCACACACAGAATCTAAAGTAAATCCACACTGAAATACATAAAGGGCTTTGAATGGTGTTCTCCTCCTAGTTCTCTCAGTCGTCCTGGGACCAGACTGTCTCTTCTGGCTTTTTGTGCCATATTCCAGCACTAGATCTTCACCCCCAAGCAGATGTAACCTCTACTACTGTATATTCTCCTTTATTCCTAGTTTGCATGCTTTGCCATCAGTGCCTGTATGTGTGAATGTGACAGCAGTGTAAAGCGATTTGAGTTGTCTAGTACAAATAAAAGTGCTATATAAGTACAGTTAACATGTACCTTTCTCTGTTGCTCTTCCCCCTTTTTCAAGGTAAAGGGAGTTGTTTTGGGGAGTTTTTCACCCCTGTGAGAACAGAGGGTGTCAGATTGTTATCTATGATACTGGGCTACTGAGTTTTGCATTGACAGTTAATGAGGAAGCAGCACATTGTTAATCCGCACATCCTTGCTGTTGGTCAGGAAGTGATGCTTAAGTGTCTCCCCGAAGGGATAGTTAGTGAACTACTGTTGCTAACGGCTAAATTGCAAGTTAACCAGGAACATTCTAGTCAACCAATGCCTTGTTTACACTAAGCAGTGTGGCTTGGATCGTGTCAGCTCGGTAACGGTAGATCTGACTTGGGTTTCCACCGCTTACACTACCCTTATGGTTATGCCGGATACGGTTGCCACCTTGGATTTAGGAAAAAAAGGGACACTTGGATGTTTGGGGGCGGAGGGCTCAGCCATTATTAGGCTACCATTTCAGACTGACCAGTGTAATGACCTATAATGACCATACACACCTACAGTGCTTTTTACAGTAGGCTAAATAGGGAGACTGACCTTGTAGGGGGGGGGGGAAAATGCAACCTTTTAAAGTAAAATTCATCAATCTGGTGCACTTTGAGAAGAAAATTGCATGCAACCATGCCCAGGGGCCCAAGGGCTCAGGGGGCCCCTAAGCCAGAAATACTGATAGTAACTTTAAATGTCGCATTGTCAAAGAGCTCAGTCACTCATGTCAATAACAGGGTCTAAAAAGGAATAGCCTAAACATGAGGAAATAAATCATGGCCCCTCAACTAGTAGGTGAAAAATAGAAAAGCAAGTGCAAAACAAAAGCATTATTAGCTCTGTCTAGGGGGCTTCATAAGGGGCCTCTAAGGCCCCCACACACAAACAGGAATAAGCTTTCTATGTGTAAAGTCTGTACTGTTCATAAAAAGTAGCTTTCCACCCTGTATCTGTTGCAATGGGCCCCTCCATCATATAACATGGGTCTGCAGACCAATCTACTGAACTGTTTTTTACAGTTGCTGAGTAAAGACTGCTGCCTGTATAAAAATAATGTTCCTTCTGCAGCTCAAGATTTGATTTAAATCTAAATTTCCCTCTCAACGTGCACTAGATTGATGCATTTTACTTTAAAACGGTACAAATTTTCTTCCAGGGGGGCATTCCCGGACCCCCAACAAGGACCAGGGTCCCTCCCACAGTATCCCAAAATCCTGTGGGAAACACTGACTTTCTTAATATGTTCTTGCCAGTAATTGTACATGTATCTGTGCGGAAAAGTCACTGTACCTCGTAATTATGAGATCCTTATCTCGTAATTACAAGATCTTTTCTCGTAATTACGAGATCCTGAGTATGCTAACGGCTACATTAGCCGTGAAACTTTTTTTTATTTGATGAATGCTCAGCGCCACCGTAGAAATCAAATGTGTCCCGGGAGATATTTTTCTTTTCCCGGGACAGCATGGTGAAAACACTTCTGGGAAAACCGGGACGGGTGGCAACACTAATGCAAGGGCATAGAGCTGTGGAACAACTGCGGTCAAGCCACCCGTGTCTGATTTTTAATGGGACAAACCAGCCGCTTCTATATTTAAAATCCCCCCATATGGCGGCTATGTCACTACAGTGACATGGTAGCAGCAGGAAAAAGTGTAGCCCACTGATCGACTCAATGAAGAGAAAAAACGCTACACAATAATGAGAGAGCTGCACGCCAACATGGTTCACTAAATACAAGACTCTTTTCACTTCTGCCGCAGAGTTTACATGACAGTTTAATGCAGAATTGATTCTGTCGGACCAATCAACTATCAGATGGTAGTGCAAGCAGAGAGGGAGCTGATGGAAACACAGGGCAGCTTGACACATTTCTGTTAGCTGTTCTGCTACTGGGATTCATTAAACTGCTTTTGAACCAGGTGCTGGTTCATCCTCCTCTGCTGTTCAGTGTGACTGAGTATTGGGCTAACGGTGGCATCAGTTGGCAGGTGGGAGTGACGCTCTATGGTGTAATAAGTAGGGCTGTCAAAATTATCGCGTTAACGCAAGGTGATTAATTTCTGGAATTAATGCGTTAATTTTTTTTATCGCAATTAACGCATGTGCAGATTGATCCGCCCCGTACATCCCACCGGCTCTGTACTACAGCCACTCAAACGTTGCGGCTGACCCAGGATCAGTAGCTGCGCGCAGCCAAACATCACAGCACGCTAGCCCATGCCGTGTTTTAAACTGCTAACGGTCACGTCTGTGTCGGGGGCATGGATAGTTTATAAAATCAACTGCCGCGGGTGGCAGCTGATGTCGGGAGCAACAGGAGGAGAAACATTGTCCGCTCTGTTCAGAGCCCGCGAGGACACAAACGTCTGCAGTTTTCAGAGGTGTGTGTGTGAGTAGACATCAACATAACGTCGACTTCCTGGTCAGTCCCCTAGGACGTGTTCGCGCGTACACACACACACAGACACACACACACACCGCGGACTGTAATCAAGTTGTATTCAAGAATGCACAACCTATAGATTCACCAAATGAATGCCATTATAGTCTATATTTGCCCAAAGACATAGTAAAGAGACAGACCAATTGAATTATGGTGTGTTAGGTATATATTTTAGTTTGATTTAAATTTATTTTCAGTATCATCATTTGGATTTTCAATTAATAAAAATTCTAATTTTAAATGTACATATCCACCTTCTGTCCTTTATCTTTCCGTTCGTACAACAATATACAGAGAAAATTCGAATTTTTCGGGCATATTTCGAATGGTAAAATTAATCGTGATTAATCGTGATTAATCCACAGAATCCTGTGATTAATCTGATTAAAAATTTTAATCGTTTGACAGCCCTAGTAATAAGATTTCTTTGTGCTTGGATTTAAATAAATAATGATATACATTATACACACATACAGTTCATACATGCATATGAGAAGTACGTGTTATGCCCAGGAGGAGTAACTATTGCAGCCTTTACTATTCTGGTCTCAAGCTGAACTTGGCAGCGAGGATTTGCTCTAGTTCAGCCCCACGAGAGTTAGTGGGTGAGACACTGATGGTTGGTTACACTGAAGGCCTGGCTGACAGTTCATCCTGAAGGTGTTAGGTGGGGTTAAGGTCAGGGCTCTGTGCAGGCCCGGGAAGTTCACTCAACTCCAATTCAACATCATAACTTTATGGATGGAGAAAGATGTCAGGTTGTAGTAAGAAAGGGCCTTTGCAAAACTACCACATACAGAAGGTGAAAGTGCTACTGTCTTGAAATTTTTTTAAATGCTGTAGCATTTACTTTTGGAAATCAGGGGATCAGCCCAAACATACAGTATATGCCTCAGTATCCTGCAACTAAAACAAGGTTAACTCTGACGATACATGTTATTTTCAAACAGTATTATGCGTCTGATAAGTCTGGATGGCTCAAGGGATTATTAGTATACTTGAAGGGGGTATTGGATTCACTACATGGGGGTCTATTCCTATAGTAAAACAGTATCTTTGATTTGACAGCGAGTATACACAGCACCCTCTAGATCAGGAACCTTTATATAGCAGCTCCTCTGAGGCGCTTGAGGTGAAAGACCCATTTTCTCCAGGACTAAAGACTGCTGTGGTGTCTGAAAGCAGCTGCAAGCAGCAGGGAGGGGAAATGAGATCAATGATCTTTCAGCCGAGTTAAAAAAAAAACCTTTCTAATGTGGAATTATAAAAGATTACATGGCTGGATATGTTGGTGTGCATCTGCAACTCACTCTTAAGACATGCAGTTGCTTCCGTTCATATCAGTTCTTTATTTGTTTGATTTTGGAGAAGTTTTCCTCGACTGGTCATTAAATCCTAGATAATGTTCAGTTATGTTCAATCTCCAGAGCTCCATACAATTAAAGGTAATGAGCACCCGGTGCTTCTCTTGATTATAGAGCTCATTCTAATTGGTGAGCTCTTCAAACCAGTGCAGCGAGGGAGAAAAGGTCAAAGTGAAAATAAACGTGTAGATTGCTGAAGGAAGGCAAACTATTATTCATTTCTCTATAGTCTACTGCACATTTTGATCTGTGTGGTTGCTAAAGATGACCTAAGAACTACAATGTTGCTGGTCAAACCTTTGGCTTTGTCTGAGCTTGAAAGCAGCATCACTGTCAGGACAATGACTTTACAATGTAGGGACATTGTTTGCAATATCAATTTATGTACAAAAAGTAGCTATAAAATATAACATATGCTGTATACATAACGAATGGAGCAATCATTTGCTTCATTCAATCGCATTTAATCCCCAATTAAAGGGTTGAATAAAATAAAGAGCTGCAGATGTGTAACAATCATTTCCTGTGCTGTTTAAATTCTAAATGTTTTATTTGAAAGCTCTATTTCTGTGATTTTACCATCCAACACAATAATTATATGAATCTTTTTGCATACGTATCTTCTGCGCTGACCGGTGCTAATGTCTCCAAAGGTTGTTTACCATTAACATGTTTGTATTACTTCAGAGTCAAACCATGTGTGAGTCAGTAAAGGTACACCTTGATCTATGTTTAGAATGTGCATTGAATTGTGTGTGACCTAACCTGGCACCGCCCGCCTACGTACTTCCGCTCAATTTTTCATTTCCCTTAAGTAGTCATTCTGGCCCTGCGGTATATTAGTGGGTTTTCTCCAGCCAGATTTCTGCCGGTCCAATCAGCCAACAGAAGGAGTGGCTCAGAAGCCAGTGCACGACACGTCACGAGCAAGCGTTATGCGATTGGTTGGCAGATCCAATAGTTTTAAACTTCAACAGACACCCGCCTTCAAGTGAGTTTACGTTTGTCCATTGAGCGATTCCAGACCTTCTGTACAAAGAAAATGAAGTAATGAAGAACAAAATACAAACTCTTCCACCAGAGCATCCACAAGAGGGGATTGTAAAATACCATATAGAAAAAGTTATTTTGGGTAGTCAGCCCTTTCCTATTGAGCAGCACATACTTGGAATACCATACCCACAGAACTAAGGAACATTACATCACTCAAATCCCTCTCAAAATCTATAAAACACTGGTTACTGACCAATCAAATATGCATCCATAATCATCTGGGATAGTGTGTTTGTCTTTGTGTTTACTAATTGTGTTTGTGTGAGTTTGTGCTCCTTGTTATGCACTTGTTTGTGCTTATGTGTTTTGTCTGCATTCATGCTCAAGTCAAGTCAAGTCAAGTTTATTTATATAGCACATTTACAGACGGCTAAGCCCCACCAAAGTGCTTCACATAAAGAACAATTAGTGCAGTAAAAACAGGATTTAACACAATTAAAAAGAAACAAATAAGAAAATAAAAACAACAACAACACAGAGGTTAAAACGACAATGCCTGCAGGAGTAGTCTATTGGAAGGCAAGAGAGAAGAGGTGGGTTTTTAAAAGTGATTTAAAAACATTTAGGGACTGTGCTGCACGGATGTGGAGGGGAAGGCTGTTCCAGAGCCTGGGGGCTGCGACCGCAAAGGCTCTGTCACCCCTGGTCTTTAGCCTGGATCTGGGCACCTCAAGCAGCAGTTGGTCAGCTGACCGTAGTGCTCTGGTGTGGGTGAGGTGGTGTAGGAGGTCAGAGAGGTAAGTAGGGGCCAGACCATGGAGGGATTTGAAAACGGTTAGAAGGAGTTTGAAGTCAATACGGTGACGGATGGGAAGCCAGTGGAGTGATGCAAGGACCGGGGTGATGTGATCACGTTTTTTGGTGCAGGTGAGGAGTCGGGCGGCAGAGTTTTGGACCAACTGCAGGCGGCGAAACTTCAATTGATCCATGCCAGTGTAGAGAGCGTTACAGTAGTCCAGCTGTGATGTGATGAAAGCGTGAATAGCTCTCTCCAGGTCACTCCGAGGCAGGTATGATTTGAGCTTGGCTAGTGTTCTCAGGTGGTAAAAACTTCTCTTAACAACTCCACTGACCTGTTGCTCAAATTTAAAAGCGCTGTCGAATATCACGCCAAGATTTCTGACCGAGGGCTTGATGTTGGATGCAAGGGGACCTAGGACATTG
This sequence comes from Ammodytes marinus, assembly GCF_949987685.1. Taxonomy (NCBI): domain Eukaryota; kingdom Metazoa; phylum Chordata; class Actinopteri; order Uranoscopiformes; family Ammodytidae; genus Ammodytes; species Ammodytes marinus. Next base: position 27,933,591 of record NC_137212.1, read on the forward strand.
GTGGAGAAGGCAGGAGGGATTTTTCCAAAAATCATGACCTCCGTCTTGCTCTCATTGAGATTGAGGAAGTTTGCCGCCAACCATGATCTGATGTCAGCCAGACAATCGAGTAGTGGCTGGAGTGTAGACTGCCCATTGATTTTAAGGGGCAGATACAGCTGGATGTCGTCGGCAAAGCAGTGAAAGGAAATATTATGTTTAACCAGGATTTCCCCTAGGGGTAAAATGTATAGTAGAAATAGGATGGGACCTAGTATAGAGCCCTGGGGGACCCCACAGGTGAGGGGGGCAACAGGGGAAAAGAAATCCCCAAGCAGGACAGAGAAGCTCCTGTCAGCCAGATAGCACTGAAAGAACTTCAGGGCTGTGCCTTTGATTCCAACTTGGTGTTCCAGCCTAGAGAGCAGTATCCTGTGATCCACCGTGTCGAAGGCTGCTGTGAGATCCAGGAGCACAAGGATCGCAGGGCTACCTGAGTCAACGACCAGGAGCAGGTCGTTCAGCACCCTTAGGAGAGCAGTCTCTGTGCTGTGGGCTGTTCTGAAACCAGACTGGAATTTGTCGTAGATATTGTTGCTGGTCAGAAAAGATTTTAGCTGGACATAGACTTCACGCTCAAGGAGTTTGGACAGAAAGGGAAGTTTGGAAATCGGTCTGAAATTTGAGAGAATGGAGGGGTCGAGATTGGGTTTCTTTAGGAGAGGTTGCACTACAGCGAACTTGAAGGCAGCCGGGACACAACCAGTGGAGAGGATGGAATTGATTAATAGTAGAAGGAAGGGGGCAACTGTGTTCAAAACTGTAGGATCCTTAAGCAGACGGGAGGGTAGACAGTCAGATGGGCAGTTGGAAGGCTGCAGGTGACTGACTGCATCAGAGAGGGAGGAAAGGGTTGTGGGCTCGAACTGCTCGAGGACAGCTGGCAGGGGAAGGGGGGGAGGGAGGGGGAGGGGGGCAGAGGAGTCAGAGGGCCTGAGTGCTACAATCTTGTCTATGAAGAAGTTTAGAAAACTTTCACAGAGGGCGGGTGAGGGCACAACAGGGGATTCATTTCGGGGGTTTATGAGGGAGTTTAGGGTGTTGAAGAGAAACTGTGGTTTGTGGCTGTTTCTGGAGACCAGGGTAGAAATATACTGTGATTTGGCACTTTTTACAGCTCGTTGGTAGTCCACTAGGCAGCTTCGGAGGATTTGGAGGGACACTTGGAGGTGGTCTTTCTGCCACTTGCGCTCAGCCCGCCTACAGGCTCGTCTGAGGACACGTGTTGCGTCATTGAGCCATGGTGTTAACTGGGCTTTAACCCGTTTGGGTTTGAGAGGGGCAACAGAGTCCAGGATGTCCGAGCAAGCTGAGGAGAATGCAGAGAGAAGTTGATCAGCACTACACTCAGAGCTAATACCCAGTGGCGGCCTAAATAAAAGGGAGTTGTTGAAAGCGGCCGAAAATTGCCCAGCAGTCGAGGAGTTAATTGAGCGTGAGAACTGCTTCGAGACACGAGTGGTACTAACTGAGTATGGGACTGGCACAGTGAACAGTATTGGGGAGTGGTCTGAGAGAGACAAGGTACAGATTTCGGTAACAGAGACAGAAATACCATATGACAGCACAAGATCTAGTGTGTGACCCTTTTCGTGTGTCGGGCCGGTGACGACTTGGTTAAGGCTGAATGAATTGATGAGGTTCAGAAAGTCTCGGGTCAGAGGCTGAGACTCGCAGCAGACATGGACATTGAAGTCACCACAAATTATTATGTGGTCATACTTCACCACTAGCCCAGACAAAAAATCAGCAAAGTCATGAATGAAGTCTTTGTTGAAATTAGGAGGGCGATATACCACAGCACACAATATGGGGGAAGACATGATTAATTCAAAGAGCTGTAGCTCAAAGCTTGTAAACCCAGCGTGTGGAATCTGCCGACAGTGAAACAACGACCTGTAAACAGAGGCAATGCCTCCGCCCCTCCCAGTCGCACGGGGGGAATTCAGGAAGTAACAGTCCAGTGGAAGGAGTTCGGAGAAAGGTGTGTTTTCACCGGTAGAGAGCCAGGTCTCACACAGAAATAGAAAGTCCAGCTCCCGAGAGATAAAGAAGTCATTCAGCATGAAAGTTTTGTTCGTCAGAGACCGCACGTTGATCAACGCCATCCGGAGTGTTAGCTCGTTGCTCGCCGCTGGTCCGGTGCGCCTCAACGGGCGAAGGCTAGAGTGGACAACACCGCGACTGCGCCTACGCAGGCAGAGCCGGGTGGCCGAGCCAGGCGTGGGAACCTGAGCAGGTCGCGGTCCGGTCAGCGCCGTCGGGACGGCCGGAGGGGCCGGAAGCAGCGATGGATGAGGCAGCAGAGCAGGATCGCGGCCAGGGACGGCCTCTGCGGGAGTAGCAGGCGAAACACAGGGAACAGGACGTAGGCATCGCGGCAGACGCCGGGCGGCAGCTCGATGTGAGGACAACTGGATCTTGATCTTCATCAGTAGACCCCCCCTCCTTCCTCGCCTTCTGGAACGCTTTTTGCGAGAAAAGGCCACTGGCTGGCGGCGCAGGTAAGCAGGGATACCTGACAGCACGGGAGGGGGAGAACTGGTCCAATCTCCTTGATCGGGACTAGCCGCCCAAGCCACGGGGAGTTTTAGGTTGCGGATGTTAAGCAGTGCTTGACGATCGTAGCACAGAATGGCAGAAACATCCAGATAGACACTTAGAAGCAGGGCCGTAGCAAACGATAGACAGAACGCCCGAGGCAGACGAGTCGCCGAACAGACTGGCGCCATCTTGCTCCTTGTATGCTCCTTGTCTGTGCTTTTTGTCTTTCTTTAAATACTTATGTGTTATAATCGTGCTATATGTTCATGCACTTCTATCTGTTTCTGCTTCATGTTTTTCACACATGGCCAACCTGTTATGTGCTGGAGAAATCATTGTGTCGTTTTGCTTGTCTGTGCTTGTGTCATTTTGTTTTTGTGCTCATGTGTTGTATTTTTGTATTTTTCTTCTTTTAATGTTTCTTTTTTTCATTTTTTTAATTTATGATATGATATGCCATTATCTCAAAATCAAGGGTTTTGTTTTTGCGATCACAAGATAACGGTATCAAAAAAATATACGATCATGGCAGCTCTTGGCTTCCGTACAAGTTCCTCAGTCGCCAGCCACCCTTGACTATTTCTGCTCGTGTTTTCTTGCTGTTTCTGAATCCACTGTTCTGATCACTTAACCACACATCCACTGTTAGAGGGAGTAAAAGCAAGTTGGATGCCCTCTGGTTTTCTATTTGACAGCAGCCTGGATAAAGACGCCAGAGGTTTCTGCAAGGCATCAGGTTTCAGTGGCATGCTGTTAGCATCCCTGGAGGGTCTCTGACCACAGACCACACAGAAACAAGGCTGCTTTTTTCACAAATCTTTTGTTCCTTTTTCTTAGCAATGCTACTACCATGGCTCTCAGGAGGCAAAGGCCGCTCTCCCTGGGTCAGTCTGTCCACCACTTTGCTCTGCACTGAAATATCTCAACTATCAGCCCGACTGACATGACATTCTGTACACACGTTGGTGAAATATCAGCCTGTTGGATTCAAACCAAATATGTTTAGCACAGGCATGGTTCATTACGCATTATAACGCACTATTGTGCCACAGTACAGCCCCACGAGCATGGCTATAGCCCATTAATATGTTTATATATGATTTAGGAAGATCTCAGGTAAACATTGTTTTAAATGTTTTAAACATTAAATAAAATGTAATAAATGATGGGTTCTGATTCTTTAATCAAACAAATATCAACAGAACTTAATTTGCTGTGTAAAAGCATACAGGAGTTTAAAACCACAGGCAGATGCACCACAGCCATGGGGGAGCATGCTGTCAGCACACCAGAGAGTTAAGCAAATGAGATAGCATGTGAGATCTGTGAGATGTCTCAACATACGGGCCAGTGAACAAGTACAATGATAAGTGCTCCTGCTGGTGAAAGGGATGAAAGATAGAAGTCTTCTAGAGATGTGTTGCTGAAACACATAATCCTCCTATTCAGTGTCATTTAAAAAGAAAATCAATACTCTTCTTGAGTAGCAGCTGAAGCGGCTCCTCTCTTTCGCTAACACAGAACAGCTTTACTGATGTTTTTTGAAATGTAATGGCATCAAATCACACAGCACTGCATAGCCACTTATATGCCATCTACTTTTCTTTTTCTTTTCTTTAGGAATACCAAATTGACATCATCTTTGCCCAGACGTGGATAGACAGCCGTCTCAGATTCAACAGCACAATAAAAATATTGACTTTAACCAGCAATATGGTGGGACTGCTTTGGCTCCCAGATACCATCTTCAGAAACTCCAAGAATGCAGATTCCCACTGGATTACAGTGCCAAACCAGCTGCTCAGAATATGGAACAATGGCAAGATACTGTACACCCTAAGGTAAGAAATGCAACACAAGTCAAAGCACATGCAGAATGTATGTTCTGCATACTCAAGCAAACTGAGCAGTGGAAATAACATGGTTATGTTGTTAATCATTAATGAACTACAAGGTACTACTAGGTTCTTGAATTGATAAAATGTGACCTGCACCTAACCCTAACTGTAGGTAGTTATCATTAACATACCTCATACTATTATAGTTTCATACATGCACCTTATTGTATTCAGTGCAAGGGCTGGGATGTGGGCATTTTAGCCATGGCAATGTTGATGTTAGGTCTGTACAACCCTCTGGTCCAGGCTGAAATGTCTCAACTACTTTTGGATGGACTGCTCTTAGATGATCAACTTTCTCTTTTTTGCTCTACCTCACCCTTTCTGGAAACATGTCATCAAAAACACAAGGAATGTGGGGCTTAAAGAGACAGGCTCTCAAACCAAGCTTTTAAGACAGAGGCTGAAAAGAAGTGATTTAGCAGTGACACTGAGAAATATAAAGGGTTTTTATGGAAACTCACAAAATTAGTTTCTAGTAGAAATCTTTCAAATTAACCAAACGTATAACCTTTAAACTTTTGGTACCCATGGTGTTCCCGGTCAAAAAGGAAGGTCATGGGGGCACACACACACACACCTGTTTATAGCCTAGCATCCTCTGGCCGAGCCTACTGTTATACTCCAGCCGCCGCAAGCCCGGTATTCGGACTGCTGCTACTGCAACACAACGTAAAGAAAGAAGAGAAAAGGCAAACTGAGGGCTGATGAGGCAGAAGTCAAGTGCCCATCTCACAGTCCAGTCGTATGATATTACGTTCAATTGTGTGATGGGGAAGAAAGATCCTTCTGTGTAGTGGTAAAAGCTTCAAAACAAGGAACTGTTCTCTGACGCCAGCTATGCTTGCCAAACGCCGATCCTCCTCGTGTCTCCTGCAGGTGTGTGTGAGACAATTCCTCAAGCTGCATCATCAAACAGTCTGTGTGCACCTGTGTGACGTCACATACTGCCGCTAAGGTGCTGGGAAGTGTAGTATCTAATATAATACTCATAAACATAGCTACAACATGTCAACAATCAGCTCTAGTACACAAAAGGAATATAAACAGGGAAGGACCCTAAACGTGCCCGTTACACTACCCTGTGGCCAAAGAATCATGGCCCTGTCGTCCTCAGGGTATAGCCTCACTGCTGGGTCTTCAGGCACTATAATGCAGTGCCATACTATTGGGGTCACATTAGGCCTAGCTATTTCAGTGTACAGTTCAAGCATTTTTAACATGTGTTGAATTATCATTCAATGTTTCTATCCATATCTATATACTCTATCTATCTTTCTATCTTTCTATCCATCTATCCATCCATCCATCCATCCATATAGCTCTGGAAAAAAAACTAAGAGTCCACTCCAGATGTTCTGTGTATGTCGATTTACTATTTATAGGTATTTGTCTGAGTTAAATTAATATTTTGGTTTTATTCTTTAACTACAGTACTGACAATATTTATACCAAAAACACCTAGTCGCTATAGAGTATGGTGCACTGCTTACTCGCTGTTGTAAGTAAGCACTACATAATTGGGACACAGCAACAGGCTAATATGGGTCTTGGTTCCTCCTGAAGATTTACTTACAGTAAATATAATCTGATTTAATGGGATATCATATCTGAAAGCTGTATCAACACGGTTCCTAATAATAACCTCCCTAAATCCTCATTTCCTCAGTTGTCCAATTAAGCCCTTCCCTAGTATCAACAAAGTGTATTGATCAACCAATCAGGTTATATACGTTCAGACTTGAGCGTTGTCATTCGCTATGCAAAATAACTTGTGATGCAAATATTCCCCCCCCCCCAAAAAAAGCAATTATACCCCTGTCATTACCAATTGTAAGTGCACATTGCCTGCTTGTGGTTTAAGACCAATTTACTTATTCAGCCACCCTCATGCCCCAAAGCACTCATTGTAATTGGAGCACTCGACATTAATATAAACGCCACCTTCGCTAATAAGCATCTCAACACTGCCCTCAATCTCTTTGGCAGCGTCTTTATGTTGGGAGACATCTCCAGGTTTTTAATTACTAATGTTTAAAGGACCTCTCTGTTGATTGTATAGCCCTAGGAAGGAAGATTTAGCCGCGCTTTACTTTTCAATTCACGTCAGTCTGAGAAACTTTGCTTTGGAGTGTTGTCACAATTTTTCCACATTTTCCAGCCAGAACACAAAGGTAACAGCATCTCTATGAGTCAAGTCGTGACACAAACAAAAGCCCAGACGGATTCTCCCTCACACACTCCTATTGAGAGTATGCAGGAGGAGCGTGCAAACTTTCAGAAGTAATATCCGCTGATGGCATGGAGAGAGAGACAAAGAAATGTCATTGGGTATTAATTGTGCGCTGGCTTGGCTGCGGTAAACAGAGATGACATTTTGCGATAACTGTGCCTCTACCACATGCATGGTATTGTCCCAGTTCTCATGCTTTAATGAGGTTTAAAGATCACACCGGAATGACATCACATTTCTTCCTGTCCACTCTTGAACATTTCATTAGTTTTTTTGGACAAACTCTCTTTTAATGTCGTCTTGGTTTGTTCTTCCGTGAAGACAAAGTGTGGATTTATCAAAGCGTCTGGCTAATTTCTTTAGACTTGTTCATTTTGGCTGATGTGTGAAAGCGGCCAACGGTTTCATCATGTTTAATAGAGGTCAGGGCACTCTTATTGCTCCTTCTTTCCCCCACTGAGATAAGAAATGTTACTCGCTTCCCTTAACTGGTTTATAATTCGAGGTGAAGAACTTATTGGCTGCATAATTACATCCACAGGTTTGTTTAGTCTTAAGGGACAGCTGGCCTTTAAGCGAACTGCACACAGACAGATTTCCCCAGAATCTACTCACGCTAATTGAGGTGGACTGTTTAGGTATAGGAAGAGTATGTGTGTGTGTGTGTGTGTACAAAGAGTGCGTTTTGTCGATACATCATCATGATAGCTAAAGCCAATGGGAAAGATCAAGATGTATGGGATGTCATATTGTCACACCAATGCTTCTCACACAGAGTGAGCGCAGCAGTGAATTGCTCAGGCCTCTTAAGGTTTTCAAAGGACTGGCCATGCTGTAGTGTCTTGGATGTCAATGGAAGCGGGATAAAGAGTCATTCAAGTCTGTATTGCATTTTTCCAATCAAGAATATTACTCCCATGGATCTCGTATTTCATTTTAATGCAAGGTTACTGCGAGAATCTGTGAACAAAATACAATGGGCGATCCACAGAGCCTGGCACCCTTTGGGAAACACTGAATTGTAAGTGTCTAGAAAGACTCTATTCAGATAAAACATACTCTAATGCTGAGCTACAGAGCCATCACTCAGTTTACAAAGGTGAGTGTTAAAACATTGAAAATGGTTACTATGAGGGCATATCAACACACATGAAAGGGCTCTTGTGATCAGCTTTTAGACAAATCCTTTTTCATGCCAAAATGTTTAAGTAGACTACCACAGTGTGCAGAGAAAGGGAAGGGCAAACTTACTTTGGCTATAGCTGGCTGACATGTGTCAGACATGGCTCCCACCAAAGCCAAATATGACTCATTCACATATCTTGATGTGAGAGTTTCATGGACCTTTTTGAAAATAATCTTGCCTATTTAAATTAAAAAAAAAAAGCTTCAACGAATTTGAAGGCAAGTTATGACCCCTTACGAGCATGCTATAGCTTAACATTGTTGAATGTAGAAAAAATACTGTAAAGGTGTGCTTCTTCAGCGCCCCTAACAAGGAGCCTAAATCGCCTCTGCAAAATACGGTTATGTACTAAAGGAAAATGTTAGTTTATTTTATGTTAAATTCTGCCAGTTTAGGATATAGACATACAGTATACCAGGGCTGTAGCTACCAATACTGGCGTGCTCTACACAGAACAAAGCAATCGCTCAACACTAAAAGACCAAGGTTACACTCCTGGATGTTTTGTATCGTTTAGTGTGACCACCTCAGTTTACAATGATATCTAATATTGTTTTTTTAAAGCAGCCTTTTTCTCACAAACTGGATTCAGAGAATGGTTGGAGCTTCTGCATGAGCAATAACTCATAACACATTAAAGCTACTATAATGGACTTTAATGTGATCAATTATTCATTGTGTGTATAACAAAAAAAGGTCACAATCACAGCAAATAATATTTTGCTTTGGTGCCAGTAGAGCGCTCCAGCTGTGCAGTTCTCTGGTAGCCTGGTTCTACCAGACCATCGTACTTCATTTCATTTACAGAAGGTCTGGAATCGCTCAATTGACAAACCTTCCCTCAATTGAAGACGGGTGTCTGTTGAAGTTTAAAACTATTGGATCTGCCCAGTGCCACTCTGGATCTGCCAACCAATCACATAACATTTGCCCGTGAAGTATGGCATGCTCCGGTTTCTGAGCCACTTCTGTTCGCTGATTGGACTGGCAGAAATCTGGCTGGATAGAACCCACCAATATACCCCAGACTGGCTACTGAAGGGAAATGAAAATTGAGCGGAAGTATGTAGGTGGGCAGTGCCAGGCTAGTTCTCTGGTAGGAAGAGAACCATTCGGTCATGGACTGTGGTGAATTTCTTAAAAACAAGTTCAAAGTGCTGTTCACACCCTGTCCACTGCAGTCCCTCCATAATACAATATTTGCAACAGTGTGGAACAGTGTTTTAAAAATGATTTAAAAAATGCTTCACAATCTTCACTCACTGAAGTCTTTTTTTGTTTAGTTGTCCCACTCAAGGCTGAGAGTTTGTGATTTTTCTTTTTCTTATCAGGATCAATTCACTTAAATGTGCCCACATACTTGCACAACCAATTCTTTTTTATAAATGTGATACTTTGAATGCCTGAAAAATGATTATTCATATTCATTTTGAGTACTAAAAAAAGTAGAAATAAATCACAAAATTATTCTTTACTTCTTTTCAGACTGACAATCAATGCAGAATGCCAGCTGCAGCTGCACAATTTCCCCATGGACGAACATTCGTGTCCGCTCATCTTCTCCAGCTGTAAGTACACCTTCTTTACTGTAATGAGAAGTGTTGTTTGTTAAAGTGTTGTTTTAATCTGTTAAAGCAATGGGGGAGGAAATGATAGCTATGTAACAGAAGATCTTTGTCGCAATGTGCCATTTTTTTTTCTATGAAATGAAACTCTAAACTCAGACAGTATGTTAATGTCTACAGAGTGTACAGGTGCATTCACTGCCTTTAAATACCTGTGCCCAATGGCCTATATTCTTATGATCTGTAATCATGGCTGTTTGCATTTTGGAGATTACAGATAGCAGATAATTAGCAGATTGATTGCTATTTATTTCGTATTGAGCCATTACAGATTTTTATTTTGGACTCACCTAATAAACAATGCAAGTTGCAACATATAGCAATGCAGATATTATCATTGCCGAGGACCTGTGCTTTAGATGCGATGACTCTCATGATCCAAAATCTGCAAGAAAATATTTGCAAAGCTATCATAGGGAAGCAACATGTCATAGCCTTACAGCCTTACACAGGCTATATGCAGGTAGCTATGGCAACATTTGAACAATCTGACTTTGTGGCAGCTCATACAGGAGCGTCTCAAAGACTAAGGGAAAAGTACAAAAAAGCCCCTCCAGCTGTGATCCATTATAGCCATTTCCTTACCTAAGAGGAAATCATCAGACATTACCCTGGTTTCCATGACGACGTCTCGCTTTTTCGGATGAAGTCAGATGTGCTTATTTTTAATGTCTTTGGGGGGAGGGTGGAATAATCAACTGATTTCAATGCAAATATGAAATATAGTGGAAGGGATAGACATGATGGGAGCGCTGTGTACCGAAACAGCCTATTATACACATTTATTTATGTGTGTGTTTCTTGTATTGTATGTTTTTTTAATGGACCTTGAGTCTAATAATAAAGGATGATGATGATAGACCAATTACAGTAAGACATGTGATAAGTTTCCTCTGAAACATACGACTGCTAAGTCACAAGTCTAAATGAATGTATAGGCTACTTAGGATGTGCCATTAAGGAAAATGTAACTATTTTTGTCAACTCATCAACAAAAACTTTTTGTTTTCAAGATTAACAATGTGGAAAAAACTTGCAAAATTCAATATTTCTTATTTGAACTTGGAATCATATGATTGTAATGTGGTAGCTCATATTGATGACGCCACTGAGAATTATCATCCAATTTTGCAGTTTCCCTCTGCTCTTCAGAGCTACCTGCACAGCACCGAATGGCAGAGACAGACGGATCAGATAGTGAAGCATGTGACAAAACAAGTGGTTGAGACGCCAAAAATAGAGCCAATAGTGGAGTGTATATTAGATTTACATGTTACAGGTGGTCAGAATTTTTTATTGAGTAAGATTTCTCAGTGTCTGCAGGACAAGCAAAAACGACTCGACGGCTAATACAAATCTAGTTTACACATCTTCAAACTTGACATTTTACGTCCAGATTTAAAAGAGAATAGAGGTAATAAAAAAAATCTATTCTATTGTTCATGGCAATCATTCATTAAGCCTGTAATGAAAACAGTTAGCAGTTTGAGCTTGTTCTTGCCTCACAGTTGTCTTTGTTAATTGAAAGTCGTTAAACATCAAATTGTTACAAGGCGAGATCATCATTTTGTTGTTTGCGTTTCTCCTGAAACTGATCACGTGTCAGATTCAGGCCAGAGCAACACCAAAGCGGAAATGGAATCATGAACCCATCATCAACCCTAGGGTGATGGATCGTAAAAGCACTCTCTGGCTCTGTGTGTGAAGGTCAGGCTCAGCATCAAGATGGATTCAGTACATTACTGAACCAAAGCTTTCATTTAATCGACTTTCTCTCTGCCTCTGTCTTCATTCCAAACTTGTCTTTTTCATTAGCCTAGCCTCCATCACAAGACAAATGTAGCTCTGGTTGGCCCTAGGTCGGTCTGCGGCGTGGGGTATCCATCATGAGGATGTGCCGTGTAGCGCCGAGGGTCTCACACACACACACACACACACATACATATGCTCTGTGTAATTGCAGATGGATACCCTCGAGATGAGATGATTTACAGGTGGAAGAAGAACTCTTTGGAGGCGTCTGACCAAAAGTCCTGGCGTCTCTACCAGTTTGATTTCATGGGCCTGAGGAACACTACGGACATAATCAAGACTACAGCAGGTTTGGATCTGTCTGCTGCATATTGATGTCCTCATCAATATGTGTGTGTTGTTGATAGTACTGAGTGTCAGTAGTACCCGTACGTGAAGTTGTGTTTATCATTTGATCAACTCTATAATTGTATTGTTTGTATTTGTTTAGTTTGGGTTATGTAGCTCTTTATTTATTTTTTCGGGGGAATATTTTACTTTATTGAACAGCTATGGAGAGACACAGTTGAAATGGGGCAGAGAGGGGAAGACATGCAGAGAACTGACCCGTCTCGGATTCAAACCTGGATCTGCTGCTAGGCCTGAGCCTCTAGGCGGGGGGCGCTCTAACCACTACACCACAAGCGCCCCCCCCTCTATTTAGCAAATGTTTTACCCTCAGAGTCATTCGCATACTTCTCATACCAGGTGACTATGTGGTGATGACAGTGTACTTTGACCTGAGGAGGAGGATGGGCTACTTCACCATCCAGACCTACATCCCCTGCATCCTCACCGTGGTCCTCTCCTGGGTTTCCTTCTGGATCAAAAAAGACGCCACGCCAGCCAGAACGGCTTTAGGTACCATATGGGGGAATTCGCTTTTGTATTGTCTTTAAAACTCACTCTTGTTGAGATGATTGGAAATATACTCATATGGGTTTCATCTCTATTGGGTCCTACTTTTTGAGCTGTCCCATCTGCACACTTTAATCATGTTTTTTTCCTTTCTTTACGTATGCTCCATCTTGACGTGCTGTTATCTCTAACTGCAGGAATGAATGTTTGTCACTTAACTTGATTCACTCCATCTGCTTTTTCTATTTGCTTTTTTTTTTAGCTTTTTCTCTCTCTTTTTTTGCACACGTCTCTCTATTTGTTGTTGTGCAGTCCTGTGGAGCATTTGGGTGAAGGTAATGGTTTTTCATTCATCCGTTTTTTTCTTTTAAATTTGTATTCATTAAATCACGTGTCGGGGTGAGGTTGTCATTTCACAGGCCTTTAAATCATAATTTTTTTTTTAATGCTAGTTTAAGTACGGCAATTTCTTTTATACTGAATTTGCAAAGAAATATAGAGAGTGTATATGTGCCTCTTTTGAACGGTACCAGTGCAAAGTACTGAGCCGGCTTTGTTTGGAATGATGTTTTCTGACTTCTGAATACTGTGTTTGAACCTGTGATTTTCACCCAGGAACATTACATTATTACGCCCTCCCTCACAGGTGACCCAGAGTAGCTAAAACATGGCACCACCCGCTCCTCTTTCTGTCCACTTTGCCATGCTGTTGCGTCATCTGCTCAGAGCCACTGTGTTCAATAACATTACATAACTTTACATTCACAACTTAGGAAAGCCAAAAAGGGTAGAAAATTAAAAAATGAGGGCTATTAATCATCAGTTATCTTTGCTTTAAAGCATCGGTATCAGTCCCATGCAAATCAAGAGAAAGAATGAACAGGTAATGACTGGATCACATCTGATTGTAAGAGTACAGTGGTCGAAACCAGGCCAGTGTAGGAGTAAAGATAAAGTGAAGAAAGGGATAGGACAGTGACTGTAAACCATTCTGCTCAAGTTTGAGCCTTAATAACAGACTAGTACGATTACTAATTTAGCTCACACACTTAAGGGCTTCATTTCTTTAGGGAAGCACTCACACAGCGGAAACTTTGGCGGAAGCAAACCAATGCTTGCGGTGGCCTCTCCTAGAGTTCAACACTGTTAAGACCTAGTGAGAAACAGGCCTTATGTTAAATTCTGTTTGCATGTACTCAGCAGAAATTTAGAATCTTGATCTTAAAATATTGACAATTCATATACAGCATAGACAGCAGTCAGTACAGATACAATGCTTTTAAGAGGTTTTTCCCCTCGTCAAACCTGTCCTGTTGTTCAGTGCAGAAGCTCTTGAGTGTGTGCCACGGTGGCGTGCGGCAGAAGGCAGGTAGGCTAAGTGTAATCACTGTGCCAAGCAGAGGCTGAAGGAAAAGCGGGAGATGTTTGCCTGAAATAGACAAGGGCCAGCTTGTTACCATGGGAACCTCAGTAAAACAGTCACAGATGTTTTGATGTTTTTTTTTCTTTTTTTTTCTCGTTTCTATGTAATGCCTTTGGACGAGCAAACGGGAGTGGCGGAAAGTGTTCATAAGTGTTCAAGTCATATCAAAGATGCTTAAGGAACAGTCCTCACGTCTGTCAACAACTGTATTTATAAGGCACTTTTCTTAACAAGGTCACAAAGTGATCGTTGACGTTTGAATTGTAAGGACATTATGTATTTCCATTCTAACCAGTGAGCATTGCCTAAGCTAAGTGTGTCCTTCTCTTGCATCCCTTTTAGGCATAACCACAGTGCTGACAATGACCACTCTCAGTAGTGTGGCCAGGACGTCGCTACCCAGAGTGTCTTATATCACCGCCATGGACCTTTTTGTCACCATCTGCTTCCTGTTTGTCTTTGCTGCTCTGATGGAGTACGCCACGTTAAATTACTTTTCAAACAGCGCTCGCAAACACAGATGCCTGGAACCAAAAAGATCGGTGGGTTGGTCCTTGGGATCGTTTTTTTTTCTTTTAAAATCAAATCAATTATATTTCCTTCAAATTCCACTTAATAGTGAACTCGTCGAAAAATAGTTTTAAAGTGATTCAGTGCTAGATGGAGGTGATGCCTTCATTTGCAGAGAGTATTTCAGGGTTGAGCTGATGTGTCTTCTGATGAGACTGTCGCATGCTGATTTCAACACTTTAAAACATTTCGACCGGATGTTGTAGGCAGGCATCCTGGGTATTTTTTTAAGCGGGCTAAATCTGACCACAAGAAGTGGGACACCCTAAATAATTTAATGTGTATCATGTATTTTAATCGTGCCCCTGTAAAGCACTTTGAATGGCCTTGTGTCTGAATTGTGCTATAGAAATAAACTTGCCTTGCCTCTCTCCTCAGAACTACTCTGTCCTGGATGTGAGGCCTCCGCACACTGTGGTGGCCCTGAACAACTCCCTGTACTGGCAGGACTTTGAGGACAGCTGTGACTACGAGTGTCTGGACGGGAAGGACTGCCAGAGCTTCTTCTGCTGCTTCGAGGAGTGTAAAGGAGGCGGCTGGAGGAAGGGACGCCTGCACATAGAACTCCTGGAGCTGGACGCATACTCGCGGGTCTTTTTCCCCACCTCCTTCTTGCTCTTCAACATCGTCTACTGGGTGGGCTATCTCTACCTTTAGCATGGCTTGTGTTTGGACACCATATGAGGAGGACAGCACCGTTTTTCTAACAGGAGAACTTCAAAGAAGACTTGAAAAAGGTAATCGCCTAATAAACTCATCCCGGGATAAAACTAACAAAGGTGTGGACAGTGTACCTCTGCCTATTAGGCCTGTGTGCCGAGCAGAGAGCCCTGCCTCTGGGACTTCGGCTGTGTGGATATATCACATTACTGATTCCCTATATGGACACAGGGGGGCAGGCAAACAGGATGGACTGTGTGCTATAATAACTATAAGAAGACAAAGAAGAAATGTGCTTTGCTCGAGCACCGCTGCCAGAAAACGTCTCAATCAAGGGTGGATGCCCGTGTGTCGTAGAGAATGGGCCGCTAATTATCCAGCCATCAGTCAAATACCATTGGATGGAAAAAATCCAAGGACATTCAAGAAGCATTCATAGTGCCTTCCTCTGGAGGGGTAGATACTGATCTGCTACAATAATCAGGGAGTAATGATTTATAAAAAAGGATAGGAGAGCACAGACTGATTACTGCTGTTTTCATTCAGCGCTTTTCAATTATGTCTATAGCACACGGAAAAACATTGGGTTTCTGTCTCTTCACACTGACTCTCTGCCATTAGGCATACGAGTCACTCCTGCTGCCTGCAACACCATTAGTACCCGTATACGCTAAAATCATGGGCAGCAGGGATAGAGAACGTTTTTGAATCGACCTTACAGCAGAAAGAACAACATTGTGTGCTTTATTGGCTTTTTTTTTGGTTTAGTTTAGAGGATGTGACGTCGGCTATTTGAATGGTTCTTTATGTTTTATTCATGTTTGTGTTGGTACAGGAACAGTAAGTACAGGATCATCCATGTGAACCCAGGGGCTCAAGAGGAAGTGCACTAATTTAGGGGGAAAGTCCCTCTACTAACTGCTGTGAGTGCAAAAGGCAATCTAGCACAGAGCGCTGACCTATATGACATGTTTTCTATCAATAACTTTCATTCAAGGGACCAGCCCCTATGTTCCCTCATTAGTATGAAACTTTTCCCGCATAGATTTTTTTTGAAACATGCATGAAAAGCAGGTGAAGTTCTATATTTGATTGATCTGAGGGAACAAAGACACACTCCTGTTTTGGGGTATTTGGGGAAATACATTTATTGAGTTTCTTGCTGATGGTAAGATGAGGAAAAAATGACACTCTTATGTCTGTATGATAGATATGTCAGTATGTGTTTTCTAGATTCTTTTATTTTAGTTAATCTCTTCTTATTATTTTAGATAAACATAGAGATTAAAGTAGCTATTAAAGGAACTTTGGTAAAGCGGGAGTTTAATTTTTTTTTAAACAATAGTCCATGAAGAGAGACCGCAGATGTGTTGCAATGAGGTAATGTATTAATATCAGATTATTAATGGTAACATGCCGATGGTGAACCAAACTGCTTTGTTTAATCCACACTAAAGCTAAAGTTTTAGTGTTTAAATGATGTTACCATTGGACAGAGCCAGGCTTGCTCTTAGTTCCTGTTTAATCCTAGCTCAATGGTTGCTAGCCGTTGATTTATATTCAGCGTGCAGACATCAGAGAGATATCCATCTTCTCAACTGTCATCAGAAAAATCGTCGTATCTCGCAAAATTTCAAACAATTACTAAAGGGAAGGTTTATTAATTGATATGAGCTGCTACTACATCATCATTAGGCTGTCAATGTTTTAGGAATTGTTAAAACTATAATATTGGGTCAAATATAAATATAGACGGCAGTTTGTTATAAGTGCATTGCCTCTGATTTAGCTGTAGTACACAGGGAACAAAGGCAGACATGTCTTGAAGTGTTAATTTGCTACATGTTACACATATCGACACCACACATAGGTGTTGCACTGCAGACACTTCTTGCCCTGGCTCCTAACACACACTAGATAACACAATACCCACATTAAATATAAGGGGTGTCATTTGTACATTACGGTAGGCACAACTATAATAATCCCTCTCATTTAGATCACTCATCTCCGCATTACCCTGAAGTAGTTGTTCGTCAGTCAGAGATAAAATGATAGTTTTAATAAGGAGTGTATGTGTTATGATTTGATCATCCTGTTAGGACTTGGCATTAGCGACCGTTAAATTGCCTTAGTGTAGCCCGCCCCAAGCTGAGATGAAAACCAGAAATACATATTTACCTCTGATAACGACCTTAGTGCGGTGACGACCTCACTTTAGCGAAGGCTAACTGCTTTGCCTTGGGCAGACAACTTAAGTGGAACTTTTTATATCCTTTTTTTTGTTTTAGCTGTTTTTCTTAGTATTATATGTTTATGTGTTTGCCCAGTCATTTATTCTTTCAGGCAAGTTAGCACAACCCCTAGCATGGTAACAATAAGAAGTGTTATGCCTAATTGTGACTGAGCAGCACAGTTCGGTTTGGCAGGGCACGGTTAGGTATGGAAGAGTAACCAAAGATCTAGATTGTGTTTCCACTGCAGACAGTACCCTTACATGGTAAGATAGTATATGCCGCAGCCAGAGCCGCTGAACGCCGCTGGCTCTTATAAACAGTCTGTGCTGTGGCCATGGCAGCTACAAAACTATCATGACATCATAGCAGCCAATAAATTCAATGAAGAGGAAGAACACAACACAGTAAACAAAGAGCTGTGCGCTGTCATTGTTTCTATCACTCTTGACGATGTGATTAAACACATTGGTTTATCTCTAGCACGAAGGTAACTGTTCTGTTGACCAATCAATGGACTGCCCCCATTCTTTTGGGGCCCCTTGGCACCCCAGCAGAAGGGTGATCAAAAAGAGATTGATTTGTGTTGGTATCTTTTACAACTTTTGACAGTGGAAACAAATAAATGCGTACCAAACCAAACCAATACATACTCCATGACATTAAGATGGCATAACATCATGGAGTTTTAGGCAATGACCAGGGTTGATGCAGTAAACTTAGTCAACTCTGGAGAGGAATGCCGCCTACTGTGCCTGCAGACAAACAAGACACTGAGTGATAATGGAGGCAGCCACACATGTTAGTGCACTGTCCGGTCATTTGATTTTTCTCAACATGCATAAAGTACACAAAGTAGTTTTTCTCCCACACCCTCTCGGTTTTATGTAGTAATGTATACAAGTGATCATACTTAATAATAAGAGTAATAATTATACCAACATTATAAAACTTTAACCTGCCACATGTGTCATTTGGATGGCCACTGTGGGAATGCAAAACTATTTGTTATACAGTATGTCACATATATGATTTATGTCTGTGTTTTGCATTGCTAATTGATTGCCCAGATGTTACAGTGTTCTGACTCCCTTCTGTTGACACATGAAGGGTGATGCAATAAGGTATTTAGAGTGGTGCTATTCTATTATTCTGACCTGATCATGTAAGGTGGTTCACCTCCATCAGCTGGGCCACAGGGATGCACCAGTTCGTAAGTTTGTATTCTACCAATAGAAACTAAAAAAAAAAAACATCGGTCCTGACTCCTGACTGTTAAAATCATGCTGACCGTCAACTCAAGTCTTTCTTAGTCATTCTTCCCACTCACTCACTCACTGACTCTGTATTATCTGGCAATAGCGTCTAGAACAGGCAACAGCTAAAGAGAAACAATCATCGATACATCTTTCAACTACTCTTTAAGTAGCTTTTTTCTTTATTTGTAAAAACGTCAAGAGTTCTTATGGAACTCTTGGACTCTCTGGGTGGTCTTTGAGAGTCTATGATCACTTTTACTGTACGATCCAGTTTGAACTTGTGCATTGTGTAATGTGGGTGAATAAATACTGTATATTGGAGTTGATGTGCAGGTGTTGCATTTGATGAAGAGGGTTTACATAGGACATTGATGATCCCCCCCAGGATGTTGTTCACCATCATTACAGATTTGGATGAATGAATTTCAATGTGCCTTTTAAACTGACACACACAGATTATCGCATCGGCTGTGCCCCTATGTGCTATTTGAAGTTCTAAAAAAGCCTGATACCCATCCTTAAGGGAAGGATTCAGGCTTGGAAACTGATCCCAGGCCAGTTTGGAGTGAACCAGCTCAAGGCACTGTGTCATCTATGCTGAGAATCAGATGGGATTGAGTCACATGGCCCATGTGTTACGACGGACAGACATTTAGACATGAAACTTAACTGTCTGTCGCCAATGTGCTATGTAGATCCCCCTTCGCAAAGAAAGCTGTGTCATTTTGTGACAGCATCTTCAGAGTACTAGTGCAGTTGCTGGTGACTTGGAAGTTTCAATAAACTCTGTGCATCGATTCCCTAAGCCACATTCAGTATTGTGATGAATAAGCCAAAGACATTTCTGTTTCCGTTTAGTCTCTGGGAGTTTGAATCATGTTGAAGGAAAATTGTTTAGTTTTAGGGTTAAAAAAAATGTAATAAAAAGAGTATCGGTTACGGTTCAGTTTCCATGTATTCAGTGCAGTACTGTGAAGTGTAATTTGATGGGACAATATGAGCGTATAACAGAAGTAATTAGCATAGAAGTTCTCTAAGACAGTTCATGTGCCAATTTTGTCCACTGTTGTATTATTTGTGGCAGGATATCTCCCTAGCAGCCCCTTTAAGTGCTGAAGAGGATTGTCTCTGTACAAAAACGTGTGTTTTTCTGCCATAAGCTTATCTTTCTGTGTCCAAACATTTGCAAATGATCTGCAGTGCTCTTCAACAGTGGTGAATCATATTTTCTGTTGACAAGTATTATCTCCTATCTAACTGACTGTATACACAATACTCCCAACTGTACACTGTTTTTTTCTGCTTTGTGTTTTTTCCTATTTGTGGCCCAAGTGTGTGACATAGATAGCATGACTCCGTGATACAGTCAAGTGCAAGTCTTGAGATTGTCCTCCTCAGCAGAGTAACGTCCTGTTAAGTGGGGGCTTGTTTTTTAATGCTATTTTTATGTTTTGGCATCCATACAATACACTTCTCATGACCGTGCTCTTTTCTTACCTATGGTTTCTTTTTTATATCTGAAATGTGAATTACGACGGAGAACCAGAGAAATATGGAATAAAGTTTTTTTTTTTTTTAATGTACATGCACAGTTGATTTTCCAGGTCTTTTGTTTGTGAGTATTTTGTCCTATGTTTAGTAAGTAGGACATTCTATCTTACCTGAGCTTTGCACTGGTGTTCATTCAAAAATACTACTGCTACTGCTACTGCCATCGGTGTATGAGTGTGTGTATGAATGGGTGAATGTGGTAAGATATGTAAAGCGCTTTGGGGCTGAGAAAATCGGCTAGAAAAGCGCTATATAAGTCAAGTCCATTTACCATTTACCATTTACATTTTGAAAAAAGTGAGAAAGGACCTATTGGGGTACTGGCCACTATAGTCTCCAGCCTGCCACTATGTCTTATTATACCTCCATGGTCACTACAACCAGTTGGGAGATGCACTGAGACAGGTAGGCAGCAAGTCTTAAAAGGGACAACATTCCAGCAAGTTTGAAAGTAATGTAATTTGGACTCTAACGATGTGTGTGGGTGTTGCTGGTGAAAGCCACAAGTGTAAACAACATTGTAAGTCATTTTACTTTTAGTTTTAGGAGATTTTGTGAAAATGACTTGTGTAAAAATGTACTAAGATTAATTTTAAAAGTAAGCAGGTTTAAATGTAGTGTTGTAATGTAACTTTGCTGTTAAATCAAGATATACATATGACACTACTGTTGAATCAAGCTTGACCAGTATTTATATATATATATATATACACATACAGTATATCATTTAAACTAATATCTTTGGGCAAAACGTTAACAAAAAGCAATACCGGTAAATAAAAATGTCTATGTATGGGTGTTGTTTCTGAAAAGGCTACAGCAACTAAAATACCTGCCACTTTAAGGGCAGAGGAAAGCATCCCTATGGCAACCTACACAGAGCTGTATGAACAACAGACTCCCACAGACTGTTCCGGTGACATTATCCCACTGAGTGTGTGTTGCTATTGTTGTCACCTGTCTGACCCCCTCCTGTCAGCCTGGTGCACCTCAAGTACTCAACAAACTGCTCCAGCTTCAACTTCTTCAAAATGACAGATATTTAACAATACTCCAAAAACTAGGCTTCAAGTACACAAAAATGACTTTGTTGCATACAACTTTGCTCTGTACCCCCTGATCTCAAACTGTCCAATAAAGGTTAAAACACTGAAAAATATCTTTAAAAAAATAAAATAAAGCATTTTGAGGGAAACCGCATTTAAGCTAATTGTGGCACTTTTGGCTTTCCATATTTGTAAAGCGTGTGCCCTCTACAGTAAAGGGCTACCTTTCTATGGCGCTCTATTTGGTTGTCTCAGCTCCAGAAAAAAGGAGGATTTATTGATTTCCTTAACAGTGGCAAACTGCCAACCTACTTGTCAGCTGTTGCATCTACAGAGGAGGAAGCTGTGTCTTTAATCAAGGTGACTGCATGTTGAATGAATCCTTGGGTGCAGCCAGCTGCGAGCAGGTGTAGGGGAGGAGGGGACGGCTGTAGGCTTTAGACAGTTAGCTGCTGGAATAATCTGTCTCTCTCTCTCTCCTCATACTGCTTCTCAAGCTAATGGCTACACATTCTACTGAGGACTAGACTGCTGTATGAATGTTACCAGGCAACAGTTCAGAGAAAGCATAATCAGAAATCAGAGAGGACATAATGGTATTTCTTGAGAACTTCATGTCTTGTTTTAGAATCACTTCATTTTTCTGATTGGAGGTCACTTTTAGCAAACAGCACCTTTACAAAAGTCTTGTACAAATGATAGATTATTTGCGAGTCAATCACTGAGCTCTTGTTATGTGCCAGGCTGAGCAGCAGAAGGGTTGGCTCTGTGTAGAGGCCAGACAGCCCGGTCCTCCGCCCCTCTGGGAGGCCAGATCATCTGGAGACGGATCTGCTCCGCTCAGCACTATCTGTTCACGCTCAGAGTGTCCTCTAACTAACACACACACGTCGGTTTTAAAGGAATACTCTAACATTTTGGGACATACACTTTCTTTCCAAGACTTTGATGAAAATAATGGTGCCCCTCCCATATTTGTACATTGTTTAGGAAACCAAAGGCAGAAGACATGTAAGCTTAGCGAAGCATAAAGACAGGAAACAAGGGGTGCCCAAAAGACTGCCTCTGTAGAGATAAGATAACAAGAGCAGCACCAGAGGATGAGGATCCCCCTCTTATTCTGACCTGGCCCTGTAACCGCATTTTTATAATAATGCGGTTACAGGTTGCACTGATTTCTTTGTGTCACATTTTATTTTTATCAATTTTTTTAAATTGTGGTTAGGTAATAAGTGAAATATAAAAAATAAACTGCCTGTAGCTCATTTTAAAATTTGCTATACAGGTCAATGTAACTGTCCGCGTTTGTGGATTGTGACCCGTTTCAGTTTTTTATGCTAAGCTAATAATAATGGATTGGATTTATATAGCACTTTTCAAGGCACTCGAAGACGCTTTACAGGGTTCCAGGTTCCATTCATTCACACAGTCATACTACCATAAACTACCATAGTAGCCACAGCTGCCCTGGGGCAGACTGACGGAAACGTGGCTGCCATTCAGCGCCTACGGCCCCTCCGACCACCACCTCAAACATACAGCAGTCATACACATTCACACGAGGCAAGGTGGGTGAAGTGTCTCGCCCAAGGACACAACAACCATGACACAGGTGGCAGAGCGGGGATCGAACCGCCAACCCTTGGATCATTGATCAAACCGCTTAACCACCTGAGCCACGGCTAAGCTAGCTGTCTCTCGGCTCTGGCATCATCTTTAACAGACAGACACGAGAGAGGTATCTATCTTCTCTCTATCTAAATTTCTTTAAAAAAAAACAATAACAAAAGTTCAACTATTTTGAAACTGTCGCTTCAAAAGTGCTGTGAGTAAAGGGAATTGCTGTTTTTCAGAACAGACTCCAAATACAATACTATATTCCTGGGAACGTTTTAATTTGTGTATTTTTCTTGAAAATTAAATGGTTTCTTTTATATCTTAGAATTAGCGTTTTTAAATCTACATAGGAGCAGGGCCAGCCGCCATGTAGCACCGCCATGTTTTCTACATTAGCACAGTACAGACAAACCTAATAGCCATAAACTTTTTTATGTACATACAGTAGGTGTCTGCTGAATATGCACCTGTTGATATTGTGGAAAGACTTGAGACAGTGGTGGATGATGTCATTTTTAGGAACTAGCTTCTTGTCCTTAAAGGCCACCGTAGCTTCAGTAAATTCTCCTAACGGCAGCAGTAGACATGGAGCGTTGCAGTCTAGAACTTTCACCACTAGAGGATGCTAAGATTACATTTCAAAAGTCAACCACTTATTTCAACTCAGCCTGTCAATGCTAATCTTACATTATACAACAATTTGCGATCTTTTTCACAACAATTGACCAACGGGCCTAGGTCTAAGCCAACCTGACTGTGTGACATTGTTTTTAAGTTTGTTATCATAAGTCTCTGTCCCATAGTTGTAATAGCGGTGACAACAAAGTTTAGTCACACAGTTGCCGAAAGTTAAACACTTCATGGACTGGAGACTTGGACACCCACACTCATATTTCATCATGAGCACAATGCCTAGATAAGAAATCCAATTAAGTCGATTCTAGGCTAGGTCTTATTTCCCATTTCTACAATCATCTCATACATGTCCATAAACAATAAGCCATTGAAAGCCTAATACCTTTTTTTGTCATAGATATGCAAATTCACTATTATAAAAGGACGGAATGGTAACAAGACAAGAGAGTTTTTGATTAGGGTCGATCACGACTGTGGTTCAACCAAGAAGAGACACTGACGCTTTGACTCTGAAACCTCATGTCTGTTCATATTAAAAGGAAAATAATGGGGCATTGACGACTTCTGTATGAGTGCTTTGTATTGTGACAGATAATTAGCACAAGTAAGTTGAATAATGCATTTACGGTATCCCTTCTTTGTTTGCAGACAAATTCCAATACACACAACTGTGTTTCACAATATCTCTGTGCAAACGTGTGAGAATAATTTTTATTTTACACTTATACTTTATTTTGTATACTTTAGTATGTTTATTAACCTCACACTCTTGAGCAGTGAGTCACTCTAGGCTCACCATATTAAGAGCACACTATGAACACCATTCATAGAGGGAGTAGTAAATATGTAGCTTATCACTTGGTCTACAAGGTCAGGCAACTTTAAGAACTCTGCCTGCACCATAGCAACTCCTTAGCAACAGACCTTCTCAAATTACACCTGCCATCGGACGCATCGGACCAGCCAGAAGAAGCCGTCAGGGGCAAGCCACGGCCAGCCTCCAACATTTGTTTCCATATGCGCCACCATTTTATCAGTCTTACTGGGGACACCTTTTGAAAACCAGTAAGCTCCATAGGCCTACATGTTTCTGCTCACTCAATTTAGATAATAAACCTTTAAGCTTTGAAATAAATATTCTACTTGTTTTTCCTTCTTCAACTCTGGTTAAAAGAACAAGAAATATTTCCCTAACACACGGCACACAAATAATGCTCAGTATGTAAAAGTCATGACGCCAGCTTTTCTCGGTGTGAGGTTCTGTGGGTTCACTTTTAACTAGGTGATCCGCCTGATTATGTCTCCCCGTCTGGATTAACCTTCTGATGGGTGAAACTAGCTGCTTTAACCTTTGAGTGGGAAAGAAGACCTGCAGTGTCTTGCCCCTCCGTCACAGTCGGCTTCACACTGTGCTCAATCACTGCACACAGCAGTCCACCAAAAACCTCCTTAACATAGCTGCAGTTTTAACATTTTCACGTGTAACCATTTACAGTTTTTTTCGAAAACAGGGCCCGATTTTTCAAAACACTACACACAATTAGCACACTAAACACCCAATTACCAAAACACCTCAGACCCTTTGCAAAATGGAACACTCTTTTCAAAACTATACACTATTTTATAAAAAGCATATTTTGTCACTATATGAAACACACACTTTTCATATTACTTAATTCTGTCTGAACCAGTTACACACTGCTGTTGCTAACCTTAAACACTTTTAGTAATTCTACTTCTCAGTGATTTGAGTAATGTATAAAAAGTACACAGAGGAAAATATCATTTATTTCTCTCCATACACCCAAATCAGTCAACATGGAAAATCACGTGTGCAGTAGTCTGCATAACACTGTTATCCCAGCAAACAACAACACACATACAATACTGTATCCAGTACAGGTCACAAATTACAGATAATAGGGGAGAACGGGGTAATTTGTCACATGGGTTGGATGTCACATTCGTTATATCTCGCCACCAGAGCGCACTAGCTCTGAAATGTTGATATAAAAAAGGTCCAGAATTGGGATCAGAGGTCACATACATAGACTTCCTTGGAGGAAGACAGCTGCATTTCAGGTGAGAGGATGTTTTGTGTTTTTCATGTCAAATTCCAAATATTTTGCTTCTCAGTATTTTTCTTCTAGGCTTTTACACAATGGGTTTATAACAAAACACTTGTTACCCTCAGAAAGTGTGAAGGGTAAACTATAGTTTAGATTGTGGTTAGCAAGCTAATTAGTTGTCAGATGGTTGTTTTCCCTTTATGCTAGCAAGAAATTCAAGTTGGGGTTGGTCGTCAAATTTTTTGGGGGGTTGGTTGTCACATGTTATCTCAAGGCTGCAGCCAGAAAAGGAACCCAATAACGAAATAAATTGTCAAGCTGTATCCTCACTGACACCCCAGAGAAGGAAAGAATAGAGCAGGAAAAGGCAGCTAGCAAGCAAAAGAAAAAAGGGCAACAAAATCAAAACAACCCAGTGCATCCCAAACTAGACCAGCTGCCAAGGCTACAGAACGTTATGTAGGCCTATTTGTCAACTAGACAATGCAATTAAACATTCAAATTTGGTTGTGCCTCCTTGCCTTCTTTTTAAGATTTTTCCCATTAAGATAACATTGTGACAAACAACCCCATAGTGTGTGACAACCGACCCCTTGATGGGGTTGGTTGTGTAGTTTCCTGTCTTACTTCTGATGGCAAGGCTGGATGAAAGAAGTTGACAGCTGACGCAGGTTTGAGGAGGCTTTCAGGAACAGCTTAATTTATTTAACACAACAAATCTCATACTGCAGTAAACGAAGCCAAATAAAAGTCAGAGTAGTTTAGCCAAATTGAAACAGAGGAAGATGCAAGACTGATCCTGGTCAAACGTTAAAGCCCCCGAATGCTGCTTTGCAGGCTCTCTTATCCCAGGGTTCACGTAAACTGATTGGTCGTCAAAGACGACACTCTTTGTCTAATTGGTGGGTTTTAACTATTGTGCAATCATCCCTCCGAAACATCTGTGGAATAGATTGACAGAGACACTGTCCGGCCTGGCGGCCTGAAGTCTGGGTTTGACCAGTAACACCAACAGTTTTGGACAGTGGCCGTATATTATCACCTCTTTCCTAATGGCTGGGAAAGGCCCGAATCCGGCCAATGTTAACTCAAACCTATAAAACAGTCATGCAAGTGTCTGGTTTAACTTAAACAGAAATAAGGTGATTTACAGAAGCTCAGGACTCATCGCCAACTTACACATTCCTATGAAATGGGGGTTGGTAAACTGTTAGGCCTTTCAGCCAGTCTACAGAAATGTGCTTTAAGAAGTTAATACACTACAGTTGTCACAATGTGTCAGAGTGTCTTTAATGGTAAATTACTTCTTCATTACAATAAGTTGGAAAAAAAGAGAGACACACATTTCTAGCCAACACCTTAAGCTTCAATTTAATGTAGGAATGGCTATTGACAGATGTTTTGGTGATGAGCAATTCTCACTAGAGTAAAAAGTGTGCCTACTTACCCCGTTCTCCCCTACTGTAAATACATTTAAAACATCTGATAAAGGAAACAATACAATACCAGAGCAGCATGGTGGAATGAGGAGGTAAAAACATACTAAATTTAGTGCTCATATATAGCGCTTTGCTAGTCCTACCGGAAAACTCAAATTGCTATATATGGCAGTCGCATTCACACACACATTCACACAGTTAAGTTAAGGTGGTAAGCAATGGTAGGATGTCCTAACAAGTAGATAAAGGGAGCCTCCCAGTAACCATGAGGTCGCTGGTTGGAACCCCCACACCATCTCTACCATTGTGTCCCTGAGCAAGGCACTGTGTCAGGGCCAGCGCTGTGCTATGGCTGACCCCGTGCTCTGGCCCCCTCCCCAGTGTGCTAAATACTGGAGAGGGGGTCTGCTCAGAGACAAGAAAAACAAAAAACCCACCTTAACTTAACGGTGAATGGACCGACAAGTACACAGCGCTTTGCTAGTCATACGACCACTCAAATTGCCGTATACCGCAGTCCACTCACCCATTCACACACACATTCAGACATCAGTTATACTAAGGGGTAGGGGATAAACTAAGGGGGTAGGGGATAAACTAAGGGGGTAGGGGATAAGCTAAGGGGACAATAGTTATACTAAGGGGGTAAGGGGAGGGGTATATGCAGGTGGGGGTCAGTAAGGTGGCAGGGACAGGGGGAGGGGAGATGTGAGGGTAAAAAGAAAAAAGTTAAATTCAAATAAAAGTCAAATACAATGCTGAGTTGATTCCTAAATGGTCTTGGAGGGAGAGGGAGACATCAGTTTTTCTTGCTCCAGAAGCGAACAATTCTTGTTATTATTGAAGGCGTCTTTGCCTTTGTCTTAATTGCCTCATCTCTTACTGAAGACATTTTGTCTTCCTCTTCGCTCTGTTGAGGGAAGATTTGGAAATAAAACAAAGTTAGTACTATGAGATAAAATAGAAGAAATCCTGTGTAGAAATCAAACAATAAGACTTTAAAGGTGCTCTGAGGAACTGTCAGTGTGTGTTAATACCGTATCTCTCCATCTCTATCTATCTATCTATCTATCTATCTATCTATCTATCTATCTATCTATCTATCTATCTATCTATCTATCTATCTATCTATCTATCTATCTATCTATCTATCTATTACATTTGCTTCCTTACCATTGTAGCGGGTGACAGTGCACATTTTCTCTCCGTAGAAAGGCGACTTATCACTTCCCGCATCTCACTGTCGCTCACCGGTTGAATTCTGGTTTTCAGAACCTTTTGTTTGAAACACTGCCACCATTTGGACAGACAGCTTTTAGTGGCCTTGACACCTGGAACAATAGAACACACATCAACACATTAAAATACATACATTTACTTATCATTCTGTCTGTCTGTCATATCCGTTAACAAATCTAGACATATTATCTTAAATCTGCCAAACTCTAACTCTAACTGTTTTAATTAGGATATATTGTACTTTCACCCATTTCATTTTAATTGCAGCCATTCTACATCTACACACACACACACACACACATACTCACACACACACACACACACACACACACACACACACACACACTCACACACACACACACACACACACACACACACACACACACACACACACTCAATTGATGTCTCGAGTATACACAAAAGCTTAAATGTTAAAATAAAATAAAAAGTTGTATTTCTTGTGCTCACTTCGGTTTTGGGTTTCTTCACCTGTGCACATTTCGCCAAATTCTCTTTCCAGTCCTTCCACGCTTTCCAAGTCCCACGTGGAATCAGTCCCGTCCATGTGAGCCATCGAGCAGACGGGGGAGTGTGACAGAGGTGTGGGTGAAATATCAGGTGTGCATGTGACGTCTTTGCGAGTGTTTTTGTCCTCTCCAATCTGGTGAGTTGAATCAGGTCTGCTGGGGCTACGATCAAAGCTTTCTCTACTCTTTACTGCTATTCTGATGGTGCCAGACAGAGTTGGAGAGCGGCTCTGTTTATAGTAGAAAGATAATTAACAATTAAAAACAAATTAAGATTTTTTTTATATCAATAAGTTATCACTGAATTTAAAGGAGTTGTTAAAGAAAAGAGTTTTTTTTTTGCCATTTTTTGCGACATTTTTCAGGTTTTGTTTAAAGGTGCTCCGAGGAACTTTCAGTTTGTGTTTATTCTAGCGCCCCCCTTTTGGACAAAAGCGGTAGTGTTTTTACCACACCAGCTGTTGTTCCTTGGTGAGCGTATACCCACGACAAAGGCATTAAAGGTGAAGTAAGCGGTTTATTTATGTTAATATAAGTGTAAAATCGCTCTTTATTCATACAGTGATCACTTACATAATGTGCGCGTTTCATAAAGCCGATCTCTCAGTCAGCTGCTTTGCATGTAATCGGCAAATAAACTTATTGGAGGATCCCGAAATTTACATCCAATCACAAGAGAGAATGCTACAAACCGACACCCGTCTCATTCATGGTCTCACTGCCGGTGCACGCCAGAGCGACAGATGGGTGAATGTTTAAGTGCCTACAATGGCGGAGCAGGTAAAAATCCTTCCCAATGTCTGTTTTCATGGTTTTTATCATGTTTTATCACACTTATGGATCTGAGATGATGCTAGGTAACTCACTGTTTGACGACCGCAGTGCATTAATGTGGTGACGTAGGGACAAGCAAGGGGGACTGTTAACTGCAGTAACTGACAGGAAGTTAGCTAAAAGAACCATTCCGCTTACAGCACCTTTAAGAAAAACTATATCAAAATAGCATTCTTTGCACTGATGGTCTTGTTTGTTGTTACATGTAACTCATGATCATCAGAGGAAAAAATTAGACTGTTTCAGAATTATTTAAAAGTTCCTCGTAGCTACTTTTAATAAACACATTACATTTCACTTCTTAAGTAAAAGTATAAATTACCAGAGTGTCTGCGTCTGTCTTGTCCATGAAGTTAATAGAGAGAACTGTACATGTCTCTACCGATACTAGATCTGTCACTTCCAGTGTCTCTTTCCACCAGTCCACTGTGTGTGTGGGAAGCTTCTTTACATCACAGCCTGGAAGCCAAAAGTCAAAAGTCAAATTATTTTATATAGCACATTTTGTTAGCCTCATAGCATAATTGCCTAAATCATATTTACTCTACTCTACTTTTACTACATCTACTCTATTCTACATCTACTCTGTTCTACATCTACTCTACTCTAAATCTACTCTACATCTACTTTTTGTTAGCCTAATAGCATAATTGCCTAAGTCATATTTTAAGTGTTATAGAGTAGGGTAAAGTAGATGTAGAGTAGAGTAGATGTAGAGTAAAAGTAGAGTAGAGTATGTGATTTAGGCAATTATGCTATGAGGCTAACGATTTAAAAAAACAACATTAGTTGACCAAAGTGCTGTACAACATTCAATACAAAACAACATATAAGATACATGAGAAAAAAAGGGAGGGGTGTCAAAGTCTCAACTTTTGTTTAAGGCCAATGCAAAAAAAAGTGAGTCTTCAGCAATGTTTTAAACTGGTTCAACTTTACAGGGATCCAGGTTGTATTCACTCACACACACCCTGAGAGAAAAAGATTTAGAATGTCCCAATACATGCACGTCAATTGTAGTATGCTGAAAATACATCAATGCCCCACTAACTCCAAAAGCATTTTGGAGTATTCGTCTTTATTCTTGAGATTTCTTGACATTGTTTTTACAAAAAATCTTCCTCATCTGATTTTTTTTCTCTACTCAGGCTCTAAAACTATTCTGTACTTTAGTATGTAGTGTAGTAAAAAGACAAAGTATGTGATTTGGATTACCTGTGTTAGGACTCAGAAGGAGAGGGGTGGATGGAGGGAGAGAGGGAGGGAGAGGGGTGGATGGAGGGGAAGGTGTGGGTACATACAGATCCTCTTCCTCTTCCATGACTGTACGTAAGCGATGTTTTGCGCTGCCGTCTTTTGTCTCATAGAGAGAACGGAAGAACTTTTCCTTACGTGCTGCACGGCTCCTAAACTTCTGTGGTGACGGTGCTGTGAAGAGAGGAGAGTTAAATTTTTTACCTGAGGGTTTGTGTGTGTGTGTGTGTGTGTGTGTGTGTGTGTGTGTGTGTGTGTGTGTGTGTGGGTTTCAAATGTTAAGAAATTAAGTAAAAATGAAAGTTAAATGAAAAATGAATTAAATTACTATTTCTGGTCTCTGTCTCTGGCTCAACACAGCCCATGTCATCCTCAAAGAGCTCAAATAATTCTTTGAGTTCGGCCTCCAAGTCACAATCATCCTGTTGGAGAAAAAAATTGAAAACTGTCAGACAGACAGACAGACAGACACACAGAGACACACACACACACACACACACACACACACACACACACACACACACACACACACACACAGTCAACACGACTCACCACATCGTCTGGAGATGGGAGGGAGAGTGTAGCTTCTACATTCTCGCATGTTAACGACTCACTGTCCTTCTCTGAGATGAAGTCTGTCTCAAAGCTCACACTGAGGGGTATGTAGTATGTGTCAAAGCTGTCTCTATCTGGTCCTGATGATAAAAAACAATTATCGTTATGAGATTTCAGGGAAAGCAGAGAAGTTTAAACAGATATGTCAGCCTTTCCTGGACTATATAACAGTACTGAAGGGACCTACATGACACCTCGTTGACTTATTGACTTTTTATTTTCTGCTTAACAATTGCCTTTAGTTTAAAGTAAACAATGTCCTTAGAAACCTGTGTGTGTGTGTGTGTGTGTGTGTGTGTGTGTGTGTGTGTGTGTGTGTGTGTGTGTGTGTGTGTGTGTGTGTGTGTCTGTCTGTCTGTCTGTCTGTCTGTCTGTCTGTCTGTCTGTCTGTCTGTCTGTCTGTCTGTCTGTCTGTGAGTGAGTGGGTGTGCAAGTGAGTGCGAGCGAGCGTGCATGCGTGAGTGAGTGAGTGAGTGAGTGAGTGAGTGAGTGAGTGAGTGAGTGAGTGAGTGAGTGAGTGAGTGAGTGAGTGAGTGAGTGAGTGAGTGAGTGTGTGTGTGCGTGCATGTGTGTGCCTGTGAGTGTGTGTGTGTGTGTGTGTGTGTGTGTGTCTCTGTAAATCTCACCTGGTTCTGCCCTCTCTTCCTCGCTATCATACCTCTCCCATTCAGGTGTATACGTCAGCGAGGAGTAGCTTTGTCCGCTTGTCGGTCGAGAGATAATCTCAATACCTTCTGTTGATTCGTCATCGTCGAAAATGTTCACCAGAGGGCTTTGTCTGGAAACCACAGGGCTTTGAGGCTCTGTTGGAGAAATGTTGAACGTTTACCTTTTAGTTTAAACAATGTCCTTAGAAACCTGTTAAGTAGAGTATGCGATGTTTGTTGGTTGGTTGTTTTGTTTTTGTGTGAGTGTGAGTGAGAGTGTGTGTCTCTGCGTCTGTGCGTAAATGTGTGTGTGTGTGTGTGTGTGTGTGTGTGTGTGTGTGTGTGTGTGTGTTTGTGTGTGTGCGTGCGTGCGTACATGTGTGTGTGCGTGTGTGTGTGTTATTTGAAAACATTTGAAATTAAAAAGTTAAATGATAAGTGTCACCTGGTTCTTCCCTCTCCTCCTCGCTCTTGTAATGATCCCATTCAGGTGTATATGTTAGCGAGGAATAGCTTAGTCTGGAAGGTCTGGAAACCACAGGGCTCTCAAGCTCTGTTAGAGAAATGTTGAATGTTTAGTTACCTTTAGTTTGTTTTTGTGTGTGTGTGTGTGTGTGTGTGTGTGTGTGTGTGTGTGTGTGTGTGTGTGTGTGTGTGTGTGTGTGTGTGTGTGTGTGTGTGAGTGAGTGAGTGAGTGAGTGAGTGAGTGAGTGAGTGAGTGAGTGAGTGAGTGAGTGAGTGAGTGAGTGAGAGGGAGAGAGAGAGAGAGAGAGAGTGTGTGATTGTGTGTGAGTGTGCGTGCATGTGTGTGAGTGTGCCTGCGTGTGTGTGTTATTTGAAAAAATGAATAGAAAAAATAAGTCAGACCTGGTTCCAAGATTTCGCCCAGATAGGTTTCCACGTGCTCCTGCAGTGTGTCATAGAGCAGTGAGTCTCCGTGGTCCATGTCCCACACAGGGAGGTCAGTGTGGGGTGAGGAGGACAGTTTGACGGGCACTGAGTCTTCAGAGACACCGTCAGGCTGGTGGGAAAACAAAGAAGTTGAACCATTTAAACATTTGGTATGGATGGATGGATAGACGGACGGACGGACAGACGGACAGACAGACAGACAGACAGACAGACAGACAGACAGACAGACAGACAGACAGACAGACAGACAGACAGACAGACAGACAGACAGACAGACAGACAGACAGACAGACAGACAGACAGACAGACAGACAGACAGACAGATAGATAGATAGATAGATAGATAGATAGATAGATAGATAGATAGATAGATAGATAGATAGATAGATAGATAGATAGATAGATAGATAGATAGATAGATAGATAGATAGATAGATAGATAGATAGAAAATGAATAATGTACCTCTGTCATAGTTGACATGTTGGTTGCTTGTCGTATATCAATCTTTGCTAAGGTATGTTCCTTGTCGGTTGTATTTTCAGTTTGTGAATATGTAGTGCAGGAGTAAGAAGGTTATGTGTGTTCCTCTATGTGTCCAAGTCTGAAATGAATGTATCTAGTCTAAACTATGACATCACACAGTTCTGTTCTAAAGTTCTTAATTCTAATTCATGCAAATGAGGTTATGTTTCAAAATGTGCATTTTTTTTTCTGTGTGTGTTCTAGAATGCACACTCAAACTGAAACACATGTCTTCCTATACTTGTGAGGACCTACTAACCCTAATATTAATCTAAAAGTTATCAAGACACTCACACACAGACACACCCACACAAACAAACATAGACACACACACAATCACACAAACATACACACACACACACTCACACATGCTCACTCACAGTTATACACACACATACACACTCACACACACTCACACACACACACACACACACACACACACACACACACACACACACACACACACACACTCACTCCCTCACTCACTCACTCACTCACAGTTATACACAGATACAGAAACACACACACACACACACACCCACACACACACACACACACACACACACACACACACACCACAGTATATTCTTCTATGAGGGTAAAGCCTGGTGAGACTTCACAACCAGAGACTCCAAACTAACACACTGAACAGCTGCTCAGAGAGCTTACAGTTTTTTTTCGATTGCTTAAGCACGATTTTGAAAACAGGGGCCTGGCTGTTTCAGGTAGCTGGTTTTACATACTCTGAGTTTAATCCTGCGCTCTGAGTTGGTCAACTCAGAGCGCAGGGTTGATGAGTAACTCTGGGTTTTCGGTTACAGAACAGTGGATCAGCGTTGGGTCAATCAACTCTGAGCGTGTTCACTCTGGGTGGAGCGTGTCGTGTGCATAAAAGCCATCGTCAATGGATCGCTGATAACATGATTCACCATGGAAACAGAAGAAACAAATGCGTGATCCTCCCACTTCTCCACTTCTCAAAAAAAAAAAAAAAAAACTTCTCCGCTACTCCCACTGGAGTTAGAAATATTAACGAATTAGTTTATGGTAGCCTATGGAGAAGAATTAACGGGGATATTGTCACATAACTCTGATCTAATCTCCTCGGCAATTCAGAAAAAAACAGAGCAATCATTTTGCTTCCGTATGAGAAGCCATAGTCTATTTTAAAAAGTTACGCATATCAGCAGTAAATTAATAAAGCTGGCGCGGCACAGCATTTCTGACAGTGTTTTATATTCGCTGTATAATATGTTGGGAAGCTATAGCCTAATAGCCCACTGTGCAGTAAACAGACTGTCGCTTCTTTTAAATGGGGAGTGAAAGACATTAACGTCTGACACATAAGGTGACAGTTTCCATTGAAGAGCCTGATTGATTTATTACCAGATCCATTTTCCTCAAGTGATCACAGTTTAAATTATTATATAATTTTTATATTCATATTAGGCTATTTAACGAGGCTCGTCTGTGACTTTAGGATCGCACAAGTGAACAGTAACAATCGCATGCAGCCGCAGCGTTACATGAATCCACCTGACATAAATCTGTTCAGTGGCACAGACGTTAAAAAGCATACAATACAAATAGGTTTATTAATCTGAATGTAGAGCAGGTCACGATGTGTAAGGTGGCCGCCTATATGAACGGACCGAGGGCTGAGAACAAGGCTACTGATCAGATAAATGATCGGTCAAACGTAAAATCATCAGGAAATGATAAAAACATCCCGATGGAGATTTCTATGGAGTGATTTTGCTTCAAACTGTACAGGGACGCGTGTGACAGTGACACTCTTTCTTCAGTCGGAGCTGCAGCGTAAAGTGAAAACAAACTCAGGGTAGGTCTAACCACCTCCCGAGCAGGTTAGACCCACGGCGTATGTTGCCGCAGTAACAGACTCTCGGTTGCGCTGAACCTGCTACCTGAAACGGAAAACCCAGAGTTTCCACTAACTCAGAGCGAACAAACTCTGGGTTGCCTCAAAACCAGCTACCTGAAACAGGCCTCAGGGCCCGATTTCTCAAAACACTACACACAATTAGCACACCAAACACCCAACTACCAAAACACCTCAGACCCTTTGCAAAATGGAACACTCTTTTCAAAACTATACACTATTTTATAAAAAGCATATTTTGTTACCATATGAAACACACACGCTTCATATTACTTAATTCTGTCTGAACCAGTTACACACTGCTGTTGCTAACCTTAAACACTTTTAGTAATTCTACTTCTCAGTGATTTGAGTAATGTATATAAAGTACGCAGAGAAAGTGCAAATATACAATAAGTTCACCGAACACTTGACAAGACCAATGCTGCAGACTGAGGAAAATATCATTTATTTCTCTCCGTACACCCAAATCAGTCAACATGGAAAATCACAACAAAACATGTCTGCAGAGCCCTGTTTCAGGTAGCAGGTTTTACAAACTCTGGGTTTAATCCTGCAACTCAGAGCGCAGGGTTGATAAATAACTCTGCGTTTTCGGTTTCAGAACAGTGGATCAGCGTTGGGTCAATCAACTCTGAGCGTGTTCACTCTGGGTTGAGCACGTGCGTAAAAGCCATCGTCAATGGATCGCTGATAACATGATTCACCATGGAAACAGAAGAAATAAAATTCTTGATCCTCCCACATCTCCACTTTTCAAAAAAAAAAGAAAAAGAAACTTCTCCGCTCCTCCCACTAGAGTAAGAAATATTAACAAATAAGTTTATGGTATGGAGAAGAATTAACGGGGATATTATCTCATAACTCTGATCTAATCACCTCGGCCATTCAGAAAAAAACGGGGGAAAATGTTTTTCTCAATAGAATCATTACGCTTCCATATGAGAAGCAATCTATTTTAAGAATTAAGTTACGCATATCAGCAGCAGCAAAAGTAGGCTATTAAGCTTGCGCTGCACACCATTGCTGACAGTGTTTTATATTCGCTGTATTATGTAGGCAAGCTATAATAGGCCTACTGTGCAGTAAACAGACTGTCGTGTCACTACTTCAGCCACAATTTAGTTTTTTGTCACTTGTCTGTTCCCATATTAACTCTCTTGTCATTTCAGACCCGGCCACTCCCCCCTGCTCTGCACTCCCTGCTGATTACTTCCACCTGGTCTAACCACACTCACCTGCTCCCCATCAGCTATTAGCCCCACAGTATATATACCGGTTCATTCCCTCAGTTCCCTGCCAGATTGTCTTTGTGTTACATTGCTCTCCAGCCATTCTGAATTCCTGCCTGTTTACCTGCCCGCCTATTCGTGTTTTGACCCAGCCTTTTTGGATTTTGGATTATCCCTTTGCCTGCCCCTCTTGGACTTGTTGCCTCGCTACCACCTGGTTTGATTCCTTATTAAACTTTGTTGCAATACCTGAACTGTTTGTTGTCGTGCTATTGGGTTCTGGCCTGCCATTTTGGTACAATCCTGACAGTACAATCTGGCCATAAGATGAACCCAGCCGACACAAAGGCTCTTAAGGAAGAAGTGGCAGCACAAGGTGCCGCCCTACACCAGCATTCGAGACAGTTCACCGCTATGGAAGTGGCTTTCCAGGAAGCTTCGGAACGCCACAATCAGCATTTTGAGGTTCTGAGCGGCCAGCTCCAGCAGCTCACGCTGGACAGTCAGACCCCAGCGGTTCAACCACCCACCAGCCCTCCTGTCCCTGCTGTCTCCCGTCCAGAGCCCCGCTTAAGTGCTCTAGAGCGCTTTTCTGGAGCTCCAGATACCTGTCGCTCCTTTCTGACTCTGTGCTCATTGACTTTTGAACTACAACCTCTCACATATCCCACGGAGAGGTCGAGAGTGGCTTTCATGATCACCCAGCTTACTGGGCGGGCCCGGAACTGGGGTGCCGCCGAGTGGGAGAAGCAGTCGGCTCTCTGTTCTTCTGTGGCTGCCTTCTCTGAGGGTCTTCGGAAGGTGTTTGATCATGCTACCCCTGGTCGAGAGGCTGCTCGGGGTCTGTTTAACCTGGCTCAGGGGAGCCGGAGAGTGACTGATTATTCCATCGAGTTCCGGACTATCGCTGCAGAGAGTGACTGGAACTCTTCCTCCCTGGCTGACGCCTTTTACAACGGACTTTCTGATGCCATCAAGGACGAGCTGGCGGCCCGGGATCCTCCAGGGGATTTGGACGTTCTCATCGCCACCGCTATCCGCATCGATGGACGTATCCAGGAGAGGAGACGAGACAAGGTACTGACCAGCACTTCCTGTAGCCTTCCACGTCTTCCAGTTTCACCTTCCACTTCAACGTGTTTTCCTACCGCTGCTGCCTCTAGTGACCCAGTTGAACCCATGCAGCTGGGCAGGACCAGGCTGTCAGCTGCTGAACGACAACGGCGCCAAAGGGAGAACTGTTGCATGTACTGTGGAGAGGGAGGCCATTACGTGTCATCCTGTCCAGTAAAAGACAGGGCTCACCAGGAATCCAGAGGGCGCTGGTGAGCCGCATCAAGAACTTTGAAGGTCCCTCTCGAGCACTACTTCATGCCCAGCTCAACTTTAATGGTCTGTCCCATACTGTCGCTGTCCTCATTGACTTGGGAGCTGACACCAACCTTCTGGATCGGGGCCTTGCCATGCAGCTGGGTGTTAACCAGGAACCCTTGGCCGAGCCTATTGAGGCTACTGCTCTCGATGGGCGCCTCCTCTGCACTGTAACCCATCGCACAGTTCCTATTCATCTGGGCATATCAGGTAACCACACTGAATCACTAACCTTTCACCTGATTAATGCACCTCAGCAGCCAGTTGTCTTGGGGTATCCTTGGTTAATTAAACATAATCCACACATTGACTGGAGAACCGGTTCCATTCTTCAATGGAGTGATCAATGTCTTGCGGTCTGTCTGAAATCTGCCTTGTTACCTGCCTGCAGCACCCCTTCTTCTAATGAATTCCCAGATCTCTCAGGTGTCCCGTCGGAGTACTACGACTTAAAGGAGGTGTTTAACAAGGTACGGGCCACCTCTCTTCCCCCACACCGCCCGTATGATTGTGCCATTGACCTCCTCCCTGGCTCATCCCCACCCAGGGGGAGGCTCTACTCTCTGTCAGCCCCGGAAACCAGGACCATGGACGAATACATAAACAACTCACTGGCAGCAGGCCTCATCCGTCCCTCTTCATCACCTGCTGGAGCAGGGTTTTTCTTCGTGGGTAAGAAAGACAAATCCCTCCGGCCCTGCATCGATTACCGCGGTCTGAATGATGTCACCATTAAGAACAGGTACCCCCTCCCACTCGTCTCTTCTGCATTTGAACTTTTGCAAGGGGCCTCTGTGTTTACCAAGCTTGATCTCAGGAATGCCTATCACCTAGTTCGCATTCGGGAGGGGGATGAGTGGAAGACGGCGTTCAATACCCCTAGGGGCCACTACGAGTACCTGGTAATGCCTTTCGGACTCACAAATGCTCCTGCAGTATTCCAAGCCTTAGTGAATGATGTGCTCCGGGATTTTCTCAATGTATTTGTGTTTGTTTATCTTGATGACATCCTCATCTTCTCCAAGTCCGAACAGGACCATGTGCAGCATGTCCGCAGGGTTCTCCAGAGACTCCTAGAGAACCAGCTGTTCGTGAAGGTCGAGAAGTCCGAGTTCCATGCCACTGAGGTGTCGTTCCTGGGATACATAATTTCAGTCGGAAGTATTCACATGGATCCCACCAAGATTAAAGCGGTGGTGGATTGGCCGGTCCCCACCACTCGTAAGAAGCTTCAACAATTTCTGGGGTTTGCCAATTTCTATCGTAGGTTTATCCGCAACTATAGTTCTGTAGCAGCTCCCCTGACAGCCCTCACCTCCCAAAGGGTAGCCTTCCAATGGTCCCCTGCTGCAGGGAGGGTGTTCAGTGAGTTAAGGTCACGGTTCTCTTCTGCTCCCATCCTCATCCTACCAGATCCAGAACGCCAGTTTGTCGTTGAGGTGGATGCGTCAGACTCCGGGGTGGGGGCAGTCCTGTCTCAGCGGTCAGGTAAAGACCAAAAGTTACATCCATGTGCCTTTTTCTCCCGCAAATTGTCCCCAGCGGAGAGAAATTATGACGTTGGTAACCGGGAGCTATTGGCGGTTAAGATGGCTCTCGAGGAGTGGAGGCACTGGTTGGAGGGGGCGAAGAATCCGTTTGTGGTGTGGACGGACCACAAAAACCTGGAGTACATCCGGTCAGCCAAACGGTTGAACTCCCGTCAGGCCAGGTGGGCGTTGTTCTTTAATCGTTTTGATTTTACCCTGTCTTATCGCCCAGGTTCTAGGAACGTCAAACCAGATGCCCTGTCCCGTCAGTTCCAATCCGAACATGTTCCCACACATCCTGAGAGCATCCTCCCCACTAAGATGGTCATCGGCGCAGTTACCTGGGACATTGTGGACAAGGTAAAACGGGCCCAGGCCGACCACCCGGCCCCCAGTGCTTGCCCTGATAATCGTCTGTATGTGCCTGTGAATCTCCGCTCTCAGGTCCTCCAGTGGGGACATTCTTCTCGCCTTGCCTGTCATCCAGGGGTTAGGCGCACTCTAGCCCTGCTGAAGCAACGGTTCTGGTGGGCTACCATGGAAGAGGACGCCAAGGAGTTCATCGCTGCTTGCTGTGTTTGCTCCCAGCACAAGATCGCTCGCCATGCCCCTGCGGGCCTTCTTCAGCCACTGCCTGTTCCTCATCGTCCGTGGTCCCACATCTCGATCGACTTCGTCACCGGACTGCCTCCCTCCGAGGGTAACACCACTATTCTTACTATTGTGGACAGATTTTCTAAATCTGCTCAGTTTGTTCCGTTGCCTAAGTTACCATCTGCCAAGGAAACAGCTGAAATTATGTTGCATCATGTTTTCCGTCTGCACGGCCTTCCCTGTGACATTGTCTCCGACCGGGGGCCGCAGTTCACTTCTCGTTTCTGGACAGAGTTTTGTCAGCTGTTGGGGGCCACGGTCAGCTTATCCTCGGGTTTCCATCCTCAATCCAACGGCCAGACTGAGCGGATGAACCAGGAGATGGAGACTGCCTTGCGCTGCATCACATCCCAGAACCCGTCCTCCTGGTCCAAGCAGCTCCTATGGGTGGAGTATGCTCACAACACACTTCCAAGTTCAGCAACAGGTCTTTCCCCCTTCCAGTGCTCTCGAGGATATCAACCTCCATTGTTCCCTGAGCAGGAGCGAGAGGCCAGTGTCCCGTCTGTCCAGGCGTTCGTCCAGCGATGTCGGCGCACCTGGGTGCGGGCCCGTGCTGCTCTCCTGCGCTCGTCCGACCGATACCAGAGATATGCCAATCGCCGTCGGACCCCTGCACCCGGTTACACTCCGGGTCAGAAGGTTTGGTTGTCTACACGGGACCTTCCGCTCCGGGTGGAGTCTAGGAAGTTGGCTCCCAGGTTTGTGGGTCCGTTCTCCATCAATAAAGTCATCAATCCTGCTGCAGTCCGTCTCCGTCTTCCTCGCTCCATGAGGATCCATCCCACCTTCCATGTATCCAAGATCAAACCCGTTAAAGAGTCCCAGCTCCAGCCCTCCTCCAGACCCCCGCCGCCCCCCCAGCTCATTGATGGAGGGCCTGCCTACTCGGTTCATCGTCTCATCAGGTCGCGACGACGGGGAAGGGGTTTCCAATACTTGGTTGATTGGGAGGGTTATGGCCCTGAGGAGCGCTCGTGGGTCCCGGCTCGCCACATCCTGGACCCCGACCTCATCACCACATTCCATAGGGACCATCCTGATCAGCCTGGTGGGACGTCAGGAGCCGTCCCTAGAGGGGGGGGTTCTGTCACTACTTCAGCCACAATTTAGTTTTTTGTCACTTGTCTGTTCCCATATTAACTCTCTTGTCATTTCAGACCCGGCCACTCCCCCCTGCTCTGCACTCCCTGCTGATTACTTCCACCTGGTCTAACCACACTCACCTGCTCCCCATCAGCTATTAGCCCCACAGTATATATACCGGTTCATTCCCTCAGTTCCCTGCCAGATTGTCTTTGTGTTACATTGCTCTCCAGCCATTCTGAATTCCTGCCTGTTTACCTGCCCGCCTATTCGTGTTTTGACCCAGCCTTTTTGGATTTTGGATTATCCCTTTGCCTGCCCCTCTTGGACTTGTTGCCTCGCTACCACCTGGTTTGATTCCTTATTAAACTTTGTTGCAATACCTGAACTGTTTGTTGTCGTGCTATTGGGTTCTGGCCTGCCATTTTGGTACAATCCTGACATGTCGCTTCTTTTAAATGGGGAGTGAAAGACATTAACGTTTGACACATTAGACAGTTTCCATTGTAGAGCTTGATTGATTTATTACCAGATCCCTTGTCCTCAAGTGATCACAGTTTAAATTATTATATTCTATATTCATATAAGGCTATTTAACGAAGCTCGTCTGTGACTTTGGGATGACACAAGTGAACGTAACGATCGCGTGCAGCCGCAGAATTACATTTCAACCTGACAGACATCTGTTCAGTGGCACAGACGTTAAAAAATTTCCTATTAATAAAAACATGCATACAATACAAATAGGTTTATTAATCTGAATGTAGAGCCTGTTTACGATGTGTAAGGTGGCCGCCTATGAACGAACGAGAGCTGAGAACAAGGCTACTGATCAGATAAATGATCGATCAAACGTAAAATCATCAGTAGGCTACATGATAAAAACATCCCGATGGAGATTTCTATTGAGTGATTTTGCTTTAAACTGTACAGGGACGCGTTGTAACAGTGACTCTTTCTTCAGTCTGAGCTGCAGCGTAACAAACTCAGGGTAGGTCTAACCACCTCCCGAGCAGGTTAGACCCACGGCGTATGTTGCCGCAGTAACGGTTGCGCTGAACCTGCTACCTGAAACGGAAAACTTAGAGTTTCCACTAACTCAGAGCGAACAAACTCTGGGTTGGCTCAAAACCAGCTACCTGAAACAGGGCTCAGTAGTCTGCATAAAACTGTTATCCCAGCAAAGAACAACACACATACAATACTGTATCCAGTACAGGTCACAAATTACAGATAATAGGCTACTATAAATACATTTAAAAAATCTGATAAAGGAAACAATACAATACAATACAGTATAGAAAATACTAGACATTATATCTTCGCCTAGCTGGATCTGTCCAGAGAATTTCATCCACATCCTTCCACCGCCTTGCAGAGAAAAACTGGATAAGGAGAGTATGGTGGAAGGTATAGGACTGTGGACTGTGTTGAAACCAGTTCTGGACCAGAGCAGCATGGTGGAATGACACATTGTCCCAGATGACAATGTATTGCGTCTGGTGCATTTGGTTACCTGCTGTGACTATGTTGTGCAATCAGTCTAAAAATGTGAGTATGTGAGGTGTGTTGTAAGGGCTAATATTGGCATGACAGAGGAGGACCCCATCTCCACTGTGGATTCAACCCCCTCACTCTCACTCTCACTGTTATTCTGACTCCTTCCATTTTGGTTATTGTAAAGGCAGGTGAACTTACCTGCTGCATAGTGCTTGAACCTGATTGGAGTGTCTACAATAAAGCAATCATGAGTTTGTGCATTTGGGGGTTGTGTCTACTGACTGGCTCATGTGTTTGGTAGTTTTACAGTCAGTGCTTTGGAATTGCAATGAGGTGACATCATGATATACTTCTGTGTCTAATGTATTTAAGTGTGTTTAGTGTTTTGCAAATCACTGTGTGTATTGTTTTGCAAAAAGTGTGAGGCTGACTTTGTGCTTATAGTGGTGCACATATGGGGCAATGGTTTGCTTCTTGAGTTTAAGGTTTTGATAATTGTGTAATACTTTTGATTTTAGTGTTCCTGCGATCGTAAAAAACTGTAACATGTGCCATTATGTAAAGACAGATATGTCATTGTTAAAAAAAAATGTTTTTGAGAGAGCTTAGCAACAATGTCCAGAAAAGAAGTTGATAAATGTGAAGTCAGACTTGTTTTATATATATTATTCTGGGTACGCCAGACAGCGAACAGGTTTATTTAACCAAATGTCAGATGGTTCCACTAAATCACTTTTAATGAATGAGGAGGAAAGACAGTCCAAAGCTTGACTTTTAAAAGGCCAGGGCAAATGATTTTACATGTTCTATTCCTGGAAGAACATATTCAATGTGCTCATTGTGACTCACCATCCTAAAACAAACCATCAATTGTAGATATATTTCATACCACTCGTTTACTTCACTATGCAACGGAAATCAACACGCAGTTCATTCAAATTAACGTGAGTGTTAAGTCAGTAAGGCACTACAGTAGTAACCTTATCAATTATTGGGTGATTTCACTCTTATGCAATAAGCAATGCTTGATCACCTTTTAAAAAAGTATCACATTCCTCAGCCATACAAAAAAAAAATTACATATTTACTGAACAAAAATTAGACCACTTTGAGATGGCACAAATAAAGGCTAGGCTAGCTTCAGATTTCGTCATGCTGTCATGCAGGAACTCAATGATTAACCCCAAAACATTGTGCAACAGGTCATGA
Organism: Ammodytes marinus; assembly: GCF_949987685.1. NCBI lineage: Eukaryota > Metazoa > Chordata > Actinopteri > Uranoscopiformes > Ammodytidae > Ammodytes > Ammodytes marinus. The sequence continues at coordinate 27,977,301 of NC_137212.1, forward strand.
AGATCAGTTGTTATGGCTCCTTTGTGACGTGCCTCATAAGTAGTATAACAAACACATTAGGCCTGCTGTACGATTTATATTACAATCCTTAAAGCAGCAGCAGCAATCCGTGTGCAGCTAGCTCAGCGCAGTGCATCTGTTTCATATAAAAAAAGTAATTTTTATTCTGCTTTCTGAGTGTGGTTTTTTGACTCTATTCTTTTATTTTTTCAAAGCTATTACAATCGCTACCCTTTGATAATCTGTCAACGTTAATCCAACAACAACATCAGCCTTCAAATGCCTCTTCCTTAATTGTTTGGTATTTAATAATGCACCATGTGATTTCTTTCCCTCCAATACCTAATTAAAAAGGAAAACCTTCTACGAGGTCAGAGCCTGTTATTGCGGTGATCAAAAAAGGAAATGTTTACTTTGGTCGTATTACTTTCTCTTGTAAAAGGGAGATCAGGAATTTCTTTTTTCAATAGCTTTTAATGGTGAATCCTCTTAAGCTCCCACACTCCAGTTCTTCATTACAGATGGTAGAACTCATGTAATCCCTTCTTGATGAATAAGAGCATTAGCCGTGGATAGAGGGGGATTTCTCCCAAGAAATCCAATTACTTCTCATTGAACCCGTGTAAGTAATTAGCTCATATGGTCAGCACAACAATAGTGTCACAAGCAGCAATACATTGACAATGCATTCAGCCATAAACAGATACTATGGTCAGGCCTACTGTACTGCATTACAAGGGAGTTCCCCCGTCATTATTTAAATTACATTTCCTCCTAAGAATGATAATGGAAAGTTTAAGTGATTTAGAAGTCGAGATTTTTGGGTCAGAGTAATGAAAAAAACTATCAAATCACGTTTATTTATACACTATCAAACCAGAATTATCAGACCATTTCTCACAGAGGAAGTTTGTTACGTAGAAACTTAACACACTTATAGAATGTCAAAATGCAATAAAGATTTTAACTCTGGCTTTATCCAATATCTAGATTTTTGTTTTTTTAAAGATGTGCAAATTTGTGCATAATTTGTGAAATATGCCAAATTTGCATATATATTAAAAATTAAAAAAAAAAACTTAAATAAGAAAGAAAAAAACATTGTTTTAATGCCAGTAATCAACTGGCAAAGTTTCAAGATGATATCTATAAGTTAAAAAAAAAGTGTTACCCTCGCATTAAAATGCAGAGTTACGTATGTAACTCCGGTTCTATGAATCCTGGATGACCGCCAGGGGCGGTGCATTAAAGCTACCCTTACCTTTGTTGCATTTTTACACTTTTTTTGGATTAGGTTAAAATGGTATTGATAAGGTAATGACACTCTAAAATGCAAGACAGACCCACCAGGAGTAAAAACAAACAATGATTTCAATCTCATAATATTTTGTGAAAACTTCAACCAATGATATTATTCGGACCGAACGATTTGATTGGCCGACAGACCTGTCTGTTTGCCGTCTGCTTCTGTATTGCGCATTCTCAACTAGAGGGTTTGTTTTGATTCCACGGCAGACAGTAGCGAGTAGCGACCATTGTAGAAAAGGCCCCAACGTTCATAAATTACAGTGTTGTTATTTCTTACAGAGTGTTAAGATGTGTTTTGTTCAGTGTGGATAGCAGTCAGTTAGGGCCGTGACGTCAGTCGGACAGAGAGCCTATTTAGTAAGTTTCCTTTCTCTTCTCCGTCGGTCAGATGTGTGAGCGTTGCCGCAGTAAGCGATTGTTCCACATGGAAACGTGTTTGTCTGAGTTTAAATGTGAATCACCCCTGTGTGAGTATGTACATGCAGTCCCAATCGCTGTTATAATATAGTTTGCATGTTATTAACGGCTGTGATTCGCGGGTCCCGCTATCTATATGCGGCTGTGCCTGTGAAAGAAGGAAAATAAAGAGCGGATAAAACCCTACTCCTCCTCTCCTAGTCTCATGCTTATAATCTGAAGCCTTTGGCCATAAGTGGTGTTCTGGCCGACACCTCTGAAGTGAAACCAGTGATACAAGCAGATCAGCGCGGTACCGGTACAGCCACCAGTATATAATACAATATTTTTCACGTGTGTGCGCGGAGGCAGTAGTTTGTAAGTCTGCTTGTGTAAATAAAGTTTCTTCAACAAAAAAAATAAAACACCGGGGATGGGAATGAGGTGGTGGGGCATTGGAGGGAGGCGGGATGGTATGATAGTGCTGTAATTCTCAATTGCAGGATCGGTAAGAGTCCCTTTAAGCACTGGATTTATCCGTCTCGCGCATGCGCAGTTTGAGTACCTATATCAACAAAGTCACCTGTGACCCTCGTGACACCGGAAGGGCTATATAGCCCGGTGTCTACAGAGGAGCGGTCCTTCATGTGCGCAAACCTGTCGGTGACTTTGCTGTTAAAATCCAACAGTCCGTGGATGAGTTCACTTTCGATAGAAAGCATCGCCAGGGCGATTCATCATCATTTAATGAATGAATGAAACGTCAATTTATTATTACTGTATTACTACGTTAGCCGAGCTAGCAAGATCTGAACAGCTCCCGCCATAAACCCCGCCCTTACAACAAATCAGCCAATGAGAAGCAGTCTGGGGCCCTAAACTTCTGGCCCCACTGCCGAAACTAGAGTCGGCGCTGCGCATGCGCGCGCACCAGCTCCCCAGTCTGCGGCTACACAGCAGCAGGGCCATCTCGGCTGGGCCCCACCGAGCGGAACAGACGAGACGGAGCAACAAACTATTTCACACACAACTAACCAGGCTACTAGGCCTACACTACAAAAAAATAAGACAATTGCGTTCATCAAATTAAAACTGCGGACATTTAATCAATTATTAACAATTGATTTATTAATAACTTATGCTCAATGACATTATTGACACAGAAAAATTTGGATACGCATACAGAGGCCTGCCCGGTGGAGGCTTCCGTCGGGAGAGGAAGTCTGCCGCCCGATTCTTGTCCCCCGGCAAATAGACTGCCCGTAGGCTGGCCAACTACGGCCACTCATGCCCCGTGTGGCCGTAGTTAATCAGGGGCAAGAAGTGGAAGTTATAGACTGGCCAAGTCAATCTCCAGACTTAAACCCTATAGAGCATGCATTTTACCTGCCAAAGAGGAGACTTAAGAGAGTAACCCCCTAACACAAACAACAACTGAAAGAGGCTGTGTTGAAAGCCTGGAAAAGCATCACAAAAGAAGAATGCAAAAGTTTGGTGATGTCAATGGGTCACAGGCTTGATGCGGTTATTGCAAGCAAAGTATTTGCGACAAAATATTACGGTTTATTCACTTTAATTTATTTAAAGTCTATCTGTTCCAATACTTTTGCTTGCCTAAAAATGTGGCGTTCCTTTTCAAATAATGCTATCTTCTAAGTTGTGTATCGGATCCAGATGTTAATACCTGGAAATTAAAGCTGAAATGTTGAGCTATTGTCTCATATTCATCGTTTGGTGTCAAACCCAAATGTTTCCAGTCTACAGCAAAAATAAAGGAATTGGCCTCACCGTTCCAATACTATTGGAGGGGACTGTAGCCCTTCCGGTGTCATGAGGGTCACAGGTGACTTTGTTGATATAGGTACTCAAACTGCGCATGCGCAAGACGGATAAATCCAGTGCTTAATGCACCGCCTCTGGCTGGCGGTCAGTAAGGATGAAATAGAACTATGGTTCCGATTTTCTATTTTGGCCCCCTGTAGCTTTCCAGCAGGTAGTTGACCAGGTTGTCCACCCAGGTTGTGATCCTTGGAGGTCCTAGATATAATTTCTGGTGGACAACCTTTTACAACAGCCCATGTCTGTTTTCCAAAAAAAAAAGGGTTTTGCCCCCTGGGTAATGGCCAAACCCAAAACCAGATAAGTGGCTCGGTCCGAATACCATTTTACAGGCTTCGAATACTCGTTGGATTTTCCGAGCGAGTATTCGAATACTCGTTTTAGAAAAACACACCATCAAAACCAACATTAATACTCCCAGTGTACTCCCTAAACCCGAGCTTGTTGCACGAGACAGTAAGCTGCGTAGTCTGTTAAGGCTTTATATCTTTCAAACGGTAATAAAGTCGGAATAAAAAAGAGAATCCGTAGAGGCCCCTAGGGCCAATCCGAATTCTCTTTTTTGCATAGGAAATTTCCTTTGCTATCGAGATGACCCGGAAGTACTCGGCGGATAGGTGATCCGAATTCTCAAAATGCTTAGGAAAGGCATAGGAAAGGAGCCTCGATTCATCCTTTAACCCTCCTTTAGCATAGGTTACTCTGGACCAACCTATGCGAAAGGAGATAGTGGTATCCCATAATCCTTTACGGCGGCAAGATTTAAAGCAACAGGCCACCGCCGGAGTTTACCGACTCTACACGAATACGAACGAGAGGTAAAACAGAAGAGAGGAGAGGAGAAGAGAGGAAGATTTAACTCGGCTAAAACAAAATGCCCCCCGTCCCCCATAAAGATAATAAAGAACTCATAAAAGGCCAACATCATAATAGTTATTTTCGTAGCACATAATTTACACCATAAGAAAATAAAATACCAACTTCACATTTAATGAAGTTACTGGGGGCAGTTCATTTCAACATCAACATAAGTGTAGCCTCTTTTTATTCCACATGTGAATTGGGATATATGCGAGTGATTCTCACTCTGTTGGCGACAACCTGATTAAAATCAATATGAAAAGAATGCATGGATCAAACGAGCGCTTGTTGTAGTCAATTTTCGGAGAACACTACTCGCCGTCGCGCAATGACGTCGGTTAGGAAAAGTGGAGTCGAATTCATTTGAAACAGTGCTGTCTTTTCCTATGTTCGATAGGAAGCACCTTTCATATCTCCTTAATCCCGATGACGTTTAGGGGTTAAGGTGTAGGAAAGGAGGCTTATAGGTTAGGAGATTGGACTATTCGGATTGGCCCCTGGTTTATAACCGGTTGAGCTTTGAAAGGTCAGCGGCCAACTAGGTCAAAGTTCAAATAATTTGATAATTTATTTTAAAAGAGTGATACATTTGAATTTTAACAATTGTTGTATATACAACGTGTTTATCTGAATATTATTATTTTCTGACTATATAGTGCAGTTTAAGATAGGGGAGACAGGGTAAGTAGGCACACTTTTTACTCTAGTGAGAATTGCTCATCACCTAAACATCTTTCAATAGTCATTCCTACATCAAATTGAAGCTTAAGGTGTTGGCTTGAAATGTGAACCCCTCACTTCTTCTAACTTATTGTAATAAAGAAGAAATGTACCATCAAAGACACTCTAACACATTGTGACAACCAACCCCATCAAGGGGTCGGTTGTCACACACTATGGGGTTATCTTAATGGGAAAAATCTTAAAAAGAAGGCAAGAAAGCAGAACTAAATTTGAAAGTTTAATTTCATTGTCAAGTTGAAAAATAGGCCTACATAACTTTATGCATTTTAACACAAAATTAGCAAGGAATAAACAAAAAGGAAATCCATATTAAGAGCAACCTACTGTATGTAACAACATAAAGAATAAACCAAATAGGTCTAACAATAATAGCCTACTCAACTAGGATACACACATTCACTATCTGAGTTACAGTGATGGCAAATGTAGGGTCTGCTCACTCTAACTAAGCAGAGCTTGTGTGTCCACTGGTTGCACACAGAACACTACTCCCTTACCTCCCCTGAACGGCTGCTGGAGAACGTTTCCATACAAACCAAACACAAACTATCCTCTGATGAAGATTCCTCCTCCTGTTACTTTCTCTTCTGTTTCTTCTTCCCCAGCTGGTGTGGAGTGCACTGGGGTGCGGTAGCCTTGGCAACTGGTCTAGTTTGGGATGCACTGGGTCGTTTAGATTTTGTTGCCCTTTTTCTCTTTTGCATGCTAGCTGCCTTTCCTGCTCTATTCTCTCCTTCTCTGGGGTGTCAGTGAGGATACAGCTTGACATTTTTGTTTGTTATTGGGTTCCTTTCCTGGCTGCACCCTTTGGATAACATGTGACAACCAACCCCCCAAAAAGTGTGACGACCAACCCCAACTGGAATTTCTTGCTAGCATCAAGGCCAACAACCATCTGACAACTAATTAGCTTGCTAAAAACAATCTAAACTATGGCTTACTCTTCACACTTTTTAGGGTAACAAGTGTTTTGTTATAAACCCATTGTGTAAAAGCCTAGAAGAAAAATACTGAGGAGCTAAATATTTTCAATTTGACATGAAAAACACTAACAGTCCTCTCACTTCAAATTCAGCAGTCTAACTCAGAGGAAGACTATGTAGGTGACCTCTGATCCCAGTTGTGGATATTTACATACCAAAATTTAACAGACAGCGCCTTCTGGTTCCGAGATATAACGATTGTGACAACCAACCTGTGTGACATAACCCCGTTCTCTCCTACTTCTGAAAAAAATATATAACATTAAAAAATAATAATAATATTCGAATACTGAATTGGGCTTCGAATACTAGCTTAACAAACGAGTATTCGAATAATTTGGGCCAGTCCTTTTTTTTCCAGCAGTCCTGACTGAACAGCTGGATTAGCTCCAGCTTCAAACAAGTCTGCAGTTATGCATCGGAGCAAAACCAATAATGTCCAGCTAGGGCCATCTCACTTTGATTTTTACAGAGACAGACAGTCAATATCACAAGCCTCCGCAGCTGTGTGATGTGTCAGTGCAATAGAAAAAACATTCTCAATTATCGAAGTACATCAACAGAAGATGTCGGATGTAACTGTCAGACATGTGGTACCAAACAGAAGAGAGGTCCATTATACGAGAGCGGGGAGATGGACATTTTTGAACTAACAGTAAAATGTAGTTTGGACACAGCTGAGTTGAGTGACAGTGGCACACTCAGGCTGTCTGAAGGGCACGGGATGTGTGTGTGTTGTGGGTGTGTGCGTGTGTGTGTGTGTGTTGTGAAAGTGATGTATGTGCATGCTTTTTATGTGGTTGAAAGTGGGTATGTGCATACTTTTTATCAATATAAAAGTAGACTATGTGCATGCATTCTTGATGTATGGCCTAACATGATGTAAAACCATGTCTAGATCCCTGATGGTGGAACACAGTGTCTTTAATAATTAATAAGGTACTTGTTAATACATGTGATCCCAAGCACGGCTCTGTAATGTGGACAACACAAACAGATTCCCACGATAGTTACACTTCAAGCTGTCAAGATCCCATGAGAGTTTTAATTGGACACATACATCGATCTGTGTAACAGAGGTTTTTAGACGGCCTGCAGCCTGACTCATTAAAGGAAACATGAAAGTCACTTTTCCTCTCTGTCGCTGCCAATACACACAGTCAGAGCAGGGGCAGGCGGCAAAGGAGCAAACACTGTGAGGTACCAGGAAGCTTTTCACATGAAAGAGGGAATCCACTTCACTCTGGGTCCTCTACGTCACAGTTAAAGATCTTTAACACTTTTAAGTAACTTCTGAGTAGGAAAGTGTAAGTGGACAGAGCAATCGTCACACTTTCAGCAAGATAACGTCTATTTGTTTTCCAATGATACCATCATTAATGACTTGAACATTATTTGCTTTAAGAAAAAAAAATATTTTAATCCATTTATCACGATAACTTTTGGGTTGCCAGGTTGGGTTAGGAAGAACAATGTGACCTCTGACCAGAGCAATCGGACCATTTATCAACGACTTATTACTGTTCGTTCCAATTCTTCCGATATTCACCGCCTCTTGTGGTGGTTGCAACTGCTGTCTGTGGGTGATATCCAGCTCTGTCCTGTCTGTCTCAGTGGTATTTTAAAATCAATGGAGTGAATAATAATGTTCAAATAAGTGGGCAGATGATTCTGTGTCGGTGGAATGCCCCTAACATTGTCGTCTGATACAAAACATAATTAAAGTCGACAGTACACTTCAAATGTCCATTTGGGCCTTTGAGCATTGGACTGCATTTCTGAAAAAATCACAAGCCACAAAGGTGTTCCCTTAACTAGCATCCCAAATGTGGTTCTTATGAATGGCTTTAGTTTAGACGTATCTATAAAGCATTTAACGATATATAAAGAATAACAAACTCAAACCGAGTCAGATATAAAACAAGAAACACCCCAACCTTTATTGTTCATGTTGATCTCTCTGTCTTAATGTTCTAACATTAAATATTAATGAGAAAAATAAATACAGGTGATAGCTAAATTTAACAAGGTAAGAAGATATTTTCCATTCCGTGTAAGAAAAAATTCACATAATTAAACATTTAAAACATTAAATATGGCTAACTGAAAAAAATCATGGAGTTTACATTATATCATTGTGTACACAGAGCAACATTTAGTATGCAATGTTTAGATGACAGGATATGTCTGTTTAACTTAATCATTGTGCTATTCTCCAATGTTATTGATGCTATATTGGTTTTTTATATTCATTCACAAGAGTTTTGGGCAACTGACAAAATATGTTTTGACATCATCCGTTATAAAATCCCTTTCACTGGGTAATGTGGCTCCTTTAAAAAAAAAATTCAACATAAGTTTGGTAAACCATGGGTGAAATGTTTGTCCACAGCAAATTGATCATTGTTCTAAATTGTCTCTTAAAAGCAAGACGTCAGTGCTCATGTGATGCGAAGTTAGCTGTTGCTTTTTTTGTAAACAGATCACATAGATTTTCCAAAAAGAATAAATGTATGACATCAGAGGCCGTATAGCTGGAATCACATAAACCAGTTCAACCCCATTGAGGCAGTATAGCACCATGTACAGCAGTATGGAGCAGGGACCAGCAAAGACACATTTCCTTCCCTTTGGATGGACTCTTTGCTAAGGACAAAAAGGTTCAAGTTTTTGTTGTTGTTTTTTTTCAGTGCATCATACTCATATTTTTGGATGTTGGATTCAAAAATTTGGTAAGAATAATTGTCTGTTTTTTTTAAGTCCCCGCTGGTCTGCACTGAGACATTTTCCATAATGATGGCTGCTGTGCCTCATACAGAGCCTGTGTTGTTATCAGTCTTTTTGAGTGGCATTCGTGGATCACATGTTCCATCCTAGTCCAATGTGGGTGGCCAGCAGGTAGCACATGCCGATCATACACGTCATTATCATCATGGGGAATCCTAATCTGTAAAGAAGCAAGGGGCGAAAAAAATTATGTTTAATCTGATGAATTAAGATTTGATTCTAAACTGAAAAGAAATGCTAATGCAATATTGTCTCTAATATGCACAGTGCAAACCTGTTTGGTCAAACATTGGATAATTTAACGATAAATGACAAAAGAAATGGTAAAAAGTAAGAAATAAAGAGACACACGCTGAGTTAACTTGTGGTCCCCAGACGATGAATCTGTCATCCCATCACAGGATACCTTTAAAACTAATGATGAAATACCCAGCAGCCTAAACCATGTAACTGTACAGTACATGTCAATATTGTAAAATGCATGGTGTGTATTAAGGATTACAGTCTACTCTGGTACTTCACAAAGACACCCAATTTCACAGCTCCCCCTACAGCTATTTTTTGTCCAATTTAATGTAATTTGGGAATGCTAAATGGTCCAGGCAAACGCAATGTATACAATTGAAACTGTGCTATATGTCAATATTTTATGTCATTCTCAATTTTTTTCTTTTATTTGAAAACATGTTAACGGCACTCCAGACTAGACAAATGGATGGGCACTCTGCACTGTCTGCATGCAGCCGATCTGACATATATAAACGGCTGTATTTATGCCGTTGAAAGAAACTTATTTTCTTGCACGGGGTCAAGACACAAGTCATTACCCGAAGAGACCTTTTGCACCATTTCAAATGTTTTTATTAGACCTTTGGATAATAAAGAACCTTCTGTTGAAGAGGGGCGCGGCACTGCTGCGACCCTGCAGTTACACTATCTCCTGTCCTTGGAGAGGTGTGCACTGAAAAGGCAAATTTCATTGTGCTGTAACGGTGCATATGACAATAAAGCTATCTATCTATCTGTTTTTCTCCCATTCTACTGCCGTGAGATTATAACTGTCGTCTTCTATATCTGGGAGCTATTTGATTGTTGTTTCTCTGTTAGACGTATCATGAACTTTGGTGGCGACAGATGGTCAAATTTCTCATATGTCAAAACTTTCTTGGCCGATAAAAGTGATTCTTATTCTTGTGTGTGTGTGTCACTCAGCCCACTGCACGGACAGGTCAGAGCGACACAGCCCTGAGGGAGCTGGTACAGATTCAGTGTTTGCTGAGGGCCTGGGCAGAGTAGCATGTTAAAACGGTCTTGCACAGTATTCGCCAAATGTAATCACATCATGCTTTTATTGAAGGAATCTAAAAAGCCTTCAAGTGCACACAACCAACTAACTCGTCCAATGTTGGCACCAGGGACAGACTACACTTGGTTGTGAGGCCTGGGGAAATGCTGGTACTGCCTGGCATTTGTTTAGGCCAGCCGTATTCCCATTAGAATTACAAGAATTTTATGCAACTGCAGTGAGTGATACAGTCATAAATATAGCATTTGCCATGTAAGATTATATTATTAAGAAGAATATAGGTCAGTACTGTTTCCTAACTTTTTTTATGACCCGATCATAAATCATAAAGGATCATGAATGGTAAATGTGTCCTTAGAGGACTCTGCAGATGGTTTGTCATTTGGATGTCTACCATGTCCTACATGAACACATGGCTGCTCCACAGATCTGGTTGCCCCAAGTCTGTGACACAGATCGGAGGACAAAAAGACAAAAGCAGTCAATCTCTGCCTAAGAAGTTATTCAAACTATAGTAACACTATTGACAAATCTGTATCTGTGCTTTTTCTGTATAACATAAGGTCCTCTGAATGAGAAGCCACCTTAAAGCCACTACGAGTAACTTTGTCCCTTGGCGGCCCCTTTGGACAAAAGCAGTAGTATTTTTACGACGCCCACTGTCGCAAAGCTGTTTTCTAGCTCGTGCCAGGCGTGCGAGTGTCAACTGAGAAGGGGCGCAATATAGTGCATCTCCGTGTGTTGAAAGTGTGAGGGCACGGACTCTTTTCGGCTCCGTGAGAGTGGTTAGTGACACTGCAACTAATGCCAGTCAGTGCCACACACACCTGATTGCAATGAGTTGATGCAGCAGTGTCACCTATCTACTCTCACGGCAGTTAGTATGGATCACGATGAGGTAATGTGTTTATGTTGTTGTAAATAATGACTATTTCAGATGAATAATGGTAATCTGATGATGGTAAAGCAAAGCAAACGTTGTGTTAGTACCAACCGCTCATTCATTTAGGAGTAAACACTGCAGTCTAGTTCGCTCCCGTGAAATTGTATACACGTTGCTTGGCAACGGCCTCGTCCCGCCCGTAGCCTATATCACTCTCCCTTTTAGCTTTTCTTCATTTAATTATTTTTTTTTCTTTGATGGTTCAGCCCCGTTATCAGTCATTATAACGACAAATAACTGTCTAAAACAAGGCTCCCGCTCCCCTTCCCTCACCTGGAGGGATAGGCTTCTCAAATCGCGTTGCTGCGCCACACTGAAATCTGCGACCAATACGGATATGTGATCATAGAGCCTGCACGAGCGAACCGAAAATCGGACTGGGTGTGCGACCAGACCAAAAGCAGTAAAAAAAACTATATAAAAACGTCTTTCTATGCACTGATGGTCTCGTTTGCTGTTAAAGGTAATTTATGATTATCAGAGGAAACATGAGGCTGTTTAAAAGATATTTTAATGTTACTCGTAGCTGCTTTAAAGCCCCATTATCAGATTACTTTTCAGAAAGTATATAATATATGGAGTCTTTTACTCAGAAGAAGCTGAGGAAAGTCAGTTAATGAGGACATTCAGTTAAAGGGTAAATGCAGTTTGTATGTGTGAGTGTGCATGCATGCGTGCATAGTGTGTGTTTGTGTATGTGCAATTAATACTTGATAGCTGTGTCAATGTATTACTCTTTATTGCAACAACAATTTCTTAATGCGGATGAATAAAATTATCTAGTTTCTATTTTACATGCATGTGGAAATGTCAAATTATTACCTGAACTAAGGCCTTACGAGGCTCGTCAAGCACTTAAGCTCATTAATAATAATTTCAACAGGTCGTGGTGGTGCATTTAAATTGAAAGCGAGTCAATCTTCCTGGGAAGCCAACAGAGCTGAGTCACAAAGGTCAGGGTGATTATCATTTCTCTTTACACTTCAAAAGGTTTAATAAGGGCAGAATTGTGAGGATCATTTCAGAGAAAACAACATTTAACTGAAATTATTTGCCATGATCTGCCTTTTTTTTTTTAATTTATCCCCAAGAAACTTCAGTTCATTTTTCGAGGTCTATAACAACCATCGCAAAAACAGCTTTAGACTCCTGTTAACATTTGGCAGCAAGAATTGTCATTTCAGCATTTGTAAGAAGGTCCATAATTCCACACGCACAGCAATTGTAGTAACAACAACATCTGTAACCTGAGTGAGCTTCAACAGAAACCTTAAACACCTCCACTGGCTCTCTATTCCATGTTCAACCTCCTCCTCTCCCTCTCACAAAGATGTGAACGTGATTGGACAAAGGCTGGGCCTTTAAATAGCCCATTAACATTACATCAACTGTATATTTTTTATCAATGTGGAAGGAACGTCCACTTAAGATGGATGGTGTGAATTATCTCAAACTGCTATCATAGGTCACTGAGGTCACCTCCACACGGGTGAATCTCTTTCTGTTGAGCAATAACCCCCCCCCCACCCCCCCCCCCCCCCCCCCCATCACAGGCAGGGAGAGGGCATATTTAAAACCTGCCTCCATACGGCACAGACAGGGACCGGGTTCACCTCGTGCCTTTTACATTACATTGATTTAACTTCATATAATGGAAGCTCTTTGAAAAGTCCTGATGCAATCTCAAGGACTGTGTGACTGTGGAGGCTGTATGCCTGACACAGGACAGCCCTGCTCTCTATGACAATGCTTGACCTGTGCTTTATCATCAGTGTTCTTGCTATAGGGTGGTACAGAAAATGCTATCTGTAGCTCCAAAAAAACATATAGTTTTTTTTTGCTAGAAGTTCAATTTCTTGCAAATAAGCAGCTAGCAACATGTGCAGTCTCCAGGGCAATGGACCATTGTTCCCAGCACAGGTCGCCTCTGAAGGAACTGTATGAAAGGGAACATTATCTCTGACACATGGAGTGACAAAGGGAGGCAGGAACTGAATAATGGTCCTCTTTTAACAGTTGAAATCAAGGTGAAAAAGGTGCACTATGCAGTTTCCGAGGAGGGGGACATTTGCAGAGCCTGCTTTAGGACTACATAGCGTGCTTACTCTGCAGTTTATTCTCAGTATTGAATCATTCTAACATCATAAATCAAAAGAAAATCATTTTTAAGGCACCGGGGATAACATTTAAGAAGACTAGAATATGTTTGTGAACACAAGAACCAATAATACCGGAATAAGTCAATAGAAAATTCTGGAATGTAGAGGTAGGGGAGACGGGGGCTAGTAGGCACACTTTTTACTCTAGTGAGAATTGCTCATCACCTAAACATCTTTCAATAGTCATTCCTACATTAAATTGAAGCTTAATGTGTTTGCTTGAAACCCCTCACTTTTTCTAACTTATTGTAATAAAGAATGAATTAATCATCAAAGACACCCCTACACATTGTGACAACCAACCCCAACAAGTGGTCGGTTTGGGATGCACTGGGTTGTTGTTTTGTTGCCCTTTTTTCCTTTGCATGCTAGCTGCCTTTTCCTGCTCTATTCTTTAATTCTCTGGGGTGTCAGTGAGGAATGAGGATGCAGCTTGACAATTTATTTCGTTATTGGGTTATTTTTCTGGCTGCAGCCTTTTGATAACATGTGAGAACCAACCCCCCAAAAAATGCGACGACCAACCCCAACTTGAATTTCTTGCTAGCATCAAGGCCAACAACCATCTGACAACTTATTAGCTTGCTAACCACAATCTAAACTATAGTTTACCCTTCACACTTTTTTAGGGTAACAAGTGTTTTGTTATAAACCCATTGTGTAAAAGCCTAGAAGAAAAATACTGAGGAGCCAAATATTTTCAATTTTACATGAAAAACACTAACAGTCCTCTCACCTCAAATTCAGCAGTCTAACTCCAAGGAAGACTATGTAAGTGACCTCTGATCCCAATTCTGGATATTTACATACCAAAATTTCACAGACAGCGCCTTCTGGTTCCGAGATATAACGATTGTGACTACCAACCAGTGTGACATATAACCCCGTTCTCCCCTACTTGTTTTGTTGTACAATACCGTAAGTACGGGGGATGGAATTCTTCCGGAACTGACGGAGGCAGCAGATAAGCGAGCTAATATATTATTACATTTAATAATCATCATTATCATTATTATAATAACTTCTTCCACCACTGATCAAACAGCCCTGTAAAAAGGCCTACAGTATTGCACTGAGCATTGGAGCATTATAGCTCATACCCTGCCGAGCTGGACTTTGCACAATATATATACAATGGGTCCCCCCCGCAAGTTAATGGATTGAAGAAAAGGCGAATGATTGGGGCTTATAAGGTAGCAACAAGGACCATACTTCCGACTCACTGCTGAGCTATTCAGGGGCCACTCATGTTCCTTTGTGATGGTCTATCAGACATAAATCCAATGTCCATGCAGGCTCATGTGGGCCTTGCATTGAATCACCTGATACAGTACTGGTGAGTCCCTGCTGTCTGGAGTGGCAGACAGACTCCTCTCTCCCCCAACCCCCCCACCCCCTCACCTGTCTATCTGAACAGCTGTGACCCTGGACACAGACAGCCAATTACAGCCACTGCTTCAGCCCAGAGCAACTAAACGCTTCTGTACTGTAAGTAAACAACAAATACCGTTCTAGTAAGCCAGTAAGTGGAAAAGTCTTAGCAATCAACCACAGACCACTGAAGTCACATAATGTTGAATACTAAATGTTTTATTTCTATTCATTCGCTTATCTAATGTAATAAAGAAGAAATTAATCATCATGTATTTTAATCTTGCCCCTGTAAAGCACTTTGAATGGCCTTGTGTCTATTGTGCTATATAAATAAACTTGCCTTGCCTTGCCTTACTACAGTATATTGCGATTAAGAACATAAATGAACATATGTGGGGATGGATGGTTGCATCCTTATAAGATGGAATCAAAACAGGGAGATACAGTTATCCTCTGGTAGACTGAGATGACATGACTACGATTAGAAGTAAAGTGAGGATGCAATACTGCTGTAATAATGATTCATTTTAGACATTTTAGCATGATATATTCTAAGACTCCAGATGTAAGTGTTTTACAGCCACAGCTTATCTGATCGCCATAAGTTTCACCAAATTAGACCAGATGATGAGCTGTTTGGACACTTGTTCACACACGTTTCGCAAGTGATGTGCAGTGGAAAGTGTTATCTGCTACTACAGTGATGTTTATGAAACTGTGGAAGTCTGCGTTCACCCTGAAAGAGAAGGGCGCTGTCTGTATAGGTGAGGGAACATTATATAAATAGCCTGCTGTTGCCGCCTCAACAAAAAGAAAAAGTGATTGAATAACATTTGGTAATTGTGGAACTCCTTTGAGTCATTTATTTAGGTCAAAAGATAAATGGCAATACAAAGCGTTGTGGCAGAGCTTCAGTAAAGTCCATAATGCATCTTTGAAGTTAAGTGTATTTAGCATGCTAATATAAGCTTATTAGCACAGACAACAGCTCACTCTCATGGGAATGTCAAAAGGAGTGGACTGACCGACCGACTGACAATGCTTTTCCTAAAAGGCAAGGGATCAAAACAGCTCACGAACACAAAAAAAGTATAACTTTGCAAAAGTATAACTGTGCAGGCAGAAAGGCTCAAACATGGCAGGTCATCCACGTACAGACCCAAAATTGGCAGCGGGGATCTATCCCTGTCACTCGGTCCAGTGAAAATGTTTTTCTAGTGACCTTCACCACGTGATTTTTTTTCATGTAAATTTGGAGGCAAAACTCCACACAGCGTTGGTACAGCCTCAGAAACAGAGTGAAAGATTCTCCGTGCACAAAGCAGTGTTTAATACATCCCAGCTGCAGACTTCAAGAAACCTATTCAAACTAAAACTCTGTTACAAAGCATAAAAACCCACAAGGAATGGCCTTGCTCTATCCCTTTTCATCAGTTTATACAGTTCACTTAGTACTTCCATGAATCAAATGACATGCTATTTCCAAGCCATTGCATATATTAAGCCTCATCAGACTCATATTTATCCATCTTTCAAAATCACTGACCAATTCCGTAACTCTGGGCAAGCAAATTGCAAAGTATGTCTAGCTGTTGCGTCACCAGATTGAGGTTTATAAGTGTGCAGGTGGCAGCTTGGAGTGCAGCCTGCTTAACCTCCTTGAGATATAATGACATTCGTCACCGGATTTAGACTTTTTTTTATATATATATATAAACCACAAGAGATTGGTCAAATCAAGCTCTCTATGACTGTTTTAGTCAGTATCACATAAAGCCCTCTAACACTTCTAGGACTTAATACTTTTATTGGAGTGTATCAGATATGTTTGTGTTCTTTCACACCTGCTCCAGTAAATGTTTCTCTGTGGCCTTAGAGCTGGAGAGGACAGACACTGAGGACACACACTGACTCCACTGCCAAAACCAGATGACATTACCTCATGTCTGCCAGCTTGTTTGCTGGCGTTATTTTACTGACAGAAGGATACAGCTGCTGTATTCCAATAAGGTCAGGTGCTAACCCTGAGGAAAAAAAACCCTGCTCCTTCTAAACTAGATGCACTAAATGTGCCAGTATACTCTGCAGCCGCTTCTGCCACATGTCACACATACTGTATCAATGAGCAGGACTCTGGAGACACTCATTTGTGATTCGCCATCTGAACTTTGCGATTTTTGGCCTTTCACTAAATGTTGTCAGGCAACTCAATACACATAGTTGGCATCTTCTAGTGTAGCATATGATGGACATTAACAATGGAAGAAGCCCTTTAGGCAGAATAGAATATAGCCTTGTTTCCACAGAGCAGTTCGGTTCGGTTCGGTGCAGCACGGAATGCATTTATAGCTGTCTCCATTGTCAAAAGCTGGGAAGTGCACCAAATTAAGCTAACCCATCCCTGTCCGGCATAAACCCCCGTCCAGTAAAGGTGCAGGGGCAGCAAGTCAGATGTAGGCTAGTGTCTCCGTGCCCTGCTGAACTGTGCCGTGCTGAACTGTACTGTGCTGCTCAGTGGAAACGAGGCATTTGGTACAGGATTAACAGAACTGCACAAGTCTGACATAAAAAATAAAGCAACTTTGAGATAAATATTTTGCAACATGGTATTTATAAGTTTGCTTTTCTTGATATATGATTAGTGCTCTGGAGAGAGAGAGAGAGAGAGAGAGATAGAGAGAGAGATAAAGAGAGGGAGAGAGAGATTTACCTGAAGAACTCCATGAAGGAAAAGCCATAACCATGTTGCTCAGCAATTCCTGCACACACAACATTGGCTGACGCTCCTATCAGTGTGCCATTTCCTAAACAGACAGCGAAAAATAACATAATAAAGAAAAGTGTTAATTGAAAGCCTTTTGAAAAATATGACTCATGAATAGAACAGTAATGAACAGCATGGGCACAATTACAGATGACAAATATTGTCGTATGATGTCGTGCTAGGTAGATGTGCTCCACTCAAATCCCTGAAATAGGTTGAAAATCCTGATTTAAGTCACATTTCTGCTCATGAACACCACATCACTAGACCGCTAGGATATCGATGTCTAGATCAAGACGGTAGAACGAGTCAGGAAAGAAAATTGACCTATCAGGCGATATCATCATTTGAACAGTTGACTTATGATTTATTGATACCGGAAGTTCAAATCTGTAAACATCTTTCGGGCTTTTCTGCAGTCCTTACATGTCAAGTTTCATTTCCACATTGTATTTCATCTTTCTTCTAGACATTGTATATGGTCTTTATTCTCCTCTGCCATGGGCCCTACACTCTTCCGTACAGTAGAGCAGCTATTAAAGTTATGAAAGCTGAAATATCTTCACGAGTTGATGGTGGTGAAGCCGCCACTGAAGGTATGTGTAAATAGGGGAGACTATACAGAACACATAATAACCCAGGCTGAAGTACACACCATGATGGCCATAAACAGTGTTTACTCAATAGGTCCACACCGTTTCAGGGAGCACCACTGCTAGTTCAAATGAAGTCACTTGAGGAAAAGGACAAGTATTTACCATCATTGTTATAGTAATTATTATAGCAAACAATTGTCACCACTGTTCAGGATTCTCTCAGTGTGTCAGCCGTCATCTGGTATATAACGTTGCACTATTTCTAATCTACTGGGGGGGCGACAGTTATTTTGGCAGTCAGGGTGCGTATATTCATCCTTGGCGTTCGATAGTGCTCACATCTCAAAGAGAGGTGTCAGTGTGATGGAGCCGGGCGGCTGCAACATGATGCTGCAGATCGATGTAGACCTGTCACAGTGCAGTTGATTAAACTGAAACACTATGACAGCTCTCTTACTCTAACCTCTTTCTGTGTCCTTCCCCCATACAAACAGAGCCCCACTCTTGCCATAAGGGCCTGTGCGTCCAGTTGTTAGAGGCTGAAAAAGGCAAACCTTTGAGGGCCCAAAGGCTGCTCTCATGAGGAGCAGAAGAGTGACACAGCTGTACAAAGTGTTGGCTGTCTCCTTCTGTGAGAGAGGCCCCTCTCAATAACACCTTTCAAACATTAATGGCCCTTTTGTGAGTCTGAGGGAAAGCCCAAAGCCAAGACATAGAGAGAGACTTACCCCCGAGACAGGCTCCCATGGCCAAGGCATAGATGAGAGGTTTGATCGGCAGGTTCACGTCCGCATCCTGACTCAGGTTGATAAGGACTGGGATCTGGGATCATTACACAAGGTATACATTGGAAATGATTGAAAATAAATACTGCTTTTAGTGTCCCTACATTTTAAAACATTGTAATATGAAGCATTTTTATGCGATAATACATTGTACAGTAAATTACATAAAAGACATATACACAGGGGCTCCATCTATAAAGTGGTATGTGATGGGTTTTTACATGCGACATACAGTAGGTGATGAGCCAGATCGAATCCACTATAATAGCCCAACAGTGTGTACTCAATAGGCTCATACCGTTTCAGATTTTCCCTGCTGATTGATGGATTATTTACACAGTTGAGTAAAATTCCTTGGTGTCTTCTGACTATAAGTCTACAAGCTAACATAAAGGCTTTCATGTGCAGCGTAGTGGAGTTTATCTCCATTTGATTCCTGCTGGTGTAAACAGATGTTGCGTGACTGAATACTGGTGTGTGCCTTTCTTTGTGAGAGATATATTTGTATGCCAGAGAAAAGCACTCCTCAAAAATGGCGATACTTATGAATGGTAATAAATAAAGAGTCTTTCATTCTCTATTGCACGCTTATCTGCATGGACAGTTGTGTTTAACAGGAGCTAAGTTTTGTGGTCGTGCTAAGGAAAGAGATTAGGTCATAAAAAATGTTGATTAAACCCATACAGTCCAATAATGTGGGACTAGTTATCTATTACGTCATGTATGAATATGTCTAGTTTGAGATGTGCGTGTGTGTGTGTGTGTGTGTTTGCGTGCGTGCGTGGCTGCGTGCGTGCGTGTGTGTGTCTGTGTGTGTGTGTGTGACACGTGACGCTGAAGCCTCTTACCATTGTGGCAGTGAAGGGAATGTTGTCAATGAGGGACGAGGCCAGAGCCGAGATCCACATCACCAAGATAATGGCTATGGCTAAGCGCTGGTCTTCTGGCACCGCCTGAGACAAGAGATGACAAGAGTGACAGATTAACTGCTACTTTCATTGCCACTCAGACGCACAGCCCTCCCCACACCCCTCAGCCCAATCACTGCTTTTATATCACACACACCAATTATGTTCATTCCTTTGACACTGAACCTCTCTACGGGGAGCGGAGGCTGAGAGGACGGAGCTGTTTGAATGTGTGAATCTACCACAGGTGGCTCTGAGTTTTACACACATACATAGTGAGGGCAATTCTCCACATGAGACAAGCGTGATGTTATTTGAAAGGCGGTTTGCTTAGGGCATGCATGGCCAGGTTAAATCAGCCAATATCTCCTCCGTTCACCTGTCCTCTGATCGTATCAAGAAAGAAAAGCCGTGTAATTCCTACCCAGCATGTTGCCCCCGTTGTTTGGAGAGGCTGCACGGGTCAGAAACCATGAATAGCACATAACCTGTCATGTGTGATTATTAGAATTATTGAGGCCCAGTGTCTAAACACAAGCTGACGTACCCATTACTGCTGCAATTCTCCACAGAGACACTCTCGGCTTGCATGATGCACGCGGGCTAGAGTAGGGCTGAAAATTACCTCAGACCCCTTCAACTGCTATGACAGGTATCAGATGGAAACTAAATAATTGAATTCAGAGCTGTGCAGAAGCAGACGGATCTACGTGCTTGAAATGCAATATCATGTCACCTGTGCCCAAATGAATAATTATGCCAGTTGCGGGGAGAGCCCTGAGAGATTTATGTCGAGAGTTTTAGAACCAAAAGGAGGAAACTCACTTTTATAAGCAGTGCTGTCTGTTCTCCAATGTAGTCGATAAGCTGCAGCTGGGCTAAAGCCTGGAAAAGGGGAAGATGAGAAGAAATAGTTATAGGTGAGATTAAACCAGGAGCAGAAAAGCTTTTTGTTTTAAATTTTATATTAATATAATATTTTATTTTTTAAAAGGCACACACAGAGAACAAGAGAAATGATTCAAACACTGGTGGCCGTTCCTTATTGGGACTGCTTCCTGACACTTTACAATGATACATGCAATGTTATATTTGCCAGGACAGAAACAGCAAAGCAGCTGTGACAGTACACTTTCACTTTCTCCCTTTCACTGGGAGGTAAAGAAATACTGTTGATAAGTACTTTTCAGACTTCAGGATCACTGACAGACAACCGTCAATGCCCAGTGTACAATCAATAGAACTAAGCACAGATGCGGTCGAAGAGGAGCCCAGCTAATCCTACATTTATCCCAGTCCTGGCTCACTTTTATATTCGTCTTCATTGCCTTGTGTCAACAATCTCTTAAAAGTCAATGCTAAAAAAAAAATATATGGGCTGTGCGTTAAATACCTCCATCAAAACAAAGAGGGCAGCAAAGAACAGTAACGTGGCCCACTCCACCCGGTGCAGGATGATCTCGAAATCTTGGATGTCAGCCAGAACCAAAAGCCACAGTGCACCCAGGATAGCAATCCAACCTGAGAGAGAGAACAAGAATCCCTTTATAGATAGAGAACACTGTCACATACATAAAAGCATCTTTCATGGTTTACTCCAACAGACACTGAGCTCCATTGTGGCAGATTTTCACAGATCTGAAACAAAAAGGCGACAACCCATAAGGATACACTATATACTCTTTATATGTGATTAAAAAAGTTGCTGTTAACTGATTGCAATTTAGCTCCATTTGCTCTGTGCTCACTGACATGTGAGTTTTATCACAACTGTTAAAAAGAACTGAGACCTTAATTCAATTCAATGCATTTTTTACATTTAGGTCTTCACTTTTTGCTGCCCCATATAACTCACTGATCGACAGCTATCTAACACAAATGTGTGTGTGAAAAAAAAGCCACAAAAACAACATTTTGAGGTTTATTAAATGCATGTCTTTGCCATACTATTGTAAACAGCAGCTTGTCGGGAACCATATATTGAGTATGTGGTCTGTTTTGTGGGTCTGACGAAGCGTTCATTTTCAGAATAAAATATTTGACCACCTTCTAGTCCAGAGGACAAAAGTTGTCACCGGCCTGCTGTTATTTACAATTAAACTGAGTTTTGTTGAAAGAGTGTGCATCCACTTGGAGAAAATGAGATTAAACAGGTGAGCGGCAGTTATTGCCTTGTCCGAGGCCTTGGGGGAAATCATTTCACAACTGATGGGAATTAGTGAAGACAGAGCAACGAAAGGGCAGAAAAAGGAGAGCGAGAGAGGGATAATAATAATAATGAATATTTTTTTCCAAAAATTAAAAGGTAACCTTATTTAGTTTTAAATTCTGTTAATGCTGTTATCTTTTATCCAAAGTTGCCTTTATGGCCAAACATACTGTATACCAGAGCATCGCCGCTGAAGGAAATGTTTCGCTCTTTAGCTGACGTATGAGATTGTTGGAGAAGATTGTTGTAACAGTTCTCATCCAAGTTAAGAGGAGAGTAGAAGAACAAAGAGTAGGCCAACTGGATAAGAGAACATTATTTCTACCACAAACAGCTGCTCTTCATCGGAGGAAAAGTCACATTTCTGTCTGTGATTGATGATTATATAAAGATTTGGATAACATTTCATATTTTCATTCCATAATATATAAGGTAAACTCTTAGCTAATATACCCATCACAGAGTTCCCTTTACTAGCTAGTGTGCTAAACTGAGAAGGTTTAAGGCAATGCCAATGTAATATAAATACATGTAATTGTTTAAGCATTTAGTAGCATCTAGTGGTGTGATTCTCAAATTGCGACACTCACTTTTTATGTTTTGGAGAATTTACAGAAGCTTTGGTTGCCTTCAAGGAAGAGAAGTTAGTTACTAAAGATGGCATCATTTCCACAATAACAAGTGATGGAGTGAAGATGTAGTTATTTATTGAGTCTTTAGTACTTCTTCGCATTCTAACAGGTGCGTTTCCGGCGGACACCCACATACTGTATATAAAAATGTATAAGTTTGTTAAGTTTGTCCGTTCTGTGCTACTGTAGAAACTTTTTTATATGCATTTGTACACTAATTGTACACACTGTATCTTTAAATCGACTTTTGTTTTTGATGGTGAGCTAGTCATTAGAGTACTGAGTAATGAAATAATTATTCAGATCATTTTAAACTTCCCTTTAACATTAAGTAGTAGTATATAGCAGATTGCAAAGAAGAAGAAGAAAAGATAACTAATACCAAAAGCCCTTATAACCTGCATCAGGCCACAAAAGCCAGCCAAAGCCCGGAGCAAGCAGCACATAACACACAAAGGGCTCTAAATGGAGCTTTCAGCCAGGTCTGAGCAGTTTATAATAGACTCATCATGCTCAGGCGGCAGTGTCTGAGACAGCAAATGTGTTGTAAAGTAAAGAAAGTGAACACAAGGCCATGGCAAAGGGATGAATGGATTTCATGCTCTGGCTCAAATGTGTTGTGAACTCTATAGCCTATGGAGAGACACCAATCTCTGATGTAGCCTACCTGGTATCCATTTGCCTTAAAGCAGCTACGAGTAACATTTAAATATCTTTTAAACAGCCTCATGTTTCCTCTGATAATCATAAATTACCTTTAACAGCAAACGAGACCATCAGTGCAAAGAAAGACGTTTTTAAATAGTTTTTATTACTGCTTTTGGTCTGGTCGCACACCCAGTCCGATTTTCGGTTCGCTCGTGCAGGCTCATGGTCACATATCCGTATTGGTCGCAGATTTCAGTGTGGCGCAGCAACGTGAATTGAGAAGCCTATCCCTCCAGGTGAGGGAAGGGGAGCGGGAGCCTTGTTTGAGACAGTTATTTGTCGTCATAATGACTGATAACGGGGCTGAACCATCAAAGAAAAAATGCAATGAAGAAAAGCTAAAAGGGAGAGTGATATGGCTACGGGCGGGACCAGGGTGTTGCCAAGCAACGTGTATACAATTTCACGAGAGCGAAACTAGACTGCAGTGTTTACTCCTAAAGGAATGAGCGGTTGGTAGGCTACTAACACAAAGTTTACTTTGCTTCACCATCATCAGATAACCATTATCTGAAATAGTAATTATTTACAACAACATAAACACATTACCTCATCGTGATCCATACTAACTGCTGTCTCTCGTTCATTCGCTTTGTGAGGACACGAAATCTTTCAGCTCCGTGAGAGAGAGTAGTTAGGTGACACTGCTGTATCAACTCATTGCAATCAGGTGTGTGTGGCAGTGACTGGCATTAGTTGATGCAGTGTCAAAACCACTCTCACGGAGCCGAAAAGAGTCCTCACACTTTCAACACACGGACATGCACTATATTGCTCCCTTCTCAGTTCACACTCGCGCGCCTGGCACGCGCTAGGAAACAGCTTTGCGACAGCGGGCGTCATAAAAATACTACCGCTTTTGTCCAAAGGGGACGCCAACGTGCCATGTTACTCGTAGTGGCTTTAACTAAGATGTGACTAAAGATGGAAAGCCATGGGGCGACCTTAGCTAAGTTGGTAGGGCGTCCCCCCCCCCCCCCGGGCCGGGCCCAGCAGCAGACCCGGGTTTGATTCCCGCCCCATTTCACCTTTGCCTCTCTGCACTATCAATAAAGCATAAAAATGCAAAAAAATATATCTTAAAAAAAAAAAGATTGAAAGCCATTTACATTAAATGTTGCAACTTCACTGAATTACAAATGTAGTATGTCTATGGAAAAAAAACCATCTATGAAAAGCACGAAACTATTTACGGTTTCTTTCCTATGTTCCCCATCCCCACTTTCCAACACATCATGCTTGACCTATGTATAATGATACCCATTCATAACTCATCATTTACATCTGCACATATTGCGTATACATATTTTTATTTCACACTATTATATTCCACGTACAGCACTGTACTTCCTTATACTCCATGTACAGTATTTTTTCAGGTCATTTCCATTTAATCTCGTTTTACATTTGTTTTATATTGATATGAGAAACCTTAAGCACTACACGTACATTTTGACTTGAAATATGTCTTTGCACAATTTTTATGTTTATTTAGCTCTCAGGCAGCTCTGTTCAATTGCGTTTCCTTTTGACATGCTCTTCTTGTTGTGCAAATGACAAAAACATTCTTCAATCTTCGTCTCCATTCTTTATTATATTATTAACATTTCACAACAACTTTAACACAATTAAAACTCTCCAGGATAATACTGCACAGGATTCAATGAAGTTTGCTCTGGACCAGGGACACATTGGAGGGATCAAATGACCGGGCCATAATAATCAGGCTGAAATGAAATCTAACCGTGTGAACTATTTGCAGTTTTAATGAGGCTCAATTTCTTAAAACACGTTGGAATGAATAGAATGTGCCCGCTGCAGTATAGTCAACCCTGACTGTGTGACCTGCACGCATTAATGAGAGCCTGTGTTTGGACAGGAGCCTAGCCCTCCATAGGGACAGAAAGCACGGGGCTGTGGGGTCATTGCCTCTTTATAAATGTCACAGAGAGGCCGCTTAATGAGAGCTGGTTAATAACATTTGCATATTTGGGGGAGAGTCAGACAGAAGAGATACAACCAACCCAATCTGACCCATGTCTCCAGATTCACCAACAGATTAAGAGCTTCACTTCTGTATGTATGTGTGTTCACATCAGCTGATTGGTAACATCCAATCATATTCATATAGGTGAACTTGGTACAGAAACTTTGTAACCTGACAGTGCACTCATGCTAACACCACATGCTGCTGCTGCGGCTCCCTTCACGGAACGATGGGAGATCCGTCACCAATAGCAAATCCATTACAAGCTATATGTTGTTGCTACCGTATGTTTCTATGGCCAGGTATCTTTAAACCAGCAAGAACTCATTTGTTGGCAACAGAAACACATCTTTGGTTATAATGGTGAATTTGTTTAAAAGTGAGGGATCACTGAAGGCTTTCCTCATGTAGATGCATTGACAGTGTTGTTGTAATTACACAGACTTCCTCAAAGGGGCAACAGCAGTTACGCACTATGGCTTTAAGATCTGTTTTAGGTCTTCACCAACTCTTCCTGACAGAAATATTAGTGCATGAACGCAGGTTGCATTCAGTAAATACTTTTCATTAAAAAAAAATCCCAAAAGTATGCCAATGAATGAGCCAGAGATTTAATGGAAACACTCAGGTTTTTGGGCCAGACAATGTAGAAACCGTACGCTGAAAAACACTAAAACGCTCTGCAGAGCTTTCTTCTTATTTTCTGTTTGTTTGTGAATCTGAGTAACATTTAACATTACACATAGCCAACCGATTAGCTTCAATTACAAAGATATCATAGTAAATTGCCCATCATTAATGTGAGCATAGTTTGTTTATGGGTAACTCAGTATTATTGCTTCCTCAAAAAGTGACAGAAAAACACAATTTTAAAATAGTGTTTCAAAGTGCATATTGCAGTTTTACCAGACTTTTAAACATCACTGGTTTGAAAATTGTATCGCATGAATAGATGTGATTTAATGCCGTTTAAATGCGTCTCTCCATCCATGTAATTTGTCGGTTGCTCATGCCCATTATTTTGGCTCATTTCAAATGCTCGCACTGAGGAAGCTGTATTGCCTAATTACATGACAGAGCCTATATAAGCAGCTGGTGGAGCCTGTCAAAAAATGCGTAATAATAATGAGATATGTACTGCACTCACCCAGATCAAGATGAATGCTGGGAACAAAGGAGTTGACAAAGAACATGAGGATCACCACGGCAAGGACGGACACACACTTCACCAAGAGAACCTTGTCTGTTATCCTATGCTGTGGAGGAGAAGAGAGGAAGATTGTATTATACAACCGACTGGATGTTGTCCATTAGTGAAGTTTGAAAGACGAGGCAGGCCTTGGTATTGAGATAACATCAATGCAACAGGTTCACAGTGGGTCAGGAATCTGTCAGAGGGGATAGTTTGAAAGCCTACCTTCTTTTGCAATTCTTGAATGTTTTGCTCCCAGTTCTTATCCTCCTGAGAAATTTGTCTGTCAGACGATACAACATTTTAACATTCAAAAGCAGTTCAGTATAGAGAAAGCACATGCACAAGGGGTTCAAACAATTTCCTAAAGTAGTGGAACATGGTGTCTTTAATAGCTGCTTATAAATACGGACTGAAAGTTGTGCTGTTTCAAAGATATGTGTTGAGTGTGGTTGTGCGTGGGACTTGAATGAATGTGCTATAATTGCTATGTCTGTCTGTCTGTTAAAACATCCGGGACCAAAAAAATATTCAAGGACTTTATCATGTTTTCAATAATAATCTCAACCAAATATGCAGACAGTAGATTTCTCATTCAATACTATGAAAGTATGCACAAAATGCACCAGTAATGTGTGTATGGCGTGTAGGACTACAGAAATAGGTTTCCGTGGGTGTAGCGTTGAAAGCATTCTTAACAATGACGGGCATATGTTCTGTTTTCAATGTTTTGTTTTGTTTTTTACTTTTGGAAGGTCTTCATCATCCTACGGAGCAGACTCTCCAGGTTGAGGACTTTTTGCATCAGGAGACACTTCACAGCTGTCTCCTCGCGGCTGGCCGGGTTAATGCGCTGGGCCGTCTGCCTCCACACTAAGATCTCATGCTTCAGTTCTGGAACAAACGGAGCAGGAGGGGAAAAATCACATGTTTAGTGCATCATGCTCAACACATTGATAACACAGTCATGACAGTGGTGAAGCTCAGAAGCAGTATTTAGCACATTGGGATGGAGGACGTGTCAGCCGAGGCTCTGGTGGTGAGGATATAAGATTTTGGGTCAATATGCTGTGAGCCAGGCATTGACCAGCTCAGGAACCATCCAAAGGGGAGCTGGACTGCCTGCGTGGATATCAGTAGGTGCCATCCTTTCTCGGGGAAGGTTGCTAGGTGACCTTAATGGAATCTAACTGGCACAGAGGGGGAAAAAACACACTTGAAAGAGAATCTGTACAATTACCAGTCGCGGCAGGAGCTGATTTAGCTGCATGCTCTCCTAGGTGGGGCAGGATGGCGGGTAGAAAACTCACACTCCACAGGGGGAGGGATTTATAGATTGGCCATCAGGCCCGCATTGAACAGAACCCGCAGTGATTGGCCTCCCTCACTACTTGAATGCGTGGTGAATCCCAGGGGAGCATTGTGGGCTCTGCTTTAACCATCCCCTGCGGAGGCTATCTCAGAGGGGACCACGCTGTATTATTGTGGGTAAACACTGATAAGAGGTGACTGTGAAAGAATTGCAAACACTAAGTCAAAAACTGTATATCCCTGTTTTGTTTGCCCATTATCTAAGTTAAGTTAAGTTAAGTTATCTTTATTTCATTTGTCAGTTGTACACGAGGCACATTGAAATTTGTCTTTTCACATATCCCCTCTCAAGTTACCACACTTCGGAGGGGGTCAGAGCGCAGGCTCAGCCGCAGTACAGCGCCCCTGGAGCAGTTTTTGGGGTTAAGTGTCTTGCTCAAGAACACAATGGTAGAGATGGTGGGCACCGTAGACACAATACCAGCCTCTGCTAGTTTTACTAAATCCCTGAGGTGTGGTGTGCAAAGATCTTTGGTAGCACCAAAGCGATTCTAGGATGGATGGAGGACACAGTTTCTATCGAAATACACCGTGTTGTTTTTTCATTCTTATTAAATGATCTTACTCTACCTCGTGGACAATGTCTGGGCAGTACAAACTCTAGACGAGTGGCCAAATAGTTTGTCTCTTCTGTCAATAGATAATTAACTACACACTATACAGTACAGTAAAATAAACTGTGATTTACCAGATTAGCCGAATAGGTTACAGTTACACAATAACTCAGTTAGAACCTATGGTTAGAACACAACTTTGTGGAAAAAATGGTGAAACCAAGAGGGGAGTCCTGTTCTGCTTTCTGGATGAGTGAAGCTCATTTGTACTGCCAACAAGTCAAAGCTCGACAGCTGAACATCAGAGTATGGGCTTTTTCTGAGATGAGCCATGTGGCATCTGGCACACTGGAGGAGCCATCATACTCTTGAAATTGAGTTGAGCTGCTGATTGAGGCAAATAAAAAAGTATTCCATCCTAAATGATTTCATTAAAATATTTTTTTACATTTACTGAGGATACAATTTGCCTGAGAACTTCCTAAAAGTAGCCTAGTAAACCTAGTTATAAACCTAGAACATTGACATTCGTTCTTCTTTTACGTCATGGCAGCAACCGGGAGCTCTTCCCTCCTCTTTTAACTTGCATGTTAACATCCTTAAGTGTTTTATCTTGGAGGACAAGGTCATCTGATGAGGAGTTTGTGGATGGAATATAGTGAAAACCACCTGAGACAGAAAAGGTCATCCAATCAGAGGGCACAATACATCATGTGTGGGAGGCTAGAGGGCCGAGGCCATAATGCAGAGTTAATTAGCTTTGTATGAAGTCATTGCATCGCCTGTGAAGGTGAAGAGCTGTAGTTCAGGGGATAGAATGTGCACATGTTAATACACTCTCTCTCCCTAACAATAATCAAAAGCCATCATAATTGATTTTAGAATGAGCCAATTCCACAGCAATCCTGCCTTTCACAATTCAGCCTCATGATAACACAATAACTCCCCTGCCCAACCACACCCAACATCATCATAAATTCATCATCTGACCAGAAAAAAATTCTTTGAGAGAAAGTCATGTTCCTTGCCAAGTCAAACGTGTGGACCCTGTGTGGAAGAACTGTGATGCATCTTTAGTTTTGCCTCGTATATATTAAAAGGTGCGTTGTGTAATCTTTGACCACTAGAGGGCGGAGAGATTCACTTGTTTCGAGGGGCAAACATACATAATAACTTCACCGACATATAAACACGATAACGCATGAGGAAAACTCAACAACACCAAAGAAAAGCCATGTACATCTTAACTCACCGACAATTTCAATGGACTCTTTGTTGTAGAGCTTCTTGTTCCAGTAGAGCATGCGCAGGAAAGGAAACGAGGTGAAAAGGACCAGGATGATTCCCAGGAACATGTAGCCGGTGAAACTGGCAAAATCTATCCCCTGTCAGACAAAGAATAACAATGTGTTATAGACAACACAGCCCTTTAACCGTGAACTGTGAGATTTCTCTCACACACGACACAATAGTAGAAAATAGACAGACTTCAGTGATGATCTGTACCGCTATGAGACAGGATATGTGGTCCTCTGAGTTCAAACGCTTCAGCTCAATTGTCTTATTGTCTGAGACTAAGATAGACTGTAGAAAAGGGTGTGTAAGCTAAGCAGGACCAGGTGTAACCACTTACCCACACCTTATACCACTGTAATACAGTACTTCAAATAATAGTGGAGTTAAGATGTATACAGTGGCATTATATTAAGCGGCATAATTATAACCAGTTTGTGTTTGAGGACATCCTGAGGAAATGACATTAAAAAGCTGATTATTGCACATTGAAGGTTTTTCCTAATTGCGTCCTCAAGGTGTTTTCATGTCCATACAGCAGTAGTCTACAACGCAGCACATCTTACTTCCTGCATGAGCTAAAACATAGCAGCCCCCCTGGCTCAGGCTGTCCTCACACATTTTGAGACTGTTTCATGTACATTTAAAAAGTGTAGGTGGTTTAAATAGAGCCTTTAGGATGTACATTGTGATGTCTGAATGAAACTTTTTATTTCAAATACTTCCGTGGTAAGAAGAATATCGATAAAACTGGTTAAAAGTGACCTCTACAGCATTTGCAAATATCAAGTTATATCAAGAAAAGTCCAAGACAAAGAGGAGGGGTGATGAAACTAAAACATGCAGCCGTATCAACCAGCACATATTCTCACATACAGAACGACTGAAGGTATCTGAAATATCAGGCATCAAGTTTCCAATTGTGTATGAAGAATGTTGTGGGAGGTTTTCAGCCAATCTTAAACACCTCATCAATTGTGCAAAGGATTTAATGCGAAAGGTTCCATTCATGTAAGACAGTCATCACTATGTGGCCTCATCCCCTCACTCATACAGTACAGCTCTGACTACTCCTTTATCCATGGCTCCAAGGAGAGCTGCTCTCTCAGGCTGCTGTCACCCAAAGGTCTGAAATACCCAGTATCTGCAGTCGCACAAAAACTTCTATTTGTTTGACATATTTCCAACGTATTCTGTGGCAAGACACAAGAAAGCACACACAACACACCACAACGGGATCAACGTTTTGTCTGTGTGTTTGCTGTTGTAACGCAGCTCTGTTTGCAGTCCTAAACTATGGCCCTCGGTGTGTCCAACTTTCAGAGCCAATATCAACGACTCCTCTGACCGCTTGGAGGAGATCCATTTTGCTAGAAGGCGTCACCAGGGTCCCAAAATGAAATGATACAACAACTATAAAAAAAGAGAGATATTGTCTGTGCTTGTGCTACCTTTGCTCTGTAACAAATCAAACACAAGGAGACCTTGGCGAGGGCCGGAATCACCTATACACACATTTCACAGCTGTGCCATTCTTTCTATCTATGGATTCCTCCCCGAAAACCCCCCTTCCCCCTCAACACAAACAAACAAGCCAACAAACAAACGGGCAGGCAGGCAGGCAAACCTAGCGTGCACACACCAGCCGTCCTTATCAGTGGCCAGACACGACTGAATGAGTGCGCGCCGCCGCTGTGTCCCTGTGGTTCTGTCGCCGGGGAAACAGAGCCAAGACAAACTGGACAGCGTGGGCCGCGGTGTGTGAGCCCGCGCTGTGGTATACTGAGGCAGACCACATACCGCTGCACCCGCACAGGCTGAAATGTCACGCACAGCGAACAGATGTCACATCAAGCAGCTGTTAAAATGTCATGTATTCTAGAGTGTGTTGCATTATGCCCCTCTGAGTATAAGGAGAGTGAAGGTTATGAGGAGAGAGCCTACAAGTCATTGCCCTTTCCCAAACGACAAGCGACAGGCTGCTCCGGTGCAAACTGAAGCTGAAATTGTTCGTACTACTTTTCTTTTTTTAACTGACATGGCTTTTTGTAAAAGTCTATTCTTGTCACAAACTCACCTCTAAATGGTTTTCCCAAAAGCATGCGTTGAAAAGAGATTAATATAATAATGTAGGAGGATGCAGGGAAGTCATTTTTTGTTCTAGTCCAAATGTCAAATTTAATTAGACTGAAAGAAAGGCTACTTAAATGCCGAAATGGGACTTGATGCTTTTCTAATCTTTTATTTTTATTTTTTATATACAGTATATTGCACATTGAGCACTTAATTCCAGTTCCCACAACATTTT
This sequence comes from Ammodytes marinus, assembly GCF_949987685.1. Lineage (NCBI taxonomy): Eukaryota > Metazoa > Chordata > Actinopteri > Uranoscopiformes > Ammodytidae > Ammodytes > Ammodytes marinus. The sequence continues at coordinate 28,009,308 of NC_137212.1, forward strand.
ACAAGTAGACCTGTTTAAAAGTGCTAGGCTATACTGTATATGTATTTAGGGAGGGGCATTTATATTTCAGTAGGCAATTACAAAAAATGCTATACATGGGCAACACTGATACATTATTACAGCCTGGTAGCACAATACTATATAATATATATAATATACAGTATAGCCTTTAAATATAATAAACAAAGAAATAGATTGTCACAAACGTCTCAACCAACTGTGATGAACGTCATCCAGCACACAGTCTTATAATGGTTTCACACATGCCTGTCTCCTTCAAAAGTTGAATAAGACACCGATCTCAAAGAAAAGGGTGTCTGTTGAGCCCACTCATGCCTCTATAAGAAAATTAAGAGCCAAGGACATGGCTGAAGGCATCAGAAATAATTACATGTGCTGGAAGATGCGGCATATAATGGCTGTATGTAGTGTACGGCTTGTTCTGACCGGTGTTGTGCATCTTTAAAGTCAAATCTTAGGATTGTTTGGCTGTAGAAAACATTGCCAAAGTGCCGGTATGTAACAGGGAAATAGGAAGGTGTTACAGTGTCTTCCTCCGCTGTTTTGACACTTTTAATACCCATGATTTATGATGTCGGCCACAACAATATAAATTGGTTTCACTGCCACTACATCTCCATTCATCACCTGCACATCCACATAAACAGGGTCACGACTCGCAATTGTATAAATACACACAGCGAGATTGCGCCGCGCAGAGATAACACATGTACAAGCCAGCAAACACAGGTGATTAAATTGACCCACAATGCATGCCCATTAAACACAGGCAGAGGTCTGTATGCATACTATACATGTTTATGCACTGTAGAGGCTAAATGAGGAATATGAAGGCTTAAAAAAAAACTGCCATAGCTTCAAGGAAACTCTCCCACTAAGAGACCTAACTCAATTTATTCCTCTTTGTCTGAGTATTTTGAGAAGGCCTCTATTAAAAAAGTATTATTATTTTGTATGTATTGTGTGCCCAATGTCATTAGGCCTACTCATGCAACCCTGGAATTATTCATTCTTTTAAAAGAAAGGACTTCAAAATGCTCATTTTGTTAAAGCTGCATGACGTAACCTATGACCACTAGAGATTATATAGACTTTTTTTTCATTAGCTCTTATGACTCAAAATGTTAGCATACAAAACACATTGCAGCCTGGCCTTTCCAGGTTGCAAGGTTCCAATAGTTTTCTTTCTGAGAAGGCAAACAAACATAATAACTTTGTCAATACAAACAATAACCCATGAGGGAAAGTCTTCATAATTCCTCAGTTGATCATGGCAGTGACCTAAGTGGCACTCTAACGGAAGTTCATTAGTCCATTAATCTAACTAATAATGCTCCCTTGATTCAAAACCTATGCCTTCTGGAACTGTATCTGGAGATATACAGTATACTAGTTTATATGCAGTATGTATACATACGCACAAAATAATACAGGGCTAGAAGAAGTGACGTGAATTCATTTCAGGTAACGTGTTCCTCAATTTGTCATAGACCTGTCAGAACGTTGCCATCTGTACAGCTCAAACAGCATTTTTCTCTTTATAATTTTAGAATATTTTTTCTATTTTCTGCTTATTTTTTCATTTTTTCTTTCTTTTTCTGTTACACACAAGTCATGGGGAGCATTATGTTTTGCCTTACCAAGCGTCTGGTTCATGAGTACAGTGAGCTGATCTGTGACAGTATGCTAATGTTAAAGTTTGGGCAGAGAGCTGTGTGAAAGTACCTACCTCTTTGCGCAGGAACTGATTTGACACTATAATCACATTAGGTGGATCTCCGACAGCTGTGGCGGCCCCTCCAATGTTGGTGAAGATTACTTCTGCAATCAGGACATGTCGGGGGTCTAGATTAAGCACCTCACACAACCTGCAACATCAGATAGAGACAGAAAAAGCCCCGTTAGCCGCGATGAGATTGCTGAGTGGCAGAAATAAACACAGGAGTATAAAAAGGATATTGGAACATTAAAACACATTTGTCCTTTAACATGGTCGTGGCTGAACAGGATATCAACATGCAGCTCTGGGAACAAAGCAGAGCAGAGTTTTGCTTGGAATCTGTGTTACAAATAATCATCCCTATGTCCAATTAATATCATTCAACTGTATCTAATGAGAAATCACTCTCATTAGTCACTGGTTAGGTAATGTAATGAGTAATAATCGATAGTCAATTTGCGGTAAATACGAAGCTGGCTAGGTTAGCTTAGCATAAAGTCTTCATAAGACACCCTGATAGTGAATTCGTGAATATAATATCTTTCTGGAGAGTAAAATGAGTCATGTAACAATGACATGATCAGTACAAATGTGAACTATGAAACTAAACACCGGAAAAAAAAGACATTTTGGAAGGTAGCTATTAAAATGTTCAACTGGAGGTAGGCTATATGTCTAAAAGCTAAACACCTTGTGCGTCTGACCTCAAGTATTGATTTTCCAATACCTCCACTCATTTCAGTTTACTCATCTGTCCAGACACAGATGAGTAAACTGTTCAGAAAGGTGAAGCTGGTCACATCAGTCATGGAGGAAAATGTGACATTTGTAAAAAGTGGGGTATAAAAACATGAAGGTTCATTATTTGAAGTTTGTTATCCGACAGTCCATGGTGAACGATGTCTCTCTCCCCCAGCGTGAGTGGTGGTGGTGGGGGGGGGGGGGGCGAGGGGGGGATAGGCAAGTATGGATAAAGGATGAATGGATATTTCAAAGGGCCTGCACTGTACCGTATTGTGACAGGGGTGAAAAGCATCATGGTGGTCACATTGTCCAGGAAAGCGGAGAGAATGGCAGCGATGAGACAGAGGATGATGATCATTGGCCACACTTTTCCTCTGGATAATTGGTAAGCCTGGAGAGAGAAATAATACCACAATGAGTCGGCATAAAACCACAATTAGCAACCTATTCAGTGGATGTCTTGATTCATTCCCAGTGTGAGTACAGTTTTTAAAAAACCCTTTGAAAAATGACTCAATGTAGTCATGAAGTGGGGCTCTCTGAGAGGTGTACCAGCCTTTCAGAGTATGAAAGCATCCAAATCAGTGCTTGAAAAATCTAATTGCCTTCATGAGTAGTAGCACTGGAAAGGGGGTTGTGTACTCAGATTGCTCGTTGAGTCCAAAGTTCAATATTATTACAAACACGCGTGTACCGTATCGATTGGTAGAAAGTCCTTGTTGTAGCTCTTGCGGTTTGTTGTGTATTAAGTGTGTTCTTGTTTGTGTTCATTTTGACCGACAATGACTACTACAGCTTCGGGTTAGGACAGATCTATCTATCTTTCTTTCCAAAAATAGCCAATACACACAGACACACTCTCCTTGATGCTCATACACCAGTTCTCACCCCATGGTTAGAGGCTTTGGATGGCCACCTTGGGTATGTAATAGCACAACTAAGCTGTTCTCAGAGAAGGTATTTTAATTTGGAGAGCCTGTCCTTGTCCATCTCCCACTTAAAATTCATAAACCCCACATGTCCCCTCTGTTCTCCAGGTCTGAGCGCTATACTGTACCTGGAGGACACCTATTATATTCTAGACCATTCAGGATTAAAACTGAGCGTCCCACAGCCATGTTTTCTGATGTATGGAAACCTTGACCTTGTGCAGATACGATGAAAGTCTGCTGTGGAGTAGCCAAACTTGGGACAATTCCTTTAGTATTTACACTAAACACATCTACACATCTGAGTCAGTATGTAAAGACAGGTACTAAAACTTTAGTCTTCCCTTACAAAGGCCTACCCAAAGCTTAGTCATTCCAGGTAAGTAAATATAAAACGTTTTTAATGTTAAATGTTAAAGCTCTAAAATGCTAGTGAGCAGTTACTTTCATGGACCCGTCACTAAACTACCAACACTGTCAAAGCTTAAAGGCCAGGACACACCAGTCCGACTACCCGAAAATGGAGACTGCCGATTCAGGGAGCTCCAGTCTTCCCGTCGCGGCCGAAAAAGTGCAAAGAACACACCAAACCGACTGCTGACTTTCCGTACGCTCTGCGCTTGCGCGGGACGTAATGGATCCATAACAGCAGGTGGCGCTAATCTGTATTGTGGCCCGGAAAAATACGGAAGCCGGAAATGATGGGACGGCTCTCTAGACCATAAACATAGATAGAAATACGTATTTATATTTATGGACCATAAAGAGCACCATTTTTAGCAGAGAGTGTCGAGCATGGTGTCGAGAAGTCAACAAGGGTTGATGCATGTGAGTGCTCGCTGAACGAAACTAACAAACACATTAAAACGATGGCTAACTGTTGTTAGCTGTTTGTGCTACCCGCCTCACTTCCGGGCTTCACTGATTCGCTAGCCCTCCACAAATCAAATTGCTCCAACTGAAAGACTGCCCGCCGCCAAAAGAAGCCCGACGACATCTACGACGACCGATTTCACGGCACACACCAAACAGATTCGTGTCCCCGCCCCCTCCCGACTCTACGACGGCGATTATCGGGCCGGTGTGTCCTGGCCTTTATATGTACGTATGTTGGCTAGCGTATACAACTTATCTCATTATAATTTCATAAAGTCTTATGACGTTATACCCCTAGTGGCGTCAGTATGCAAATAATTGTACATGCAGTCACTGCTATAACGCTGTATATCTTCCTGTTCTGTACTGTTTGATTGTACTGAGTGTGAGTAATGGGTCCCATCATTATCATCACACCAGCCAGCTCACTCACCTTCACAGCACAATAATCGAAGAAGCCAGTGTCTGAAAATATGGCCACCAGTATCATCTGCAAGAAACAGAGAGAAACTTTCATTTTAAAAGAGACACAACAACATGGTGGATGGTGGAGCAATAGGAACGACCTCTCCAATGTGCTAAACTTTCAGGATATATAGATATCTCTTTTCATTGATACTTTAGCATTATATTGTATTGTAGCACATATTCATTTTTGGGAATCATTGAAATACTCTGCCTTTAGCTTTGGGATATTTTCATAAATTTTTCTCTTCCGTATTTGCAGAGATGAGATGGAAATTTCAGTGGCAAGCTATGGACGGTGGAAAGTGTCCAGACTAGGATAGCTGCCATCTGTGGTCATGCATGAACATGACATTTCAGAACTCAATCCTTTCATGTGAATAACGAAGAATATTTCTGCTCTGAAGTTACAATGGGTCTGTTTTCAGCCTTTCAATGGAAACTCTTGAGGATAAAATACTCTTCAGTTTTTTTTATATCAAAACCTAGACCAGACATGTTTGTTTCCATGGAGACAGGGTTTTTATATTGTTGATTTCCCACTTACCTCCACAGAAACAGATTTCACTGTCTGGGTCAGTAGAAAATTGGAACTACATAACGCTAGGTTAAGATGGCAGAAGTTGACAAAAAATAAATACACACAAAAACACAAAATAAAGATTTGCCTGTGGCCGTCTAAAAAGGATTAATTGAGTGAATATAACATACAAATTAAAACATATTGGACCAACCATGCCAAACAGCAGAGCCAGGGTCTCATAGTCGATCCACTCTACCACAGTCACCAGACTGGGCCGCTGTGGGGGAGAAGCAAAGAGAATACTTACTTCTTGACAGGGATTTATTAACAATTGACTCTTATACTGTATATTATCACCTATTATCTATAAATATAAAGCTCAAATGAAAGAGTCAATAGATAAGTCTCCGATACATTCACCGCTGTAGTTTAGATCAGGAAAACTCAAGGTTATTTTTCAGGACTAAACTTCCCCGAGGAGTTTGACGAATTGCATTTTGCTGTGACTTTAGGAGCGCTGCCATAACTCCTCCCTGACCCAGATACCTGCCTTCAGGGGGCTTTAGGTCTTTTTCCACACATGACATTTTGACTTGTTGCAGTGGGGGAAGACACAGGTGGAGCGCACAACACTAACGATGGCTCTGTGGCCCTGCAGTGTCCCGCCGAGCCTCCAGCTTGAAACCATTCATTAATCTTATTCATTAAGCTTTTCGCTGCATAACTTAAAACTTTCAAACTCATTTCCGATGATATGATATTCTCATGAACTTTTCCTTTAACAGAATATTTTTGGGGGGGGCAATAGATTATGAATATTGTTTCCAAGACAACGACCCGACCAGCTTCTTTACAGATTACATTTTTTTCTTGCACAGAAAAATTTGGCATAGGAATTGATTCTTTTAAAAAGTAAGTTTTAGGCGAGAATCTGCACAAACCATAAATTATTCTGTTAAAGTTATTGCCGTGGCTGCTGTTTGTAAATCCCTTGAGAAACGGTACTAGGGAGGAAGCAGGTTATCATTATAATTCAATCTGCCTACTGAAAAACATGAATTTTCACTGTAAATTATAGTGTAACTTATCCCATTGCACACAAGCACAGCTAGGGCTGAAGCTGAAGTGTTTCCAAAAATAAAGTTTTTTCTATAAGCGAAGCAAGTGTAGACATTACTCCATTTAATAGTTAATTGATAAAAAAAAAAAGTAAAATAAAAAAAAAATAAAAGACTTACATCACCAATGACAGCCAGAGCTGCTAATGCTGCCAAAGATCCCAACATGGCGGCTAAGGTGCGGTGCACAATCTGAAAATGTAAGAGATTCATTACAAACACTCAATTAAATGTAATGCATCTGAATCAAAGAAGACAAACAATTCTATATCATCAGTTAAATATAGATATAACCACTATCTTTCACTCACACATCTATGACAATTTCAACTTTAAATCAAATGCCCTAAATTACCTAAACTTAAGACATTACTTGAATTAATTCAGTTATTCATTCATATATATCTTACATTGTGCATATTTATGTTGAATTGATTTAACTGTTTTTGACACGTTATTAAATAAGCCTCAAGTCATGTATGGCAACTCTCAAACTGTAGTGTAACATACACAATTATTCTATGTGTTGTATTGTTCTTCATTTGTGCTTTGACCCAGAGCCTAACTTATGAATATTAAGTTATTCACTTTATTTGAGTATTTTCTTGTTGTACTACTGTACATATGCCAACACACAACACAGTGTTGAAGAAGTTGAACACGTATGTTTATTTGGCGTTGCAGCTTCAGGAAATAAAGATCAAAAAAACCTTTTTCGGAATTTTGCTCCATTTTCTTTTGTGTTAAACATGAAGAGATGCAGAATTTCAAGGAACTATTCGAGAACAAATCCTTGATGTGGTTTAGAGTGGCCCTCCTCCTCCTCCAGACCCCATCCCTGCTCTCAGGTATGAGGCATCCCATTATTAGAAATTGGCCCATAACAAGCACGGATGTGTTATCAGACATCAGTGCTGCTCCTCTAACATTTATGCCGTTGCAATACATTGCAGGAAAAGTAGGTAAATTTATGTATACCGACAAAAAAGCTGTTCCTGAAGAAGAGGTTGCCATCTGTGGCCTTTGTCTTGACCAACTGTGAATAGAGAGTACTAGCAAAATGTTAACAGAAGCTCTATTTAATTTGTATTGCAGTGGGTTGTATTATTGGCAAGTTTTATCCACGAAAGATTTGCTGCACGCTGTTTTTGTGGTCCATTATGAAGGTTATAATGTTTTATAAGAACAGCAGCTGTGGATCTTTAAAACATATTGTCCTTGTTGAACTATACTCGGCCCTGAAATCAAGATGAATATAATAGCTCAAACTGTGTGGGGACTTTGAATGCATCTGTTCAGAAAGGAGAACAGAATGGCTCCTTTTGTTCTGCCCTCAGCCTTTGTTAAATAAACTGGGCTGTGGCTCTCTCTACTTCAGCCTTCTGTAAAAACATCTCACCCTCTCAAGTGCCTACTAAAAGAGTGCGATCACTCAAAATATTAAAGTTTGATGGAGAAAAACAGATTCCCCCGCCACAGTGGATTAAGACAGATCTGAAGTCAGATATAATGTCTGAAAAGCCACTGCACTGCACTGTATGTTATTTGACTTAAGAGACAATCCTTTGCACTTTCCATCCATCAAAGTCTCTGCCAGATCTAGCACCTGTCAGCAACAGAGATGACACATGAGAGTGTGACCAACACGCTGTCATCTCTCACAGTCCACTGTTGACGTTCACAGCACAGGATTGCCTCTTCCAGAACATCGAAGTGAGGTAACACCTTGTGGCGCTCAGGGGAGATTGGTCTTATTAAAAAAAATCCACAACACTGACTCTATATGAATTTAAATTACAGATGTATATCTATTGAGCTTCAATCTTAAAGTATGTCTAACGCGAGAAGCTTAGGGAACATTATGAGATCTAATCAATGGGAAATTCGTTATTATTTCAAATCTATTTTATAAGTCATGAATTATTCAATCATTTCGCATCAACTGATATACAATAAATCAGTGATCTATTACAAATATTCTAAAGAATGACATAATAAACTTTGTATGTGTTTATTGATATTTGAATTATTTTTAGTATTGTTCATTAAACCTGCAGTGTGTAGAATTTTGGGTTTTATTTCCTAGCAGATTTTGTAGAAAGTAATTATAATATCCATTAGTACGTTTAATTTAGTGCATAATAGCTGAAAAAAATTTAGAATTATTATTTTTTCCCTTAGAAAGGGTCTCATATATGTCCATATTTCTGCATATCTTGGACCAAGGCCAGTCACCCGCATTTTGGAAGTGTCATAGTTGGAATGTCATCAGGTGCATTGTTTAAAATTTAGAATTGTTCTTGTCCTTGAAGGCCACTGTAGCTTCTGTTATTATTCAAAAGGGGTGGGGTTACCCAGGGAGCGTTGTATTCTAGAACTTTCTAGAACTTTCAAGAACTTACTTGATGATGTCATATTACACAGTGCACCTTTAAAGGTGCAGTGTGTAATATGACATCATCTAGAAAGTTCTAGAATGCAATGCTCCCTGGGTAACCCCACCCCTTTTGAATAATAACAGAAGCTACAGTGGCCTTCAAGGACAAGAACAATTCTAAATTTTAAACAATGCACCTGATGACATTCCAACTATGACACTTTCAAGATGGCGGCACTAGGCCTTGGTCCAAAATATGCAGAAATATGGACATATATGAGACCCTTTCTAAGGGAAAAAATAATAATTCAAAACATTTTTTTCAGCTAGTATGCACTAAATTAAACGTACTTATGGATATTATAATCACTTTCTACAAAATCTGCTAGGAAATAAAACCCAAGATTCTACACACTGCAGGTTTAAATAAGTATTTGTAATTTATTTAAAAAAATGCATTATCTGTGTCAAAAACAACAAAAGAGATCAAGAGGAAAAAAAGCTTTTGACTAATAGTAATAGAAAAATACCAATGGCAAAAGTAAGAAAGGTGTAAAGTCTGCACACGTCTTTCATAGTAGCAGCACAATAAATATACCCGTAGGGACGTAAAATGGGTGTGTAGCACCTTTAAACACAGTGCAGTATTTAACGCATGGGTAAAATCACAGCTAGCTCTTCTGTAATACCCCCTGTGCTGCATATGACACATTTCCAAATAAGGCAGCAGATATGTATTCCTGAACAGAAACTATTTCACTATCCAGTACATAGCATGAGAATGGGAGGGTCTATTTACCTCAAAGATGATGAGAACATAGACCCCGATTAGGATGATGGCAGCGATGGCCACCTGTGTCTCCACGTTGACGTAGAGTGACTGGTGGGTCATGGACAGAGGCACCACCTCGTTCTCCTGAAGGAAGGCCTGAACCGTGATCACTATGGGGTCACTGTGTGGGCAAGCAAACACCACTGCACTTCTTATTCTTTCTTTCATTGAACAATATCAATCCCTTAAAGGTGCAGTTAGCAATTATGGAGTCAATTGCCGTCAAAATCAGTGAATATCTCTTCACTTTCCGCTACCTGTCCGTGCGCTCTGTAAATGGGCACGTTGCCAGCTACAGTGAGCCCCCTTTGTTTACATACCCTTTATTTACATTCCCGTTTACAGAGCCTAGGCTGTGTATTAACACCATTTATTTTTCAGCATACGTAAGGAAAGGTAGTGTAGGAGATATTTTTTTTTAAAGTGATTATTACATCAAACCTTCTCCCACCCGAATCGCGGACTCAACCTTTAACATGAAAGTGTCAACATGAACACCTTACAATATTTATTAAGCTGTCCAAGAAAACATTAGCATACATTTGACATTAATGGAACATTGAATGTGGCATAAATTAATATGGCATTTAATTAAAAATGAAACATGTTCAGTGCACAGTATAAGTGGCCGCCTGCAGAGAAGGCTGTCTGCATGTCTCTCACCAGGGGGCCTCAAGAGGAACGATGTCTAGTAGCTATTTATTTGATAGGGAAATTAAGCCCCCTGTCAATTAAGCAACTTTTACATGATTATTGGTAGCTTCAAAAGACATTTTATTTAATTTTTACTTTGTTTAAGGGAAGTCAACAAGACAAACATTCACAAGACCAACCTGGTTTCTCATTAACTAATATTAGCATGCTAAAATGCTAAACTAAGATGGTAAGGTCAAGGTTCTATTTTGAAGCCTCAAAGAGCTTATAGCATGGCTGTTTGCTAAATTAATCTTTCAAAGAAAAGCTCAATTAAAACATGTAATTGGTTTGAAAAAGGCAGCCCTTGTCCAAACTACTTCAGACTACCCTCAGTCCAGCTAGCATTATGTGTACATAACCCTATCTCACCAAATAATGATATCCAGACATCCCCTAGGTTGCCTGTTGTATAAACCATAATACATGTTGGATTGAACCTGTTCAAATCATCTCAGTGTCACAGAGTGTTCTGGAATAGCCTACCTGCTGATCATCTCAAAGTGTTTTGTCACAACTCTCTGGTCACTTCGTTCTGCATGCAGGGGGATGGTCCAATTATAAATCACCTGTTGAGGAAAGAAAGATTATTCTTTAGGCATTTTTAGGCACTGTAACCACTACACCAGGAGCCCTCCCCCTCCCTCTAGAAAGAAAGGGTTTTCTTTTCACAAATCAAACACTTCACAGAATGACACAGTAAAGAAGCCAGGTGTATCTCAGAGCCCCCTCTTACCTGCTGAGCCCTCCTCCTGCGCGCCCCGGCCGGCTCAGTCTGCTCTACCTGGACCAGGATGTATTCCTGATTGGTCATGTCCACCATCCCCATAGAGAAGGGCCCGCCCACCTGCAGCTTCAGCAAAGCGTTGTCTCGAAAGTCGGTCAGGTTCATAGCTGTGGGACGCGTATCGCTAAGAGAAAAATGTGTGTTTGTGTATTTTCAGAGAAAAAAGGCAACTGTGATTTTTGGCCAGCACAGATCACAGGAAAGGTTAACTCCATGAACTATGTAGTGCTCCTTGATCTTTCAGAATATGCTCATTAGACAATAGGATCCTACCTTCTTAGATTGAAACACTGCAGTAGGGAGGGACCATTCATTCACCTGTCAGAATTGCTACCACTTCCTATACTATTCACTCTGATTAAAGGGGGAGTCAGCGATTCTGGAGAAATTGTTATCAATTTTATTTTTACAAGACCATTGACTATCTCCTCATTATCAGCTACGGTACCTTTCCATAATGTGTGGGCGCTGAAAAACAATCTGTGTGTTTATACACAGCCTAGGCTCCGTAAACTGGTATGTTAGGAAAGCATATGTAAACAAAGGGGGCCCACCATAGCTAGCAACATGCCCGCTTACAGACCCTAAGCTGTGCATTAACACTGGATTGTTTTTTTCAGCGCACACACAGTACGGATGGGTGGCGAATCATGAGGAGATATTCACTGATTTTGAAAAAGTGATTTTTTACCACAAACATTCTCCAGAATTGCTTTAACTACATTTATAAGAAGCTGTGGTCAAAGTAGGGTTATTTTCTGCTCTCATTTTCTTTCTGCGAGCCCGTATTCTTAAAGTAAAAAGCAGGTGCACCATCTTCCCTCATTATCATTGATTTATTTTAAAAGCCTGCGGGGCTCTTTTCGGCCCAGTTTTTGGTTTTTGGTTTCGGGAACAGAAAAATACAGATGTGCATTGGACATTGATGTAATGGGGTGAAGGATACAGAAGCTGTCTGTTGAGGAGACTGCCAACATCCTGGTGGGATTGTCTCGGTCTGGATACATGCTGAAGAACAACTGAAACCACAATACATTCATCAACATACTATTCACTCTCTCCACACAGTTCATCCCAGTGATGCTGAGAAATAAAGAAACATAAATTCATCAGTCAGTTTGTAGTTAAGTTAAATCTGTAGATTTTCTTTAGCACAATCCAATCAAATAATTTTTTTTTTTTGTTTTTTTTTATGTGATGCTTTTGCCTTAAGTCTTCCTAAGGACAGTTCCACTTACACTGCAGAGAATAACGATAGTAAAGATGGTTGCAATTTTGGAGGCTTTGAAGCAGCATCTGAAAAAAAAAACAGCACAACAGTATTAAGTTGACAGAATGACATAGAGCAGTGTTCAGTATGATCATGTGTACTGTATACCAGTTGATTAAAAAAGACGAATCTAGTGACCTCATCACTCTATGAACTGCTCACTCACAACTCATAGAAAAGAGATAGACATGGCTTCATATTAAAGAAAAAAAAAGTTAAATTCAATTCAATTCAATTCAATTCAATTCACACATTTGCGACCACAACATTTAACACACAAGTAATGACATATAATGATTTATAAAGTGCTTTGGGAGTTGCTTGAATTATGAAGTGCTTAGGTTGACGGTAGACACACAAGCATTTCAAATAAATCCCGTGGGCTCTCTCTCACCTCATATTGCTGGTGAGTTTGAAGTTGAGGTTGAGGTTTTCTAAAGGGTCGTTCTTGTCCGAGGAGCTGGAGCGGGACAGGGACAGGCTGGTGACCTCGCTGCCCAGACGAAACCTCTTCTCAAAGTCCAGACCGCTGGGGTCAGGCTCTTCCTCTCCAACAAAGTCAGGGTCATGGAGGGTCATGTAGGTCAGACTGGCAAAGAACAATCACTGTCAGTCCTTTGCGCACACAGTATAGGCTATATAGCTGCAGCGACATAAATAAAACACTATGTTGGTATTAGGGGCATCAGCCCCTGTGATGGTGAAGATGTTTGTTTTTGTGTTTTGTGGAGAAAAAAAATGAATAAAACAATAAACATATTGTGGAAAAAACAATCATTATTTATAACTCAGTATAGTTGTATTACATTTTTATTTAATAATACAATATTTCCAAATGTCCCTTTTTTCCAACAAGTCACACACAGTATTATATATATCATATAAAGTTTATTCATTCACATATTATTGCATGATGTCACTTTTTTTCTTTATGAGGATTTTCCTTTAAAGATGGCCAAAGTGTGACCAAAGCCAAAGCCCTCTGCTTTCATTTGACATTTCATCAGTCCATTTTTGACCATTTATATAGTGATGACACATATTATTGTTTCAGTTTTTACTCATTTAATTCTCACATCATTATTTATTGCCCGGTGTCTGATTCATTGATTTAAGGTTGGATACTTTGGGGCTCCGTACCAGGGAGAAGAATTACTCACCCGTCATCTTGAGAGAATCTCAGCAGAGGCGACCTCTCTGTGAGGTTGGCTGAATGATTTTTTCCCCTGAGGAAATTAACCACGCTGAAACTCTGCCTGAAAAAAAAAGAATAAAAAGACAATTAGTTTTTGTTATGTTTTCTAGAAAGAAAGAAAAGTGGATGGACAGTCCCTGTCTTTTTACTTGGAAAGTTAGTGAACTTTTTTTTATTTTTTTTATATATCTTTTAATGTAGCTGACTCAAAACCTGTACTTTAAAGAAAAATGTAGTTCTGGTGAACTTTGACAGCATAGAGAAGCCTTCAGCTGCCATGACACAGCTGTCAGTCAGTGGTGAGAGCAGTGTGTCAGAGTGTTGTAACCCACAGGAGGCACAAAGGTGTGTGAGCATCTGGTGACTTGACACCTGAGGAGATCATTAAAGTGTCTTTTGTCCCCCTGCTCCTGCACTGTATCCCTCAGGTCACTACTGTCACAGCTGGGTCCCAGTCACACACACACACACACACACACACACACACACACACACACACACACACACACACACACACACACACACACACACACACACACACACACACACACACACACATGCATTAAGATATAAAGGTGCATCATAAAACATTTTTGAACATCATGGAAAAGGTTTTTAAAGTGAAACTTTCATATATTCCAGATTCATTACACAAAGTGAAATATGTCAGGCCTTTCTCAATTAACATCGTAATTGATGATAACGGCTTACAGCTCATGAAATAAAAAATCCAGCACCTCAAAATATTAAAATAATAAAACTACATAAAACCAGTCAAAGAAAGGATTTATAATACAGAAAGGTTGACCTTCTGAAAAGTATGTTTATGCTAGGTTCATTTCACTTGATGATTCATAAATATATTATTATAATATTTGAAAGTTTCACTTTTTTAATTAAAATTAAGTGGAAAAAATTAACTTTTCCATGATATTACATTTTTTTCTTTGGATGCACCTGTTTACATAGACACACAATATGTAAAGAAGTCCTATTCTAAGTTTTTTATGTAAAAAAAACCTGAAAGGCAGAACCCATTGCGTCCTTTTCCACATCTTTTTATTTTTACTTTACAAAGAAACACCAATCCAGTATTTCATCAAGCCCAAAGTCATCTTGGCAATTACTTTTAGAACAGAGAGATCATGAGAATGGTTACGCAATGAAATACCAACCCACTGGGCCAAAACTGTTAGATGGAAATCCTTCTGAAAATGAAAGGTCCCCCCCCTCGGCTAATCTTATAATCTTGAAGGCTTTTTACCCACTGCCTGGCAAAGGGCCGGGTGCTTACAGTAACCACACAGTCAGTCACTTCCTTTCACAGCGGCAGGCCTTTTTTGTTTTGTATTGCTATAGTTATTCTTTTAGAACGTATTGTGGGATAATCAATGTGTCATTGTGAGGGGTATTGTGCTAGCCTGGTTAGTTTTGTGTGTATGTGAACTCTCTTGTATAAGGGAGATCATTCTGTAATTCATAATCCCTTTCCTTGTGTTGTTTTAATTGTCTTACACGTCTGTCAGCCTTCAACAAACACACAGCCCGGACGGTTGGGTTGCTCTGAATCGATGAATGGGGCAAAGGCTGTTAAGGATAAAGGAGTACGATTGCATTAGAGGAGTCTGCCACATTAATCCCCCTTGGAAACGCTTATACAACTATAAAGGGGATTTACTGCACGTCTACTAATGTTTTCTCTCCTTATTGACTCTGATCCTGTCCCTTAGATGGGACTTGGCACGGAGATTTCACGGTGGAACTTTACAGTGAAGTAAAGGAAAGATATTGAGACAGAACACAATCCGAGGCTGATTGATTGAAGAAGGTGCTATAGAGCTGTCGATTTAGGCGCCAGTCAATGGGATTAGTGTATACCAATGGAGAATAAGTCATATTTAATAGGATTTGTTCTATATTCCTACTGATTTCTTTATTAGTCTCTCTCTCTTTCTGTCTCTCTCTCTCCTTCTCTCTCTCTCTGTCTCTCTCTCTCTGTCTCTCTCTCTCTCTCCTTCTCTCTTTCTGTCTCTCTCTAAAGTGTTTATTTCTTGTGAGGTTATTTCCGGTTTTGTTATTTAGTTACAACAAATCAGCTACCCATGTGACTAAGCCTTTATTAACATTTTGTGTGTTTGTTAGCCATTTTATTGGCCACTTGGGGGCAGCAGAAAGAAGCTTGGAACATTGACATATTATCACCTTTTAGGTTTATATGACAAAGCTATTGGCAAACAGTTTCTTATTTACACACACACACACACACACACACACACACACACACACACACACACACACACACACACACACACACACACACACACACACACACACACACACACACACACACACACACACATACACACACAGCAGACACACTTAGTAATATTCAACTGAAGCAGTGTTTCTGGCTGCCTGATGAATGTTAGTCCTTTATTCCTTCTCGTTTTAGCTCTGTTCTGCTCTTCACCAAATTACTGGTACAAAAATCAGTCTCTATAGCTGCCAACACTATGTTCAAAAATGTGTCACTAATTTTGTCTGATTGCTGTTTGGCGCTGGGTACTGGGTCAAATGAACCATCATCTGTCCTCTCGATGATCATATTTGATCTTGTTTTCTTAATGTTAACTTGTTTTCTTCTTCCTTTCTCCTTAAAGCTGCAGCCCCTATTATTGCAGAACCCATCACCCTCCTTTGCAACTTGTCCATACACTCAGCTGAACTTCCATCTGCCTGGAAGACGGCCTCAGTACACCCCTTATTTAAAGGGGGAAATCAAGCTGACCCTAACTGCTATCGCCCTATTTCCATCTTACCTTGCATAGCGAAAGTACTGGAGAGGCTGATTTGCAAACAGCTGGTACGCTTCCTTAACACCAACAACATGTTGTCTGACTTTCAATCTGGGTTCCGCACAGGTCATAGCTGCGAAACTGAGACTCTCAAAGTAATTAATGACATTGTCAGTGCTCTGGACTCCAAACGCTTAAACTCCATCGGTGTTTCCACTACCTCACTAGCCTGGTTTAACAGCTACCTCTCTGGACGCTCCCAATATATGAAATCTGACTGCATCTCGTCGCAACCCCTGTCTATTCTAAACGGCGTCCCACAGGGCTCCATATTAGCCCCAGTTCTTTTCTCAATTTACATAAATGACGTAATCAAATCAGCTGGCAATTCATCTATCCATCTTTATGCCGACGACACAGTTCTCTATGCCACTGGCCCCTTACCTGACATTGCACTGGGAACACTTCAGCAGAGCTTCCACTCCATACTGGCTGGCTTTTCTGCCCTCGGACTGGCCATAAACCCCATTAAAACCAAGGTCATGTGGTTTGGTCGTAAGCCCCCCCCTCCAAGATGGTACCATTCTGACTGCTACAGGCCAAAAACTTGAACTAGTGTCCTCCTACAAATACCTGGGAGTCTGGATTGACAGCATCCTCTCCTTCACTGAACATCTGTCCTTTCTGCAGTCGAAAGTAAAAGCCAGACTCAGCTTCCTCTATCGCAACCGCTCCTCATTCACTGCCTCTGTCAAACGCTCCCTGGTTCAGCTGACTGTCCTTCCACTATTCCATTACAGCGATGTCATCTACAGGTCCGCCCGTAAAGGAGCACTTTCTATGCTGTATGTTACTGCTGTTTGTCTAACTTCTGTTGCCATGTTGAATATGTTATTGTTGTCTATGTGTGTTTTTACTGGCTATATTTCAGTGTTGTCTTGTTCTCTCCCTCTCCCCTTACCCCCAGGAGGTCATTCACCTCCTACCAGGCCATTGCTTAAATAAGACATTGTTTCTTAGCAATTTTTGCCTGTTTAAATAAAGGATGATGATGATGATGATGATGATGATGATGATGATGATGATGATGATGATGATGATGATGATGATGATGATGATGATGATGATGATGATTGTCTTCTCATAGAAGCTCTACTTTCTGTAATGTTTTTTTTTTATCTTATTATTTAAGCCATGGCAAATGTACTGTCCTCACGTCATGTTAAATATGAACACAATTCAAACAGAAATGTCCATGTTTTTGTGTCACAGTGTGTCCACAAACATCTTAAATATAGAACAGCAGATCTGACCTCCACCTTGGCTTACACATGGAGACACATGAGCGCCATTCTACATGTGCAACTTAAATTGTCCAGTTTAATCCCAATTATGTCCCAGCCACGGGTTTGAGATTAGCACCCCCCCTGAGTGACTGGGATATACACCCACAGTCACACCTGTATGGGTGTGTGTGAATATCCATACTTCATGAGAAAATACCAGAGTTTTCCATGTATGTTCATTCATTCCTGGAAGATTTAGCCAACGGAGCACGTTTAATATGATTCTGCATGTGTGTTTAAGTAACCGATGTTATGCCGTTACTCAAGAATGCCTAGTAAGAATAGGGAATGAAAACTACAAAGGGTCCCTTTTTAAACTAGAACACAAGACAAATCTATGTAAATCCTCACAGGTGTACTATATCATTGTTGGTGTGTCAGAGAAGTGAACATTTTGTAAGGTATATTCTCATAACTGAATAAACAAACTTTCACCATTATTCAACAAAAGCTCTTAAACACAAACATTAAACCTACATTAACCGTTGATGTTTTTGGCCAGTGGAGGGCAGCAGAAACATTGATTTAGCCAACAGGGTCTTTTATTTACATTTATTTATTTTGAGTCATGTCTCTGGCCTAATAAATGCAAACCACCCTCGTCCAGCTCCGTTTTGGTCTCAACCAACTCCTGATGGAAAGTATCTGTCTAGTTAGATACTAAACGCTACACTCTGTTCACCAGCTAGCTGCTAACTTGGCGGCAGTGGCGAAGTGGGTAGGGAATTCGCCTCTGGTGTGCAGGGTCGGAGGTTCGATCCCCCGTCTACCCGCCACATGTCGAAGTGTCCCTGGGCAAGACACTGAACCCCGAATTGCTCCCGATAGTTAGCTTAGCACCCTAGTGCTAAGCCTACCCTGCGTGGTAGCTGCTGCTATCGGTGTATGAATGTGTGTGTGACTGGGTGAATGTGTACAAAAAACAATGTAAAGCGCTTTGAGTCTGTGATAAACGGAGATATAGCGCTATACAAGTCCATTTACCATTTTTGTCTTGTTTGCTTTTTTGAGAGAGATTTCTCCTACACCAGCTTTGTGCTGCCGCTGGAAATAAGGCTGAGGGGAGCTGAACCAATACTGTAAAGTTGTGGGCCAATAACCAAAACAATAATGCTAAAATATAGCGCTGAGAGGGAGCATAGAGTGGGATAAATATGTAATATAAATATTTGTGTGTGTCACTATAAAATGATTGATTATAACAGCTTGAACACATGCATAGTATTGGTGCTCAGTGTGGTATAATATGTTATCTATTCTATAATCAGGTACTAAATAAAGCTATAGTGCCTAACTTCAGTCGCCCCCATGAGGAATTATGAGGAATTACAACAACACTGTCCAGATCTACATGAGGTAAGCTTTAGGTGATCGTGCACAGATTTTATACCTTCTGTAGGACGTCCAGGGTTTTTTTCTCAGCAGTAGAATCAACAACTGAGAAATTAAAAATGTACGCACAATAGCTTTAAAGAGTCACTTTGTGCTCAGTGTGGTGTGATATGCTATCTATTTTGTAATCAGTACATTTTCAATAAACCACCATGAGAGAGCAGAAAAAGCACTTTCAGTATATCACACATACCCGTCCTCTTTTCGAACAGGCACAAAGCCGTCCGCGCGGATGACGCACTGTCCCGAGGGCGTGACGGCGGCAGACTGCTGGAGCTTCTGTGTGTCCCTCCTCTCTGAGATGCCCTGCAGCAGACGCAGCTCCTCAAAGTTCCCTGCCACCTCCTCCGGTGACCTGAGGCTGCCCCTGCCCTGATGGCCCGCAGCCGTCGTCTGGGACATCTCAATCTCCAGCTGGGTCTTGTTCTCCAAATACATGACTACGTTGGCTAGAGGGTAGAGAAAAAAAGCAGATTCTTGATTGACGAGATATCTGCTGAATTTCAACATTTAAACTGCAATAACCAATGTTTTAGTGCAAGAAGCTGTAGACAGGAATCCCCACGGGTCTCTGAAAGCCTTCAGTGTTTGGGAATTGGGAAAAAGAAATCAAGGCAAAAAGTTTTTGAAAATGTGCGTGTAAGTGATGGGACATCGAAAAGGCTTGAGTTGATATATTTTGTGCGAGAATAGATGGAAGTTATTTAATGGGTCCGTCTGCATGCCTCCAGACTGTCCGATGGTCACATGCAGCATTACTGACTGAAGTCGGAAGATGGTGTCTGTGAGCTTCTGCAGAGCTGCGAGTTATAACAGAACTAGACCGTGTTGGGTCCTTTAATTTGATTTGAATTATGCCTGAAAAAGTTCTTCTTCTTGATATTGATGTTTAAATAGGTATGGGAACCTTGAGTTAACATTGCATTATCGCCTTCTAAAGTGACAACAAGGAACTTTCAGTTTTAGTGCATTCTAGCGTCCCCTTTGGACAAAAGCAGTGTACCGCAGGATGCATCCCGATTGGGTAGTGTATTTATATATGACTATGTAAGATTAATAATGTTATTTGACTATGGTGAAGCAAATTAAACTTTAATTTAGTACCGTTAATACACAGAGGATGTTCAGGTCGGCCTGCGGTAAATCATTTTGTTCTACTAGTTGGGACTCAAGCAAAGGCATTAATTAAAATATTCAAAATAGCTTTGTTTTTGCTGATGGGCTCATCTGCTGTTACAAGTCATTTATAATCATCTGAGGGAAAAATTAGACTGTTTCATAAAGATTAAAACGTTTCTGGTAATCTTCTTAAATTGAAATTGCTAACATGTTAGCATACAGTTGCTTGTTTACGCATCCAACAGATAATGGTGCAACATTGTATTGGTAGACATGTTAATGGCAAACTGGCAAGACTAAGTCCAACATTTACTCTTTGTTGCTCTTTCTTTATATGTCCATGGTTGCTCTGCACAAACTCCTCCAGGAAATATCTGACTTTGTATTGCTACATTCAACAGCTAATCGCTAACTTACTCAATCTGCTATTTGGTGGTAGATGGATACCATACACTAGGTTTAGCAGAGTATTGTAATGGTGAAAGGTGCAGGTTATGGTTATGGTCCGATAGCAACAGCTCCGGTTAGCATGAAGACTCGGTAGGCAACTTGTGGGATTCTTCTCACGGTACTTTTATTACACAATACACATTGACCATATCAAGCCAGGTCTCTACGGCACTATGGGCCAGTTTCGTAGACATAGATTAAGCCTAGTCCTTGACTGAATGGAATTTTGAATGGAGATTGTCCATTGAAAGTAAAATTTAGTCCGAGACTACGCTCAATCCATGTCTGTGAAACTGGCCCTAAATCTATTAAGCATACATGCAGTCAGGAACATAGTCCGAGATTCCCTCCCACAGCAACTCATTACAAAATAAAGAATATAAAAGGGAGACTCCACTCGTACACTGCATAGTTAATCGTAGCAGAGTGGAGGAGCACATGCACTTCTCCTTCATGTTCAACATTACATTCCACAACAAACAAAGGTAGGCGCCAAACTACGGAAGTTGAGAACGGACTGTGTCTCCTGTTGTGATACCGAGGTCATTGTTTTTAAAAATGATGGATCAATGATATGGAGAAAACAACGTGTGTTTAAAAGTATTTTTACTTACAGCTTATCATTTTAAATGTCATTATCTCGAAATCAGGAGTTTATTATCTTGATTTCTCTAGATAATGCGTAATCAACCCATTATTATAAAAGGAAATCTCCTCTTATATTCATGATTTCGATTTGTACACAAGTTACGTATCTCGAGATGATGGTGGGTAATCAAACCATTATCACACAATTATGGAATTGCCATTCTGCTTCCGTAAAAGAAAGTAAAGTCTGTACAGCAGCTTAATAATCACAAGACTATTAATTGTGCAAAGGACCATTGGCATTCTAGCGTTCCGTACCGCACTGGGGGATTAGTTGGGGCGCTAACTAATTCCTTACCATGGGTGAAAAGGAACAAGGAGCTGTGGAGTGCAGTCGAAACCCACTAACCTCAAGTGCTAAAGTTGAGTCACAAGCCATTGTGTGTATACTGTTTTAGACAGCTACAGAATGAGCTATATACAGCACATGTAAGGCCTGATTTTAAGTATACAAAGGCCTACTTTAATTGCAAAATTCAACCCCTTGTCAGGTTACAACAACCCAAAGTGAAGGGAATGATAGCAGCTGAGTGATTCACAGCCATAAATCACAGCTTGTGGTCAGTTGATGAGGCTAATTCAATGGGATAACTCACATGAAAAGCAACAGAACCTGCAGTGCTCTGACATAAGACCTCTTTGAGGAGTAAGACCACTGTCCTGTCATGTGGCATCATACGCTCTACACACTGAACCTTCCAACTATTTACAGGAATATTTCCAGACAACGTCACTGCTATGAACTATGCCTTCAGCATTACACAAAGGCACAGTTGATCATAGCATCTTTGCTGTTTAAAGTCGCACCACCGATTCAACATACAATCCACTTTTTTTGTTACGTAGAATAACAAAAAACCACTATTCTATTCAGTGATACACACTTGATTCTTAAAACAAGTACCAGCATTTTTTTTTGCTTTCAAAATCATGTCAAATTAACGGCTTTTGCTTAGTAACGCCTCCCTTAATATCCTTGTCCAATGCTTGTGATAGCAGCTGAGAGGAGAATGATCCCTTTTATATGCCATCCTGCCCCGTGGGGCTGTGTATGACGACAAAGACAAACTGCTTTCTTTCATTTTCCCACCGTCATTCACAGCAATTATAGATCCAAAGATGAAAACCTTCCAACAAGCGTGTCAGGGAGAAAGACTCCATCCATCACACGCCATTAACATATCAGTGGGCTTAAAGGGATCTTTGCAAAGCTTGTGTGTCAACGCAGGTATTGTAACCTAATGCTAAGACAAAGCAGACCAGTGTAATGCAGGGGCGTTAATCCACCATACTCAGAATGCAAAGCGACTGAAGTGAACGTCAGCTATTAACTTCAAATTCAGCACTTAGGCATGGACAAGTTAAATGACAAAACAGCTATTCCAGACCATGACAGCCTACAGGTTGGTGACGTGTGAAATATCATAAAACAAGGTAGTAGCTCACAGACACAGATGTGTGTGTAAAGTGCATGGACATGAAAGATGGCATGAGAGACCTACCTTTAAAGATGAAGACAGAAGTTGTTCTGGATGAGGATGAGGAGAATGATGAAGACAGGGACAATGATGATGTTGGCAGTAGTGATGGTGGCAAAGTTTGTGCTGTTAAACCGTGAACATCCGACTGCAGAAACACAGGTCAATTCAAGCTGACAATGCTGGAGAAAAAAAATACTGAAAGTTGCCGGGAATATTTCTCTGTTTGTTTGTTTTTCTGCCGTGACGTGTTGAGCCCAGTGATGAGGAAGAGGACTTGAGAGGGCCAGGTGGACAAGAGAGGACACTACTGCCAGGTGTTTCTTCTCCTCTCCTGTGCTCCCCAGCCAAGGAGGGAGATGTTGCAGAGCAGTGCTTGTGGGTGTGGAGAAGCTGAGGGGGGGGGAGTGGCTCAATCTGCTCTCCTCTAATAGCAGAGAAAATTCTTATTCAATCACTCTCTTTTCCCAGAACTAAAAATTCTGCACACGCTTAGCCGCCTCTCTCCACACCACACACCCTAACCCTAACTCTAACCCCTCCCTCCCTGTGAAAAGGACTTTTCATAACAGACTCCTGGACTAAAAAAGAAGTCCAGGAATTGTTGTTGGTCCTACATTGAAGTGAAATGTATCATTTGAAGCAAATGCTTGTTAGTGTTGGGTTGATAATAAAGCATCCTGATGGAGGTGGAGTCAGTGATTCTGGAGAATGGTTGTTGTCAAAATCACTTTTTGTCCAAATCCGTTAACATCTCCCCACGTACAAATGCTCCTATGGTAGGCCCACTGGTTATGACAAAAAAGTGATTTTGACAACAAGCATTCTTCAGAATCGCTGACTACACCTTTAAAATGAAAATAGTTCAAAGTTGATATGTGTGTTTTATTACGTATTATGAGATTTCATGACGAATATTTTGTGTGGGGGGAAGGGTGAGCTGTCCAATATGATCAACTGAGCCTAACATGCTGCAAAAGGCTGAAACAACTCCTACAGATTTAAGGTGTCGGAAGGTCAGACCGGTCAGAGACAAGGGGTTTTGAGGGATACTCAACCCCCCCCGACTGCTTTTTAAGAATAAATGCTCTCAAATCTTGTTTTTTGTGGAGAAGCCGGTTAAACCAGACTTGCTGGGATGAGGGTCAGAGGGTCACTATGAATGCCAACAAAAATAAGCATGGGAGTAAACCAGATCTTTCCGAATTGACACAAGTTTGATCATTTGATTAGATAAAACAATCAGAAAGCAACAGAGCTGAGGTCAAAACATTAAGTGAAATACTTATACTATGTCAAAACATTTATAATTTTCTTGCCCCCCCCCCCCCCTAAAAAGAAAACCAAAGTTACGGACTACTTCAAAAACAAGCAACTTACTTGGACAGACACATGAGTTTTTATTTATTTATTTATTTATTTTTTTTTTTTTGGGGGGGGGATATATTGAGTGCTATAGCAAAATCAGGAGTTTATCTTTAATCTTTTGATTTACTTCATTTAGACGTCCCCCAACACAAGCGAGCAGATAAGGATTTTAGCCTCCTGCCATCCCTGAGTAAAAAACCCAGGGAACCAAACGAACAGGACTTAAGTAATTAGACATTCCCATCACGTATAGCCTACCTTCCCCCATTGACAAGGATCTATCCAGTGAACTGGGGGGGGGGAATAAATCTCTATCAAAATGATATTTCCATTAACATGATGTTTGCAGCCCAGTGATTAGAGTGGAATTCCAGAATCTGCCTTCTCCATTCTTAGAAAAAAAAATGAGGCAGGACAATGTTCACCATTGAGTGGATGCAGTCACCTGCTCTGGTCTTACTGTTGCCTCTGACATCAGAAGATGAGAGTTACACAGAGAAGATGTCTCGGGGGGGAGACTGCACACTGGTCTTGTGGGAGATATACTGTATAGTAGGGAGAACAGAGCAATCACGTGTACCAGTGCAGAGAGGAGAGAGTGAGCTGAGAGGGTGTTCTGAAATATCACTTCTGTGTAGTGCAGATGAGAGTTGCCAATCAAACAAGATGATACCATGTTCCAATTTTTCCGTAAGATCTTTTTTTTTTTTACTCGCAAGCAAAAGCCATCATCATCATCATCAGCATTTCACGGAGAGGACTGCATGACTGAAGTCTTGTTTCAGCAGTTATAGTAATCAGAATTAACCAACAGTCGCGTACAACACTGTGTGTAGAAGTTTTAGGCTACATCATTGTCTTACTTTGCTCTACACATTGTTACCCTCCATACCTAACATATTAACAGTAATCTACAGCTGTAGTTACACCGGTTACTCTGTACAGTCTGTTATTATTATTTTTAAGTTTACAATGTAGCCCTATACCTATGAATAACGGAGCACCCTTGTCAATTAGCACATTATGGGCCAGTTTCACAGACATGAATTAAGCCTAGTCCTGGACTAAATGGAATTTTGAATGGAGATTGTCCATTGAAGGTACAATTTAGTCCAGAACTATGCTTAATCCATGTCTGCGAAACCGGCCCTTAGTATTTTTGACTGCAACTATCTCACATTCATTCATTTATCACCCATTCGATTTTTACAAAGAATACAGGTAACCTTCATGGAACGTTTCTGAAAAGTGTTCTAGGAATGTTCCCGGGACACAAAAAAAAAAAATCTGGTGTACTAGGCTCTGTTCACCAGCATGTTAACAAAGGGGGCCCACCGTAGATAGTGATACTGCAAATGAACCCCAAACGCCACTGTTGATCATATTACAATGAAATGCTTATGCTGATTACATGCTAGTGAAATACTTTACCACTTTGGCCAGTTTGAATGACTCCTCCTCACCTTTCATCACGTGACTTCTCACCTTTGGATTGGTTGTTTTTTTACATCTGTGAGATGGAAACAAAATGATGAGATTTTCAAAAGACTCAGAATTCAAAAAAACTAAGTGTGGTAGAAACTTGAGGAGCCATGAGAGCAAGGACGTACCAGACTGAGGTTGTGGTTTTGAATACTACCGCGTGACACCTGGAAGACATTACTTCTGAAGCACAGAAGTAAACACACACACACACACACACACACATTTTAAGCCACAGGGTTATTATTACATATTCTTTATAGTGATTGGATGATCATTATTTGTCAGCAGTAATTCAGTCACTTAAACATCATGTTTATAAGCAAACATTGCTGTACCATATGTAGGTTTTGATGCACAGGTGCCTTCAAAGAATGGGAAGCCGTTATGTCTCAACAAGCTTCAGAGTCCCACAGTAGGTTCATTTAGATATTTAACATTATCTTCATCAGAAGAATTGTACGTCAAAGGTTCCTCACACAGCTTCTGAGGCCACTGCGTAAGAGAAGTGCTGAAAGTGCTCAAAGACAACGGACATTTGAACAACAGAGTTAACTGATGTGATATGACCCAGAGCTTGAGAACAGCTACTGATTGGACTTTGTGTTGATATTGCTTCCTCAACTACAGCAGTTTTCATGAAGCACAATGTTAAGGTTGAAGAATGAATGAACAGTGAACTTCACCACAACACTGATCAGCTGTCTTCCTCATTGAGGGCACCTCTTTCCCAGTCTAATGGAGATGAGCAGGGTCATGTGCCTGACAACCCTCTGGCTCCTCTGGCTCAGCAGAGAGCTAACCAACCGTTTCAGAGCATCAATGGCCAAGGCCTAGGAGGGCAACACTGACCATTCATCAGGGCTCTAGCAATAATGGCTAATGGCACAGGAGCCCATAGGGTTGGTTATGGAGAAATATAATGGACCACAATGGAAATAAGCCTTCGGGCTTTTTTGTGTTTTTATCCCTGGCTTTTTGTGTATTTTAATGTAACAGAGTGCTGTTCTTGTTTTTATATATGAAATGGTCGAATAAAATCAATAAATCAATGCCGTGCTTGCTGCTGCTAAGGAGACACTTTCAATCAGAGGATATTGACTATATAAATAAATATTATGACTATCTACACTCAACAAAAATATAAAAGCAACACTTTTGTTTTTGCTCCCATTTTTCATGAGATGGACTTAAAGATCTAAAATTCATTCCAGATACACAATATTACCATTTCTCTCAAACATTGTTCACAAATCTGTCTAAATGTGTGATAGTGAGCACTTCTGCTTTGCTGAGATAATCCATCCCACCTCACAGGTGTGCCACATCAAGATGCTGATCTGACATCATGATTAGTGCACAGGTGTGCCTTAGACTGTTCACAATAAAAGGCCACTCTGAAATGTGCATTTTTTTGCTTTATTGGGGGTCTGGGGACTCAGAACCAGTCAGTATCTGGTGCGACCACCATTTGCCTCATGCAGTGCAACACATCTTCTTCGCATAGAGTTTATCAGATTGTCAATTGTGGCCTGTGGAATGTTGGTCCACTCCTCTTCAATGGCTGTGCAAAGTTGCTGGATATTAGTGGGAAGTGGTGCACGCTGTCGTATACGTCGGTCAAGCACATCCCAAACATGCTCAATGGGTGACATGTCCGGTGAGTATGCTGGCCATGCAAGAACTAGGACATTTTCAGCTTCCAAGAATTGTGTACAGATCCTTGCAACATGGGGCCGTGCATTATCTTGCTGAAAGGTGAGGTGATGTTCATGGATGTATGGCACAACAATGGGCCTCAGGATCTCATCACGGTATAAAATGCACCTTTGTTCTTCGTCCATAACAGATGCCTGCCCATACCATAACCCCACCACCACCATGGGCCACTCGATCCACAACATTGACATCAGCAAAGCGCTCACCCACACGACGCCACACACGCTGTCTGCCATCTGCCCTGAACAATGTAAACCGAGATTCATCCGTGAAGAGAACACCTCTCCAACGTGCCAGACGCCATCGAATGTGAGCATTTGCCCACTCAAGTCTGTTACGGCGACGAGCTGGAGTCAGGTCAAGACCCCGATGAGGACGACGAGCATGCAGTTGAGCTTCCCTGAGATGGTTTCTGACAGTTTGTGCAGAAATTGTTTGGTTATGCAAACCAATTGTTTCAGCAGCTGTCTCAGTGGCTGATCTCAGACTATCTTGGAGGTGAACCTGCTGGATGTGGAGGTCCTGGGCTGGTGTGGTTACACGTGGTCTGCGGTTGTGAGGCCGGTTGGATGTACTGCCATATTCTCTGAAACGCCTTTGGAGACGCTTATGGTGGAGAAATGAACATTCAATGCACGAGCAACAGATCTGGTTGACATTCCTGCTGTCAGCATGCCAATTGCACGCTCCCTCAATGCTTGTGGCATGTGTGGCATTTTGCTGTGAGACAAAACTGCACATTTCAGGGTGGCCTTTTATTGTGGACAGTCTAAGGCACACCTGTGCACTAATCATGATGTCAGATCAGCATCTTGATGTGGCACACCTGTGAGGTGGGATGGATTATCCCAGCAAAGCAGAAGTGCTCACTTAGGCCTTTCACACCGCCGCAAAATCGGCGCTAGTTCTGGGCTAGTTCGGAGTTAGAGCCAGTGTTTTGGTTTCACACCGCCAGAAAGCCTGCTCCGGGCCGTAAAAACCGGTTCAACTCATACCCCAGGATTGAGCAGGGTTTGAAGTGAACCGCTTGCGCCAGCGGCCGGGGGAGGGATTATCCTGACCAACCAGACCAACTAAAACCTCATGCCCGCCATGTTTAAAAACACCGCTACTACGAGACGTAAACATAACATAATTACCGAACGTAGCGATCAAATTGACCGGCGAGAATACGCTGTATGGGTCCTGTTTGGTTAAGAAAGCAAAGCGAGAGCTAACATGTGTAAAAATAAGACGTATTCGCCGCTGTTGTTGTGCCTAAAGCTAGCGGTAGCTTTAGCGTTAGCCACAAGAGCAGCGGCGTCGGGCGACGTACACACACGTTTACAGTGACGTCATGACGTTGCTCTCTTGCCGGCTCCATGGCTGTCTCCGGTCGATGTGAAACCAACCGGTTCATAACTGGGATAAGGCTGTAACCAGTTTTGAACTGACCCCAACACCAGCCTGGAACTGACTCTTGGTTCATTTTGGTGGGAAAGGCCTAACTATCACACATTTAGACAGATTTGTGAACAATGTTTGAGAGAAATGGTAATATTGTGTATCTGGAATGAATTTTAGATCTTTAAGTCCATCTCATGAAAAATGGGAGCAAAAACAAAAGTGTTGCGTTTATATTTTTGTTGAGTGTATGTATCTGTCTGTCCGTCCGTCCGTCCGTCCGTCTATAGATCTATCTACAGTATCTATCTATAGTCTGATCCAATTGAATATTTCCAAGGCATCATCAGAATCCTTTATCCATTCATCCTTTAGACATGCAGGGATCGGCCAATTATCAATAATGGAAGCTTCCCAGTAGCTGCAGTGGTACTGGCGTGAGTTTTTTTTTATTGGCCCAAGGTCTTTCTCCAGTGATCATCTGATCCCTTAGTGGTGCAGGGAGCTGCCTGGTTCCTTTGCATTTGGGTAAACAGTGTTATAGATCATCAGGCCACTCTAAGACTACAGTACCCGGCATGCGAGGCATTTGGTATGAGGTTATGTGTGTCATCTATGTAGCATGAACTGTATCATTTTAATGTATGCAGGTCATCAACAATACTGAGTCTGTAGTCAGCTGGAATATGCCACAAAGGTGGAGTCAACTATTGTGGATTATTGTCAAAATCACTTTTTGTCAAGATCAGTGAATAGGCTATGCGATTTATTTAAACAATTTTGCTGCTTGCAGTTTTATCCCATGCATAATAATAACATATATATTCTTGTATAAGTAGTCTTTTTATATTTTTATCTATTAGAATACATTAAATATATTTTGTTATAGCTCTCTTATTTTCTATCAAACAATTCAAAAGCTTTAGTTTCCGGAAAGGCATACTCATACTCTGCCTTTCCAGGATTTATCATGCACATTTTACTGCATTCATGACTGAGACACTCAGTGCAAATGTAATGTTTATAGTCTACTAGTCACTCATAGGAGGCCAAAACTTAGCTTCAATTTATGACCACGAGTAACAACATTTATCACTTACATTAATGTTCAATACAGTCGAAAGTCTTTGACCTTAGATTTACATAAAGTCCATCAACTATTCACTATCTCTTTGACATAGTCCTCTGTGGCACAGTCGGTCGTTAAGAGAATGACTCACAGTGCGGATAAAACTGGCTGGGAAATGAATAGACAGGCAATGAAAAGCTTTTTGAACATTGCAGACACAGGTCCATCCATCTCTTTCCCACATGCAGGCAAATGCTGCTGTAGGCCACGAGCGCTGTCTCCCTGTCTCCCTCCCTGTCTGTCTCCCTCCTTGTCTGTCTGTCTGTCTGTCTGTCTCCCTGTCTGTCTGTCTGTCTCTATGTCTGCCTATTTGCCTAAACCACCCTGAGCTGAGCCATATCCCTCTCCCCTGTGTGATCCACATGACTTCTCTATTGACACGTTAAACAGCTCGACATGATGTTTCAACTAACACTGTCAGTATTACAGCCTGTTGCCTAATACCTTATGAATAATTGAATCATTTTAAGTAGATCTAGTACCACATATAATGGTGGTGCACTTTAAAGATCAAGTATTTCAGTGTGGTTTCTATGCATACAGTACATACACATTCTATGCTATTGATGTTAGATTTTCTGTAATATGATACTTCCCTCATTATTCTATGCTATGGTTTCCACTATATTAACTTCATATCTTTAAAATTCCATCCAGCAAAAGTCAAATAACGTGTTAGGGTGTCAATAGTATATTTTAGTTGAACTCCACCAATTTGAGTCTGTTTCCATGTGGAGGAGTAAAATAATGATATAACCTTTATTTGTATGGCACCTTTCAGAACAAAGTTACAAAGTGCTTACTAATGCCAATGTGAAAACAAGTAAAGCCTCGTGTCTCCATAGGGGGGCTGTGTGAAGTCCAATACTCTCATTTAGTCACTCAACATCAGTTGTGGCTGAAGACTTTAAGTTTGAAAATTAAATGATGGTGGTAGTTCGAAAAAAGTGAGCTACCCAGACCTCTGTTGACCACAAAAAAATAAATAATAATAATAATAATAATAATAATAATAATAATAATAATAATAATAATAATAATAATAATAATAATAATAATAATAATAATAATAATCTATTCAGCATCCTTGTGGTTTAGGGGAATTGTCACTGCATGTGATTGTAACATCACCAGTTTGAGAGCAACTTTGTTTTGAATGTGGATCCCACCTCTCTAGTGGGTTCATTTCCTCTTAACTCTCTGCTGCCATGTATGCTATCAAGGGAAGGGCAACATGCTAGTGGGCAATATCAACAAAGTGTCTTTTTAAAAGAAAAAGGCATTTTGCCCTCTAAAAATATCCCACATAAAGGACACTTCAACTTCCTGGAAAGTGGTGTGTCTTTAAAGGACACATTCCCATTTGTTTCGTCTCTAAACACCAACAACACACCCACACTGTAGGCCTACGCTAAGACGCTCTCATGATGACTTAAAATAACTTTTTAGAACTTCAATACGATACGAGCTCAGGCAGAAAATCACAAACGCAGGAACCTCTCATGTGAAATAATAGAGGCAGAGGATTCTGTGTTCACGCATCACTTATAACAGTTAGGGTTAATGTAGAACATTTATGTTCAGGGCCTTTAGAGTAGTAAAGTGCTGGATTACAGTGCACATAAATGATAAATACATGTTCCTTTTGTCTAAATTACTATGTAGAAATATGCCATATAAGGATGCAAAATGAAGACTTTTTAATGTTGTGGTTCACGGATCACAAAACCATAGTGGAGGGAGTGTTGGTTCCTGGTCTCCCCCCTCCTGCCCCCTCCCTCACTTTACTAAGAAGCACCTGACTCCCAGCAGCATAATGTACTTTGTGATAATTCCTGAAAAAAAGCACTAAGTCTTCAAAGAATGCTAATGATTTTTAAGCCAAATCAAGCCTTCATAAAACAGAGAGGGCGTATTTTTTTTCTCATGCCTTTGAACTGCGCAGAGCCATGTACCAATTAACAGGGCGGAGGAGTGGATGTAGACACACACGGACACGAGGGATTCTACTACAGCCAGAGACTATGAAGAATGTGTAGGGAAGCCTGTGCACGAGTGAGTTGGGGTCCTAAGATCCCCTACGCACCTTTTTTTCCCAGCATGAGGGAGGTATGGCCCCTCATAAGTACTGCTGATAACAACAGCACGTTTAAGAAATTACTATATTATGAGGGGATTTATTTAATCCCATAGTCCTACAGGGTAACAGTTAGAGAAAACTCCACCTTCCTCCTACTACAGCCTTTGTTCCATGTATTAGACGGGAATCTCAAAGAAATCAAAAAGAAAAATTTGATTTCATTCTGGCTCAAGCTCAGACTGGTGAAAGTAAAATGGACTCCTGACCTAGTTTGAGGAAAAGGAGAGCAGCCTTAGTTAACCCTTTCCAAAGATATTACTTATAATTACCTTAATCCAAATGACAACGTCTGATGAATGGAGCACAGAAAAAGAACAAATATTGCAAGAAATAGATGTCATTTTGATATGTCATTGTCATTTGACTGCTTGTATCAATCTGTGTTGCACTTTCTTGTCGCTCACTCTCGAGGTATACGCGGCACCAAAATGTTCCAGTATTTAACACCATCACAGAGAAGGCTTTTAGTCTTTTGAATTTATTAACAGAAATGTATTAACATTTATTATGCAGGAATGAGACCTTCTGTGAATACATGGCACAATCATATTATATACATTCTTAAATGAGACAGTGCACAAACATGGTGGAGGGAGCGGGGTGAATATAGGAATCTCATCATGACCCTTCAGTGGGCTCCGACTGATGTGAGCCCAGTGAGAAACACCGACTTTTTTTGAGTTAAAAATGTGTTATTTTATAAAGAAACGTGGCTTTAACCCAAGAAACTATAAAGTAACACTACTGTTTCCTTGCACATCAATTTTCTATGTACAAACTAGGGACAGGGGTAATTCACACAAACCAGAAGGGAGTAATCTACCATAGTGCTAGGCTGGAGCCTTTTTTTTTTCTTCACTCTGTAACAATATACATAATTCCCATGTTACACAACAATTACATGTGCAGCTGATCGCCCCACTTTTTATTTGAAAGAAACTAAAATCAGAGCAAACCTGCTGTTTGTTCCACTCTTTAGCTTATAATGCTTTTAAAGCTCATTGCACACTTTTCCCCACAGACGTTTGTGTCTTTAGTAGTTTGCCTGTATGAATGTGTGTATTAATAGGTGAGATTAATTGCAGTCTCTGCGTGTGTGCGTGTGTGTGTGTGTGTGTGTGTGTCAGCTTGGCTCAGAGTTCAGTGTCCTGTTAAATAGTCCTGTGTGGAGTCTGAAGCGAAGGAGTCTGCGTCTTCATTGTCTGAGTCCTCACTGCTGTCATCAGCGGCGGGCTCCCCGGACAGGGCGATGCGAGCGTAGTCGTCCGTGTCGATGGACTTGCAGAAGTGAATGGCGTATTTCAGTTTCTCCTCCAGCACCTGTTTACACGAGTACCTGGGCAGCTTGAGCAGGAAGAAACATGTGTAGGACTCGGGTAGGAAGTGGTCAGGGGGGTTGTACTTATCCAGCACCTATGGAGACAAAGAGAAGATCAAGCTAACGGGTCAGCCATTTTACATCTGTGGGGAGAGCTGCGCTGTACGTGGCAGCCACAAGTGTAGTCTTTAGGGTTGAGCCATGGGCTATGAAGAGACCGACTGAAAAATAAAACTACATATAACGCTATCGGCCAAGATGTCGGTGGAGTTAGAACATAGGGGCTGCTACTTGAGTTTCCTCCTCTGTGTGTCTGCTGATTCATAAAAAAAAATCAAGTTGTGATTTTCTTCCTGAATGGGTGAAGTAGTCTCCACTGGTTGCCTAGCAATCTCACATAAGTGACAAGACTCCAACAGTTACTGATTCTGTCCAAGAATAATCCCAACCCTCGTTGTTTTTACACCAGTTGTGTACAGATTGTCAGTCAGTCATCTAACTGTCAGAAACAGAAAAGGCCCTTTCCTTAAAATACATGTTTTTGTTTTAATTATTATTATTCATTTAAAGCTTTAACAAAGTTACATCCCATATTATTACCACACAGAATAAAAACGTATTCGGTATCACAACCATTTCAGTCACAGAATTGCTTTTCACCAATTAAAAAAGGAATTCTTAAATTAGTTCACAGTTTAAAAACTGTAATCTTGAATTTTTGAGTTGCGCTGTTGTTCCTAGTGGACGTAAATGTAATTGCAGAGTTTCTTTCAAACCCGAACATTATTGACTGTATAAAGTCAGTATATTGGCAGTTCATACCGGCTTTCTCTGTGTGTACTGATCCAACATTGTGACCCAGAAGTAATGAAAGACAGAGTGTGTTTGGCTACACTGTCGGCTCAGTGACACTCGCCCAGGTATGCATGCTGCGTGGAAACACTTCAGACACAGCAGCACACACAGCGTGCAAAAAGACCTTTTCATCAATTTTGAAAATGTGGGACCTAGAACCAAGTCTTATATGAACCATTGACTGTATATAAAATATAAAAGATAAATTAAAATAACTAAAAGAAGTACTGGAATACACACAGGTCTGAACTCAGTACTACTGAGTCTGAAGCTCCCATGTCCAGAGTACATGGGAACGCACCTCTGCAGGGCGGGAAATACGGCATAGCTACTCTGATAGTGATATAGGGCAAAGCAGCAAATACAGGCGCTTTCATCAGTGGGTCATATGTTCAATCACCATTGTTTTAACTCACTTTGATAGATAGGAACTTGAGAATAAACAAACATAACTTGTGTAGCTAGAAGCAGTGACAGGGTTTGCTATAGGTCTGATGGTTCAACAGCCTCCTGCATTCACAATTCACAACCCCCATTTTTCTTTTTTAGTTGTTGTATGGAACCAGATAGTTGAATTTAGCTTTTTTTTTAACAGCTTTTAAACAGGGGGAAATCAGTGCGTTTTAAGACTTCGAGACCCGCTGTCAGATTCCCACTTCTTACCTGCACAACAAAATCCCGGCCACGGAAGTCAGCGATGGTGCGAGGCAGTCGCGTGCGTCCCCAGACAAACCTGAGGAACAGAGACCTCTCTGTGTTGGAGAAAGACTCCATCACCTCCCAGAACCACTGGATGAGCGACGAGGTGGGCTCCACCCCCTTATACGTGGCCACAGACTTCAGCAGGTGCAGAGGGATGTCTGGGCTTCCACACACCTGAGGAGAACATTCACTGTCAGACCACACACACACACGGCTAGAGGGATACGAGGCAATATCACAACCGTCACACTGCTCTCTCACTAACCATAGTTTCCAGTTCATATCCGGTGAAAAGCGAAAGCAAGGGAACGGGAACGACTCGAGCCATCCCCTCTCGCACAGCAGAAACCTGCTCATCAAACTCATGGAGCCTGAAGGATGGTGGGAGGAAAATAAAGCCCATATATCAATACAGACACGTTGAAAAGCGTACATTTTGTTCATCGGCTGGGTTTTTACTCACCTGTAGTTAATGGCCAGACGGACGTATTCTGCGCGGTTCTCCAGGGTGATGTGGGAGTACTTGGAGCTGAGCTGGATGTCCTGTCCGCTGGCGTTGGGCACAGTGAAGGGCAGGCTCATGGCCTCAAACTCCTCCGCCGTGGCCTCGTTGTCCCGGATGTACATCAAGCCGGGGATGAAATCCTTATCGACCTGGTGGGGCACGGAGCGGATCACTACTTAATATTCACACAAAGCTATTACACCCATGTGTGACTTCATCACCCAGAAACTCACCTGCTGTTAGTGTTTGACCGGATCACAGTATTTCTTTCCCGTATGATATTCATATTTCATATACGCCAATACCGGCGAAAAGCTGAAACAAGGGTTTGAATGTGGGGAAAGGGCACTCTTGTGATGTGTACTTTATCGGGAGGGGTACCCTTTTCACTGCAGCATTGCTGGTACAGCCAGCACGGCAGCTATAAACTGTGCCAGCAGTAGCATAAGCTTTTCAACAGCCACCAGCTGCATTTTCAGAGTGAATCAGCCCTCGACTGACCCATACAGTAACGTCTTTTAAAAAATATTTTTGGGGTGTTTTCTCCTTTATTAGATAGTATAAGACACAGAGGTGAAATAGGGAGAGAGAGGGGGAAGACATGCAGTAAATGGCCCAGGCTGGAGTCGATCCTGGGTCAGCTGTGAAAAGGACTTAATGGTATATGCTCTACAGATGAGCCAAGGGGCACCCCCAGTAATGTCTTAGTGAGTAACGCTAACAGAGGGCTAGCGTGGGACTAATACTGTATGAGCTAGGGCTAATACTGTCCTCATCCCTACAAAAGCCGAGCATGTTTGAGAGAGAAATCATGCTTTTTCTTTTTTGTTCTATTTGTTTTTTGAAAACGACAGTGAACTACTGATGGCAGCCAACAGCCGTAGTGGTAACAGAGGGCTTAACCAATCAGATGTCGCTGTGACATTCTAGGATTGTGGATGGTGTAGTTCTTCTCTCTGGGATTGTGAATAAACCCTCAGGGTAAATGGCTACATAGAGAGAATATTTAAAAACACTTACAGGAGACCAAAACAGCAGAGATCTGAACCCATTTTCCTGAACTGCTGGAGTAGAAAACCCTTCACATTAACCAGCTAAATCAAAGAACAGATCACCTGTGGTAACCTAGGTAACTACGTGAATGTAGGCTATTAGATATAATTGAGGTTAATCCACAAATGGTCTGAATCGTAATGCAGTGGGGAAAAGGCAAGGGGTGCACATCGCTCAACATGCTGGTGGTACCATAAGAACAATAGAGAATTCAATGATTAGAGAAATGTTACATAATATGAGCTATGGTGGCATCTTAAGTTCCAGTTCAATTTCTTGTTAACATGTAGAATTAATCAGCCATTCAAATGGCAGCAACTCAATGCATTTAGGCATGTAGACCTGGACAGGACAACTTGTGGAAGTTCAAACAGAGCAACAGAATGGACCATGTCCATCCCTTTATGAGCAGTATACCCATCTTCTTATGCAGGATAATGCACCACGTCACTAAGCTCAAATCATCTCAAACTGCTTTCTTGAACATGACAATGAGTTCACTGAACTCCAAAAGGCCTTCACAGTCACCAGATCTCAACCCAATAGAGCCCCTCTGGGATGTGGTGGAACCAGAGATTTGCATCATGGACGTGCAGCTGCCAGATCTGCAGCAACTGTGTCATGCTATCATGTCAATATGGACAAAAACCTCTGAGGAATGCTACAAAGAATTAAGGCAGGTCGGAAGGCCAAAGGAGTTCCAATCCAGTACTAGCAGGGTGCACCTAATAAAGTGTCCGGTGAGCACGACCTGGTTTATGCATTCATCTAGTTGTGTACAGTATTTGTGTTTTGAAAAAGCTCCAAAGCGATCCACTCTTTCCTAGAGGCTCGTGCAGGATTTATTTCCTATCCAACCTTTTATAATATCTCAAGGGCAAAAAGCACAGAACAAGAGCAGCTTTGTGAAGGAAGAGGCAGATTTCTTTCTACTCCAGTAGACGGTTCTGGAGCTCATGATCACAGCGTGAGGTCAGGAGTGGACAAAAGCTCAGATTGTAACTTAACTTCCCTTATGGATATAGACTTTAACCTTTCTGAGAAAAAGGTACAGCACCAGTTTAACGGGCACGTTTCTCACTGTAGAGCTATGGGGAGCAGGGGGCTGATAGGCTTAGGGTCTAAGCTGAGAAGGAATGTATAGGAATGTGTACTTTTTGCAGGTTATAATGCAGATCATGAGGGGTTTGAAATGGTATGGCATTGGAGAGGCATTCCCTTTCTGGGGCTGAAAGGTGGAGATGTTTAGCAAGAGACAAAAACAGTGAAGTTTCATGGGACCTAAAGGGCGTCAAAATCATGTGCCACACTAAGCTGCTTAGAATTTAACAATGAGTTGTTTTCTTATATTGGAGTGTGAAGTCAGATACCGCAGACCCCCAACCCTAACATAATGGCATGTATAATATGATACAGCAGACCCCTAACCCTAACATAATGGCATGAATAATATGAGCATGTCTGTTGTGATCTGTTTGGAAGCAACTTTCAAAAATGTCATCCAAGAGGAAAAAAAAGACAATTTCAACCGCAGAATTGTGCTTTCAGAAATTCGCAGATGAAAACATCAAAAATGTAAGTGTCAGTAGTGACAGGGGAGCCGGAACATCGAAATGATTCTAACAATGATCACGCAGAGCAAGGGCTCGGACTGAATCATATGCTTGTTGAATAATATTTCCTACGTCATTCAGTGCAGACTTTACGGTTTGTCATAATTATTCATTTCATCATTCAATTCAGATTGAAGTAAACCTTATTGTATTTAAACTAGGGCTGTCAAAATTAACGCGTTAACGCAGGGTGATTCATTTCTGGAATTAACGCGTTAATTTTTTTAATCGCAATTAACGCATGTGCAGAATGATCCGCCACGTGCATCCCACCCGCTCTGTACTACAGTCACTCTAATGTTATGGCTGACCCAGGATCAGTAATAATAATAATAATAATACATTTTATTTATAGTGCACTTTATATTCAAGAATCTCAAAGTGCTTAGCAAAGTAGCTGCGCGCAGCCAAACATAGCAGCACGTTAGCCCATGCCATGTTTTAATCTGCTAACGGTCACGTCTGTTTCGGGGGCATAGATAGTATATAAAATCAACTGCCGCCGGTGACAGTTGATGTCAGGAGCAACAGGAGGAGAAACATTGTCCGCTCTGTTCAGAGCCTGCGAGGACACAAACGTCTGCAGTTTTCAGAGGTGCATGTGAGTAGACATCAACATAACGTCGGCTTCCTGGCACAAATGAACAGTCCCCTAGGACATGTTTGCACGTACAAACACAAACACAAACACACACACACACACACACACCGCGGACTGTAATCAAGTTGTATTCAAGAATGCACAACATATATAGTCACCAAATAAATGCCATTATATAGCCTATATTTACCCAAAGACATAGTAAAGAGACAGACCAATTGAATTATGGTGTGGTAGGTATATATTTTAGTTTGATTTAAATTTATTTTCAGTATTAAAACCATCATTTGGATTTTCAATTAATAAACGTATCCACCTTCGGCCCTTTATCTTTCCGTTCATACAATATACAGAGAAAATTCGAATTTTTCGAATGGTAAAAAAATCTTGTGATTAAAAATGTTAATCGTTTGACAGCCCTAATTTAAACCTCTGTGGAGAAGAGGTGAAGTAGGGTATCTATTGATGACTCATGTGGCTGGAACACCATTGAATTACGTTTTAATTAAAAGTGGAATTCTATGAGATCATGTGTGAATGTTTTTAGAAGTTTGAAGTTTTCATACGAGTTAATTAACAGTCCCTCATTCATGGTCACTCATTCATGAGTGTACTAGATGCAAACTGAGAGCAGGTCTGTGTACTTACCTCACTGAGGTCAGCAATGGTCAGATTCATGCCTGCCAGCTGTTTCCATACGGGCTCTGCCAGATTCAGACTAAGAGGGCTTCCAGTCCGGATTGCAATGCCCAGGAGCACTCCTACAAAACAAAGGAAGGCAGCACGTATTACCCACACATCAAACAACAACAATCATCTGTCACTGTGCTGTGCTGTGCTGTGGCCCGCAGCAAAGACACAACAAATATCTGGATGAAGTGAAGCGTGCTCCACAGTTCAGGCTAGGTGTTTTATCAGTGAAAATACACATGGAGCCTTTTGAACATAAAAAAAAATAAAAACATATTGTCTAATTTTGTTCATTTGGAGTAAAACCTGACTGGTGAGATGAAGTGGATTATACCTAGGAAGCGGAACATGCTCATATGAAGAGGGGACTTTGCTGCGGGGTTGAGCAGGAAACAGTCCCTGTTGGCACCAGACTCGTCGCGGCCGTTGGGGGTGACTATGAGCAGTGGAGTCAGGGCGTTCTGAAGCTCCTCACACATCTCGGCTATGGACTCGCTGTAGCCTCCTCCACAGTCGTCCACAGACTCGCCTGAGAAAATATAATAGCTAGTGTTTTTAAGTCATCCAGGGTGAGGAATTGGACAAAGACCTTTTCTGCTGATGGATTGGACTTTAAAAGAACAAGCCAGCAGAGGTAACGCAGGGTGCTGGGCATAACGGTGCAGCACCTACCGACAAATTTGACCTTCCACACTCGATGAGGGAGCAGCAGGCTGTCTGGGCTGAAGGAACTCATTTTGGAACACATTTGACCAAATACAGACTTGGTTCCGTCGGGACCCGCCAGGCCCCCTTTGCTACGAGAACGCTTGACCTGCAGGGAGGAGAAGAAGAAGAAGAAGAGAAACAAACAGTGATTAGGCTTTGATTTGTTTCTGTTCTTAATAACTTCCTGCTACATAGAGAGAAAGTACTGAGAGGCATGACGTGCTGGATGTGACAGCTCTCTGCACCACAGCCCCAACGTGAGCTACATGGGAAAGGGGGGAGAGAGAGGGGGGAGGGCAGCTTGAGAGGCAGTGGCCCGTACCAAGAATATGTGGAGTAAAGTCTAAAACTCTGTCCAGCAACCCGTGCAGACCGGTTGGAGCACATAACACACACACACACACACACACACACACACACACACACACACACACACATTCACACACCCCACAGAAAATCCTCTTATTAAAAACATCACATGTAATGCTGAAGAGCCTGTCTGGAACGTGGCCTCACGGAGAGAGAGAAGGGAGGGAGGAGGGAACTAAAGTAAAAATGAGTAGGAAACTTGTAGTGGGGAAGCCACAGTGTGGGAATTTTCCCACTGGGAATTAATCTGGTTACAACACCGGTATTACCATTTACACCAAACAGACATTTATAAAAAATAATTAAAATGAGAAGTTTCTGCCACTGTCATATGAAGTTTGCAGATTCATAGTTTATGTTTTCAGGTTTCCTTTAGCATTGGGTTTAAATCTAAAATATTTTGCTTTTTGCTTTCCACTTTGGAACCAAATCCGCCATCGTCACCTTGGTTAACTCTCCTCTCATCATGTGATTAGGGTAATAAGGCTTTTTATTTGATGAACGTGGGCCCTACTGCTGATATGAAAAAAGGAACCAAATGGTTTAGAAGTCCATTCAAAAACTAAAACATTTGGTGTGGCCAGCTGGAAACACTGGTAACACCAACTACCGCGGCTAGGTAGCATGCACATTAGAAAAGTAT
Organism: Ammodytes marinus; assembly: GCF_949987685.1. NCBI lineage: Eukaryota > Metazoa > Chordata > Actinopteri > Uranoscopiformes > Ammodytidae > Ammodytes > Ammodytes marinus. Next base: position 28,050,364 of record NC_137212.1, read on the forward strand.
GTATTCTGAAAGCATTTCCCCCAGTACCTGTATCCTGTTGAGCTCTACCACAGGTCCATGCTGTCGGTCCCTCACCATCGTGGCTTGAACCACCTTCCTGAAGGCCGCTTCCTGTTCACACACACACAAACAAACATTTTCCAATCGTACAAAAGCTGAATGTTTGTTGCCAAGCCGACAGCCCACAGCATTACACCATTAATACAGCTGTTAACGTTTATTATGTATCTTTCTGGGATTGAATTCAGGCTTTTTCACCTTGCCCTGGGAGATGAGGATGCCCCTGAGAGTGTCAAAGCCCACCGAGGGTCCGTGGCCGGTCTGACCCAGCCGACCCTCCAGGTCAAACATGGGGATACAGGGGCAGAAGAGCTCAGAGATGTGATGCAGCAGCAGCAGCCTGTTCCTCAGGGCCATGATAGGGATCTCCTGCAGGTGGTTGTACTCCATGGGAACCTGCAGCACACACCACACACACACAGTCACAGATTGACTACATGATAGGAGTTTGGAGGTGTGGGTACAACTTTGGTTTGATGATGCTTCTGCCTGCAAATCTTTACTGCCATCTAATGGAACACATGCACTGAAAACAGATTTTTCCAACATACAAAGACTGAGGGTAATGTACAGTTACCTGTGCGGGCAGTTTGCCAGCATTGGTGGGCTTGCTTGTGGACCAGGCGAGTGTGTGAGCAGAGCCACAGGCCACCCTGTTGATCTTCTTCCCCTGCAGCGCCGCCACCAGCCGTGGTCTCTGGATGGCATTAGTGGTCCCGTCTCCAAGTTGGCCCTCATCGTTGTCGCCCCACGTGTACACTTCTCCTGAGCCAAACACAAAAGCTTTCGGTCAAGCTGCAATGCAACCCAACATAACTGAACTTTTGGGGGCTCAATGAAACCAGGGCTGAGTAGACAGCCAGTCAGACTGCTCAGTCACTCAGATAGCATCGACTAAAAAAATGTAACGTGCCCAAAACGATAGAGAAATGTTTTGCTATCACGTAATTGACATTACCATTACATCCCTACAGCAAAGAGAATGAACTGATCTTAAATGAATCAAATACATCTGAGGGCAAAGTGTATATAAAAGGAGGATGATTCATAAAATGTCCAGCCCTACCTTCCTCTGTGCAGCACACACAGTGCAGTGAGCCAGTAGCAATGGCGATGACCTTCTTTCCTTGGAGCCCCTGAACCTGTCTGGGTCGGCGGACGTGGTCGTCGGAGCCATGGCCCAGCCGATGGTAGTCCCCTTTCCCCCTAAAGACATGATACACACACAACTCAAGCATCTCGTCTCTATCAACAACAGTGATACAAGAGGCCATGACTGATCTACTCAGCACTCTGTTGTACATACCATGTGTACACTGCTCCAGACTTAGTAAGAGCCACAGAAAACTGAGAGCCACACTCCACTTTGACCACTCCGAGACCGGTGAGGGAGTCGATCTAAAAAAAAAAACAAGAAATTGAAAATTCACTGCACTTGGCAAAAAATGATTTTTACACTTCTGTTTTTGTATGTATCAAACAAACAAGTTATGACATGTCATCCGCTTGCTGCTTCCAGCCTTTCTGCTGAGGAAAGCTAAGGGTCTCCTGACTGTTGCTTTGAACTTAGTTCAATAAAAGGTATCCATTTTCTCATCTATATCTTGGCAAGAAAGTTAATAAGTGTATTTCCCAAAACGTCAAACTATTTATTTTACCTTGAATTACCACCAGGCCTAGGTTTATTTTTTTTAATTTTTTTAGATTCTTTTTTCTGCATTTTCAAGCTTTTATTGGATAGTACAGAGTTGAAGTGGGGAGACAGAGAGAGAGAGAGAGGGGGGGGGGGATGACCTGCAGTAAAGGTCCACGGGTCGGATTCGAACACGCGACCACTGCAACGAAGGCCGGAGCCAATATGGTACGCGCTCTATCCACTGCGCCACCGGAGCGCCCCAGGCCTAAGTTTCTAAGCTAGCATTTCATAACTAAGGATTCATTGTGCCTACACTAATCTTTCAAGAAACAGAAAATGCAGGAGACTCTTTTACTTAGCATGTAGTTTTCAACATACTCTCGGTCTCTTCCCGTGAAAATGAACTAGAGAAAAACACCAGTATAGTTTAAAGCAGGGGTTCTCAACCTTCTGCAAGCTGGGCCCCCCCAAAGCTGGGTCATTGCAGTTGGGCCCCCCCACCGACCCTGACAACCCCCCCCCCCCCCCCACACACACACACACACACACACACACACACACACACACACCACCCTACACAGATAGATAGATAGATAGATAGATAGATAGATAGATAGATAGATAGATAGATAGATAGATAGATAGATAGATAGATAGATAGATAGATAGATAGATAGATAGATAGATAGATAGATAGATAGATAGATAGATAGATAGATAGATAGATAGATAATCTATCAATTATTGTTATTATCACAAGGGCTAGGCCAGTGGCGCACCTTTGAGTTGAACATTGGGTTTAGGGTTGGGGTCCGGAAATTTCTTATATTTTAACGTTAAATTCTGGTGCACTTTAAAAGCTAATTATGAGATTGTATCAATGTTTTTTTTTTTTTTAATCTCCTTAGAAGAGAAGAAAATAGTAGCCTAAATAGAACATACACAGAATAAATTCTACAATAGGTATACCTGTTATGAAAAAGCTTCACAAAACAAAGTCTATGATCAATGGGAAACACTGCTGTCTGACAACCCAGTTCAGAGAATGTTTCAACTATTGAGTCTTGGATTTGGAAAGTGGCCAGATTTAGCTCAAAATGCTACCTGCGATTAATGTGCTGTGCAGCCTGAACGCGGAGTTGTGTGTGTCTCAGTGGCGATTCCAGGAAATTTTGACTGGGGGTGGCCAAGGTGGGCCACAGAGCTAGAGTGGGGTGGCCATCGCACCCCTGAATGAATAGCATGTGATATGCTGTACAACCAATTCAAAGATGATTTATAATCAGATTTTTTGTGTTTTTAACATGTAATCTAAGCATGCTGGTGCATTCTGGCGAAGATAATAAAGGAAAAAGTCAATATTTATTTCAGTTCAGATGAATAGTAAAATTAGCAAGACAACATAACTTGCTAGCAGCCAGATGCCTAACAACTGGACAGAGGGACGGACGACAACTAGCTTTTGACAAAATATCTTGCTAAAAAAATAAACCTTTATTTATGAAATTCTGCCCTAAGAACATGTTACACTTGCTAACTACAAACTTACATTTTTTTATTCAGATTTCAAAAATCTGCTGGGACACGTGCCCATACACGTGCATGGGTGGCACGCATGTCACAAGCACACTTATGCTGTTTTCAAGACCTTTGCTGACCAGAGACCAGTTCTAGTGGCCACAGTCCTACCATTAATTCAGTACTTGAAAATTGCAAACTGATCTCATATCAGTGGATTGGAGTGTTTGTGTGATGAACTTGGCAAATACCTATCAAAAAAAGTTAAGAAAGAAAAAAAAATGCATATCATCTCTGAACTAGGATACATATCAGGAAAAAAATTGAAAAAAAAAAAAAAAAAAAAAAAAATTAAGATTTTTTTTTTTTTTTTTTTTTCATCCCCCTCGCGCCCCCCCGGTAGAGTGTCCGCGCCCCCCCGGGGGGGCGCGCCCCACCGGTTGAGAACCACTGGTTTAAAGTGATGGATCTGCTGACCTCCGCCCTGTGTTAATAGCCTTACCTTCATGGGGATTTTGCAGCCATCACTGCCTCCCCTGCCCAATTTGCCGTAGTCCCCGTCACCCCAGGACCACACCATGTCGTCGTCTGTTAGACACAGTGTCTGGGCGTCCCCACTGCCACAGGCCACGTCGATGACCCTGTGACCCTGCAGTGCATCCACCTGGATAAAGCACACACACACACACACACCACCATCAGCTTAACCTCAACATAATTATCTGGGAAAGCCTTGTCGCAGTGAGGCCGAGGAAACCATTAGATTCCTGTCCATGCGCTGACACTGAGAGACATCTCCCTCAAGCACTGGTTGACATTTAGTTTTGTTGAGCTTCTGCCCTGGCAAACCTTGAGTGCACGCCGCAGTATTTTGAGTTGTGTAAGAAAAACTGAGCAAAAGGGGTGACTGACCAGCTTGGGTTTGAGCTGGTCCTCGCTGTCTCCATGGCCAAGGCGTCCGTAGCGACCCTTGCCCCAGGTGAAGAGCTCTCCACTGGCCGTGATGCAGGCGCTGTGTGCCCCTCCGGCTGCAACATCCACCACCTCCACTCCTCTCAGGGACTCGATGACGCGGGGGCGGTCACAGGGGCTGAAGGCAAGAGGAGATGCAGTTAGAATGAAAACAACAACACAGTTTGCTTTAGTCCTTAAATGAACAATATGTGACATTTTGGTTTGGTGCACTTTGGCGCTGACTAAAGGACTCCGAGTGTCACTACATAGAGACATGGGGCTTTTTGTTACGCCTCCCCTTCATAGACAAGCGCATTTGTTGACAAGCAGAGGGTTTTGAAGCCGGCAAAGACAGAATTGAGAAGCCCTTCGACTGAGAAGGTACATTAATATTACAAGACTTTGAACAGATATGACTCATGTGTCTACAGCCCGTTGTCTGCAAGTGGAGTAACTTAAGTTTATACGTATGCGTCACGTTTTTCAGCTGTTGACAACATGCCTATATACTGTGGGTAAGAGGCTACTTTGGAGAGGGTAATTTATTACACTCTAACATCACTTGAGATTGGTTTGTAGGTTTTACCAAACGTATAAAGCTACGTTGAAGATCGACCAGAAAGAGACACTTTTTGGCATAAAAGGCTTTTATTGGTTGAGTGACTGTTTGTATGCAAGCCTGAGACAGAACTTGGATAAGAGGGCTTTTACGCACTATAACTTTCATGGCTTTGTGTGTGTTATGAACTGAAAACCTGAAAGATGTCACGTGTTGTATGTGATGCAGTCCTGACCTCCTGTTCCCATGTCCCAGTTTCCCATCCTCAGCCTCTCCCCATGAGTAGACCTCCCCCTCAGAGGACAGGGCCAGGCAATGCTTCCCTCCAGAGTTTACAGCCACTTTCCTGATGAAGACGTGCTGGATGGACTCCAGTAGAGTGGGCACGGACACAGACTCTGTGCCTCCAATACCCAACCTGCCCCCAGCTCCATATCCTGTTGCATACAGCTGAGGATCAAGACAAATATAAGAGTGTTAAGATATATTACATTTTCCCGGAGGTTATCAAGATTCACGTTGCTTGTTGGGATGGATTACATCCAAAACAGTTGCAGTGTGAATAGGGTTGCAAAATTCCGGGAATTTTCAAAGTTGGAAACTTTCCATGGGAATTAACGGGAATTTATGGGAATTAACGGGAATTTTGGGAATTAACGGGAATAAACGGGAATTTACCAAATTTAAAGCCACCCAAATGCACTAAATTCTCCTAACTATGTTATTTCAGTCCAGGCAAACGTTCTAGACTGTAAAAAGCTATTTTTTCAACTAAGTTTTAATATATTTATGAACATTTAATTTCAAATCAGATTTTTTTCAAAGTTTATTGAGACACCCAACTTGATATCATATATTGATTTTTACTATACCAGGTTTACAGAGGCTTAAACTGTGATTTTACATATAGTTGGGGACAATATATTTTAGCAAAATCTTGACTAAAACAACCAGATTTTATGCAAGTACACTTGGCAAATTGCACTTAGCACACATCCTACTGCAGGGGTAGGGGAGAACGGGGTACTATGTCACACGGGTTGGTTTTCACAATCGTTATATCTCGGAACCAGAAGGCGCTGTCTGTGAAATTTTGGTATGTAAATATCCAGAATTGGGATAATAGTCTTCCTTGGAGTTATACTGCTGAATTTGAGGTGAGAGGACTGTTTGTGTTTTGTCAAATTGAAAATATTTAGCTCCTCAGTATTTTTCTTCTAGGCTTTGAAGAAGGCTTGTTACCCATAAAAAGTGTAAAGGGTAAAATATAGTTTAGAGTGTGGTTAGCAAGCTAATTAGTTGTCAGATGGTTGTTGGCCTTGATGCTAGCAAGAAATTCAAGTTGGGGTTGGTCGTCACATTTTTTGGGGGGTTGGTTGTCACATGTTATCCAAAGGCTGCAGCCAGAAAAGGAACCCAATAACGAAAAAAATTGTCACGCTGTATCCTCACTATATATCCTTCTCTGTATCCCCAGAGAAGGAAAGAATAGAGCAGGAAAAGGCAGCTAGCATGCAAAAGAAAAAAGGGCAAAAAAATCAAAACAACCCAGTGCATCCCAAACTAGACCAGCTGCCAAGGCTATAGTAAGTTATGTAGGCCTATTTGTCAACTTGACAATGCAATTAAACTTTCAAATTTAGTTCTACTTTCTTTACTTATTTTTAAGATTATTCCCATTAAGATAACATTGTGACAAACAATCCCATAGTGTTTGACAACCGACCCCTTGATGGGGTTGGTTGTCACAATGTGTAAGGGTGTCTTTGATGATTCATTTCTTACAATAAGATAGAAAAAGTTAGGGGTACACATTTCAAGCCAACACCTTAAGCTTCAATTTAATGTAGGAATGACTATTGAAAGATCTTTTAGGTGATGAGGAATTCTCACTAGAGAAAAAAGTGTGTCTACTTACCCCGTCCTCCCCTACTGAGGCCATGCCCCCTACATGCTCTGTGCATTCCTCCATCACATGGGGGGCATTTGACTTTATTTATTGAATGGTTGGGTTCAGACAGATGAATAATATTTAACTCAACATTCATCTTTTTCTTGTTAAGTGAAATTATTCATTGTTCATAAAATAATCAAAACTTGATAAAGTTCTTCTTACAAATGTAATGTTTTTTAATTTTATTATTTTGCATGCATGTATGCCTATGACCAAACATAGTGTTTAAATGTTTAGATTTATGTTTGGATGTGAAAAAATAATAATTTAAATTACCGACATTTAGTTCATTCCTATAATTTCCAATTTTGAATATTCCCAAAATTCCCGAGCGAAAGTTCCCGTGGAAAGTTTCCGGAAAGTTTCCGGTAATTTACCGGAAACTTTCCACCCCTTTGCAACCCTAAGTGTGAAGCATACACAGGTTGAGTTAAACACTACAGATGCATCTAAAAAAATGTAATGTCAAGAAAAAGTTTTTTTTTTCTGTAATTTAATTCAAAAAGTGAAACTTTCATATATTCTAGATTCACTACACACAAAGAAAAATGAATCTAGAATTAACATACTTTTCAGAAGGTTGACAATACTGTATTTCATGTAATATTCTAATATTTTGAGATACATTTTTTTATTCCATCAGCTGTAAGACGTTGTCATCAGACAAACAAATAAACATATTTGACAAAATGACATATTTCACTTTTTGTAAGGAATCTTGAATATATGAAAGTTTTACTTTTTTGAACGGACTTTTCCATGATATTAAAATGTTTTGTGATGCACCTCTATAACATCTAATATTAGGAGACAGACCTTTCCATCAGCGGTGACAGCAAACAGAGTCTGCTCCCCGCCGATCAGCTGCACTGGCCGCAGAGTGGCGAGTGCTTCGGTGGGCGTGGGCACTTTGACTTTGGCCCCCTCGATGCCCCCCAGTTGACCTCTGTGGTTGTGTCCCCAGCCGTAGATGGTGCCGCTCCCCCCGGCAGAGAGGGTCCAGTCGTCCGGCCGGCGGTTCATCCACTGGACCAGCTGCTCGTCGTGCTCTCGCTTGAACAAGTCGTGACTTTCGTGGAGGCCGTTCATGCTTTCATGATCTGCCATCAGCTCGCGGACTTTCTTGGTAACCTTCAAAAGGGAGTAGGAGAAACGGGAGGGAAACGGATTAAGAACATTCTCAGGTCAAAGTGTGACAAAGTAAAGAGAAGGCTGGCACAGACAGCACAGCCTGGCACTCTCACCTCATCCAGGAAGGGTCTCGGTAGAGAGTTTCTTTTGTCTAGAGCCACAGCCACTCTGGAGGCAGTGCAGTATCGGCGGAACCAGGCCCACTTATGGGTCTCAGCACAGCAGGGTAGGGTATCCAGCTCAAGATCACAGGCAAGCGCAACCAAGACCTTAACAACATTTATTTTGATTAGTCTTTGAGAGGAAAAAAACGCATGTAATGATCAATAAAAAAAAAAAATCCAATGCTCTCTTAACAAATGGTTCTAATGTGTTGGTAAAGAAATATTAGTGAGCACACCTTGAAAAATGGGCTATGAAGCAGCTGCTTGCCTCCCCTTACAATGGGGTCCTCATACTCATACTGCCTCTGCAGAGCCTCTGGGAGCCCCTTCACTAGAGCAGCCAGGGCACTGCCTGTGAAACTCTGAAAGAAAAGAAAAGACAATCAATCAATGAAATCATTATTAAAGCTTAAGCTATAGGCCTTTTTTTTTTACTAAATAGGGGCTTTTGGTTCTCCATTAAACATCCCTGTTTCTGTTTTGAAATTGGTACAGTTCTGAAAGCAGCACATGAATCACAGCAGAATAAGGTTGAACACTGCAGAAGACACCATATGAGGTGAAGTGGACAAAATTAGCTGGTGGAGCGGAAAGCAAATTTATAATAGTGAGTCTCAATTACATATATTACACTGACAACAAGTTTAAGTAGTATACAAAAACTAAATGAACAAAAATGTTGCAATCTGTAATGTATTACTCCAATAGTTGTCATGTAAACAAAGGCAAACATTCTATAAATGATCATTATACAATACATACGTAATAAATGTTTCAGTTAAGCTGCAATCACACTGTCCTCACCATAGAGCGAGCCTCGCCTTCACTGTCACCCAGCAGTCTGTTTATGTTGATGGACTGGCCGTACTCTGTGGTCAGGAGCTTTCGTAGCCTCTGAAGAGCCCACATCCTGTGTCCAGCAGCTGGACAAAATACATCGTGAAAAAATCATCCATTTTTAAAGGAATCAACTACACTTAGATATTAAATATATTATATTCATTTAAAAAAAAATGCTTTAATTTGGACAATAGTAAAAACGGTGTTGTACCTAGTGCACTGAGCTGGGCACAAGCAGCAAGGGAAGCAGCTAGGCGAGGCACAATGCCCCTGTTAGAGGCAAAGCTGAGCCTGAAGTCCAGCAGACAGGTGACCAAGTCCATGGAGGGGCAGGACAGGATACAGCGATCAGACAGCAAGTCTTTGGGACCTAGGGGAGAGACCGCAAAAAGGCTCAAAGTCACAAACCTGGGCTGTGTGTGTGTGTGTGTGTGTGAGTGTGTCAATCTAAAGTCAGTATTCTGTTGTACACATTTGATGCAGCAGCTCACCGGCAGCAGGCATGATGGGGTAGACAGTGAAGCGCCAGCCCCAGCCATTGACAGAGCCATCACTGGTGAATTTCCATTTGAGTTCATCTCCAGGGATCCTTAACTCGCTGGACCAGTCAGACCACTCCCGACCTGAAAGAAAAAACACACACAGCACACCCCCACGTTAATTTTTTGTATTCATTGGCATACGCTCAATGACAATTTAGTTTTCCGGTCTTCCTGTCTTCACCTGATCTGACAGAGACAATCCTATTGGCTCCATCCATGATTGTTAAAGGGTCGTGGCGTCTCTCAGTTGAACATTGTCGGTCAAACTCTATCCTTAGACCCTCAGCACCTAAACATGAAACAAAAAATACAAGTCAAAATGGTCTCCAGCACACATCCTGAAAATTGTTCATTGAAGTTGCTCTAGGTAAAAAAACATTCCACTGTCTAACCAGTGTAAAGGCCTTTGCACAACGGGCTTGTTTATTTTGTGCGATTTATTTGTCCGTAAATATAATTACCGAACATGCAGAGTATATAAGCAAGAGGCAAGTTTAAAAAATATATAATAAGTTGAAATAAGTAAAAGTATGTCCCAATTGTATGCTAACTAAATACTTTTTTTATGATCAGCTATAGTACTGTAGAGCAAGTGTAAAATAAAGAATGCATCCGTTTTCCATTTTTACCTGGGATCTTGACAGTGCCACTGGTAGAGGTGTCATCTGTGTACGGATGGCTGCTCTCCACTACTACTGGCTGGGAGGACAGACGGCCGCTCTGGGAGTCTGTGGCAACGTCTTCTAACTCAGTGACACACAACTCCAGCAGCATGTCAGCAACCTGCACAGCACACAGACCAGGAGATGTCAAATGTTAGCAGCAGACGTCTCTTTAAAAACCACAAGGCCTAAGCATGTTTAAAAACAGGAGAGTGTAAATCACCTGTGGATACGCTGTACCCATGCCAGACAGCACAGCAGACAGCACCTCCTTGCCCTTGTCCCCGGAGCGACAGGACACTGCCAGCTTGAGCAGGTCCACCATCACACGGGTGTCATCAGGAACAAGCAGACTGGTGAACTCATCAAGGTACTGGGGCTCTGGACCCACCACTTTACTCTGGCTCTCTGAGTCCTGAAGATGGATCACAAATCAAAAGAAAATGGCCGAGTTAGGTTACAAGATTGCTGGGGTTAATGGCTTCACCAATCACGTGTGCTCAGTTAGACCGACCTCTTTGGTCTTGGTCATGGTTTCAGCTATGATGCTGGCTGCTCCGGGGTCATCGGTGACGGGGATGAAGGGACGCGACGAGGCACCAGAGGCCGAGGGAGTCATGGCCGATGATGGGGTGACGGCTTCGTCTGATGAGGGAACCTGCTCACACACACACACACACACACACACACACACACACGGTAAAGCCACGTTCACACAGTTACACATCTTTCCAAATTGTGATTGTCTTTTAACATCAGCTTATGCAGGAACTTTATTTGAATCCAATATTATTTTCCTTTCGAGTGATATGATGTTATACATCCAGTATTCATTCACAATAACTGGAATATCAAATGATTAATTCTAAATGTAACGTCTTGGGGAATATTATAAGGCAAATATGGAATACACGGAAACCTTATAATCGGTCTTAAATGTATGTTTACTACTTTACAGTTTGTTAATTTGAGAACCGCCAAGGTCTTTTGAAGAGCAAGATTAGTATTAAACAAGGGAAAAAATATCTTTACACTAGAATCCTTAAAGGCCTACTTCACCGGTTGGAATATGAAGGTGTATTGAACTCGGAGATCCTATGTGTATTTCTCATGTGATGTCACAGAAAGAGAAATGTAAGGTTAGACAGTGAGACCATAAAACACTCTTTCTGCCTATTCTCAGGCTAGGATGATCCGATTTCATTTTTTTTTGCACATTTATACTTCATAGGATCTCCGAGTTCAATACACCTTCATATTCCAACCGGTGAAGTAGGCCTTTAAGAGTTTTATAAAATTGATTTTATGACTTATTGTGAAGTCTCTGTGACTGCAATCAAATTATGAAAAAATGCATCTACAAAATAAGAAAATGGTCATTTTCTAAACTTTCATGATAATTTTGGTGTTTGGAAAAGTCCAAAGAAGAGCCACAGTGAGCTGTTGGAGGTGTGCTGCTCCTCATTGAACTCCTCAGAGAGGAAACCAGATTTACTGTGAACTGCTGTTTAGAAAACTTTGTCCTGACTCCTGACCAAAGCCCTGTGAGAATTTCTGCTGTTTGCAAGTTAGATTTAAATATAGTTTGCTGATGGTTGCATCTACACACCTGGTCATTATGGGGAAAAGAACGTCCCCATTGCATGGTTACAGCAATAAATCAGCACAAGTAAATGCAGGTGAGGCAGCGCTTTTATGACAACAAAAAACCCAAAGAGCATGGGAAACTTTAAACAGACAGGGTTAGTTTGAATTGTATGTGTAATTGTTAAGTGTCATTAATATACAGTAATAATAACTTTGTGAAGTATGTGTATCCTCTTAAAGACCTACTTCACTGGTGGAAATATGAAGGTGTATTGAACTGTGAGATCCTATGTAGTATAGATGTGTGTAGTATAGGATTAAAAGGACTGGGCCAAAGGAAGACTGAGGGAAGAAAAACCTCATTCATTAAAGTATGCCATCATAGTGATTTTATAATGATAGACCGCTAGTTCCGTATAGGTTAAGTATTCCTTTAATAACAAAATAAAAAAGTGTTATTTGTCCCCCCCCCCAGTATTTATTTTATCCTACCCAAAGGGCAGGCAAAAAATGTTAGACTTTTTGTAAAGTTCAACGTTCAATACTTTGTTGGTTGAATACCATACTTATTTTGAGAATCTTAAATGAATGAATACTACTACATAATACGGTCTCTCACCTCTCCCTTCTTGTCCTGCCAGGGGTTGGGGCTGACTCGCTCCTCGGCTTGGGGCAGGACAGGTGGGCCTTCTTCATCGCTCACACTGGAGGAGGACGAGGAGTCAGACAGGGGGACGGGGGAGCTGGCAGGACACTCTGATGGCAGGATCATACTGGCCGGCATCAGAGCCCCAGCTATCGCATCCCTAGAGGGGGGAAAACACAACATGTCCTGTCAACAGTTCTACCAGCAAATGACAATTACCGGGGTTCCCAGTCAGCAGATTCAACTATTCAGAGGTCATACACGCTCTCATTTCATCGTGTTCAGAATTCATGCCTCAGTAAGGGGGGTGGGAGGGTGCCCCTCATCTCTAGTTTGTAAATGCAGCAATTAGGATTTTAACAAGCGATAAACAAACAAAGTGGTTAACCTATCCTACTCTATGTACAATGGAACTGTACATGTAGAGACAATTCAAAGGATTCACTGATCAGATGTATGTGGCTTCTGGCTACATTACGGACTTTTGATCCTTTATTCTTGGCCAAGGTCGCCCTGACCGTCCAACGATCAAAATTTAAATATTAACGTCCCCAAAGCATCAAAGTCTGAGACACTTTACCTGATTTGTAGATGGTGTGTGTACTTTAATATATTGTAATGTTGCTTGATTTGCATGTAGTGTGTCTTTGTTGTTATTTTTATAGGCACAGAGCTATTCCCTGCTTTGATGCCTTTCCAAAACATTTTGTTGACTTGTTTTCAGACATTTTGTCCAAATAGCATGTCATTTTGGCTTTCCATTTGAAGGTAGAGTGAGTAGCGCAAAATGAAATGTATATTTATTTAAAAAAAACTAAAAAAGGGTGTTTAAATTGGACAAAGGTCCTTAGCTGGACCCGAACTGCGTGTGTTGCAAGATAAAAGTTGTGCATCGTAGCCTTCCGACCAACCAGGGAGAGCTCATGTAGACCACATACCTTGCATACATGATCTGGAGGGCTGACAGCACATGAGACAGAGCCTGCTGTTTGGCCGAGTTGCCATCCAGGCTGAGCAGGATCTTGGCCAGAGAGGGTCGATTAGACTTCACGCTGCTCTGTCCGCTCAGCTTGTTGTTCACTGCTGATGAGTCACTGTCTGACTGGACGCCTGTGGTGTACAACATCACAACAAGCAGACACACTGTTACTGTTACTGAGGGGAAGCACCCTGAACCAGATCCGCTCGTTATTAGCCCGTTTCAGAGCTTTCACTGCCAGTAGAATCAGCCCTGCAGTTCCAGTTCAACCTTGTGCCACCTCTTGATCAGAAAAGTAACGGATGTCCGCTGTCTAGACCTACAGATGCTGAGTGCCCATGTCGCCTATTGACTATCGCTTCCGCAGCTGTGCATGCAATGTTTCACAGCTGGAGAAAATTCTTTCATTTAGCTGACAACATGTGGAGAAAAAGCTATCCTTTTACTTGGGCCAGGGATACTTCGACATATGGCAGGAGGTAGGGTTTGAACCGGCGACAACCCCTGCAAACATTGGCAGACCACTCTACCTCCTTAACCATGGTAGCATAAAGGAGTATAGAAAGTGATTGCAAACTACCTTAATGCCAGCTTTAATTATGTCATAAGCATGCTTAAAATGATGTGTCAAATCCTATCAAATGCAAATAATTGACTAAAACATCCCTTTTCTGAGTTATGAATGTCGCTTAAGCTAAGATATTATTCATCATGAACAATAGTTATTTGGACAATAATTCCATAACTGAGCCCAGAAGACATTTAACTTTGATTTTTCAAGATTTAATTCCAAAACCTCTCTTTTAGCCATTTGATAAATAAATTCACTGGTCTGACAGTGACTTAACAGCTCCCCATTGTGGACAATCATTCTGCAGTCTGCTAAACATATACAGTACCGTAGATCTAAGATTGGGTAGGTGAAAGTGTGCTAATGGGCTGCAGGAAATGCAGGATTACCTAAATAGGATGCTCCTAGGGAGTCTCTAGCCGTCTGGAATAGTACTGGCTCATGAACCGAGGGCGTGGTGACATCCACAGTGGTCCAAGCTACGCTGTGTGAGGAGCCACAGGCCACTCGAGTGATCTTCTGTCCCTCCAGACCCTGCACCAGGGTGGGCTTCCTGTTCACTGTAGTGGTGCCGTTCCCCTGCTGTCCGTGGTCGTTGTCACCCCATGCAAACACCTGACACAGAAAACAAAACATGAATGGTTGCGGTTTGTTTTAAAATAGAAAGTTATCGGAATTTTCCATTCCATTAGATAAAACAGCTGAAATGTGTTTGAACATTTGTGATCGGGACAAAAGCCACGCTACAAACAATAAAGGCTTCGCTCTAAACGCTCAATCTTAACAGCCTCTCAAAGTGGTAAAATATTGAGTAGCTGTCTCTCATCATTAGAAGTTATGAGCTCAGCTAACATTATTACATTTGTTCAGAGGAAGTATTATACAAGATAAAATAAAATGTGTTACGGCAAAGGTCAGAAGTGCCAGGAAAAGTAGAGTGAGAGTCGATAAATAAACTCCCACTACAGAGTGGTGAGAGGAAGTCACACATCTGGAACAGTGCCATGGCAGTAAATGAGCCGAGTGCCTCGACGATGTTTATAATACTACTGGAGTTCAGTACAAACCTGTCCTGTCTCTGTCACAGCCAAACAGTGTAGAGCTCCCACAGCAACGTGGACAATCTTTTTGCCTCTCAGTCCCTCCACCATCTGGGGCTTACGCACATGGACATCGGTGCCGTGGCCCAATCGGAAATAGTCGCCTTTGCCCCTGTTTGGAAAGAAAACCTGTGAACATTCTCTGGAAAGAGAAAAGCACAAATGCTGTATGGTGACCTAGAGTTATTGTATCTCACCAGGTCCACACAACTCCAGATTTAGTGAGAGCCAATGAGAACTGTGCTCCACATTCAATCTGGCAGACACCCTGCCCGTTGAGCCTCTCAATGTTCTGGGGGATGTTGCAGCCCTCGCTGCCTCCACGACCCAGCTTCCCAAAATCCCCATCACCCCAGGAAAACACCAATCCTGGCAAAAATTTAAAAAATAATATAGATTACAAACTTGAAACGGAAACATATCTATCGAAGTCATGTTCTACCCGAGTTTTAAATATATTTTGTGGGGTCTTCATTGGGAGGGAGAACAGTTCTGTTTACATCAAAAGGTTTCTGACCTAAATTTACTGTCTTAAATAGTGACATACAAACAACACTGGAACTCAAACACAAAATACATTCAAGCATGTTAACCAAAAAAATACCTTCGTCAGTGAGGGCCAGAGTTTGAGCATCCCTGCTCCCACAAGCCACCTGGACAACACGGTGTCCCAGAAGCACTTTAACCTAGATGACAAAGACATGGCAACAATGAGTACATCGTCTTTTTTTTACAAAACTTCAGATTGTATATAGATTCACTGCAGAAAAACAGTCAAAAAACAAATCAAGTTCTACATGATAAAGTGAGATACTAGGGAGTATTTGTCTTACTTTAGGGCACTTAACAATGGTGTTAAAAGTTGAACATTTCGGCAGTGCTATTTATCTATCTCTGAGATACTAGGCTTAACCATCACAATGCCTGTAAAGTAAAGAAAGAAATGAGGTAGGATATTCACACGTACCAGTTTGGGCCTCAGCTGAGTGGTGTTGTCCCCATGTCCAAGGCGGCCATATTCTCCCAGACCCCAGCTGTAAAGCTCCCCACTGGAGGTGATGGCTGCACTGTGAGAGCTGCCACAGGCGATGTCACGTATGCGCTTGGTCTTCAGTGCCTCAATCAACCGAGGCTTGTCACAATTCCTTCAATTAAAAATCATACTTTACTTTAATCGCATCATTTGAAAAAATGCTTTTGATTGACAAGTTGGCATGGTGAACAAGTATTGACTTTAAGTATAACAACAATTAAGCTATAAATAAAGGGACCGCCATCAAGACATATGATAAAAAGCCTGGAATTTAATAATTAACTTGATGTATGTCCCCACTCAAAGAAGTCAGAGAAGGCATAGATATGATATGATACAACCAAATGTTTCTCTCTAGGAACATACATCCTACTGAAGTGTCCTAGTTTGCCGTCGTCTCCCTCTCCCCAGGAGAAGACCTTGCCGTCCACAGTCAGGGCCATGGCGTGGCGTCCCCCAGAATGCACTGCGACCTTCTTCACCACGTAGTTACTGAGTGCAGTGATCTGACGGGGGATTGGGATGGTCCCACTGGTCAGGCCCAGGCCCAGTCTGCCATTAGTGGCCTCTCCACACGCGTAAATCTTCCCCTCAACAGTCACTGCAACAGGGACGCAATTGTTTACATACATCACATGTTATATACAGCAATATAAAATATATACTCCAATTTCACCAATGTGACTCACCTGCAAAGAGGCTTTTGGAACCACCGGCCACTTGTACCACATTGAGCCCAGAGAGAGTTTCAGAGAAGGAGGGCACCTTGATCTGAGAAGGAAACAAACTAAACTGAATATAGAATGCAGCATTTTGAACCAGAGGCTCGCCCCAAGGACGTGTCTGCTCCCCTCTGCTGTACATTCTCTAGAACCACAGCCTCAAATGTGCTTATCATACAGTCAATGTTTACATGTTCACAAGACAGAGCATGGGCCTGTGTTGCAGGGGTAACTTGTGGAAAGTAATTTAGTCACTTGGCACTTTGGAGACATAACAATTAGCTTCTAAAAACATGTATATACAGCAATGATACAAATGAATTGCTAAGCATAGCATTTTATATCATTCTGAAAGGGGCAATCATTCTGCATTACGAAGAAGTTTACTTTTGATACTAGAAGTACATTTCACGACTAATACTTACACACCATAATTAATTGAAATACTGTTTACTTGTAATAGAGTATTTTTACAGCACAGTGTTGCAACTTTCACTTAAGTAAAGGATGTACATTCTTCCCTTCATCACTGATTGGGGGAAATGATACGTGGTTTTGCACATTATGGGGAAAACTATACTAATGGTAAAAGCTCATACAATTTCAAAAATAGCAACAAAAAGTTGAGAATCAAACAATGTTGTATATGAACATGTTAAATGGCTTTCTCTGGGAAAAAATAATGACACTCACATTTTCAGGTCATAACTACCTATGTTGCTTTTTTATGGAGAGAGGAATGTTAATTATACATTTGGCCATGGACTAGATAAGGATTTGGTAATAGAAACCTAAAGCAGCACCTTTGATCCCTTGAGTCCCCCCAGCTGGTCCTTGTCGTTCAGCCCCCAGACAAACACTTTGGTCCTGATGGTGGCTGCAGACTCCAAACCCGATGACTTCTTCCGAGCAAAACTAACGGACAAAACACAAACAACAAACAGTGAGATCCTGGATATGAATGGACACTTCATCTTCATTTGAATGTTAATGTCTTTATTGCTCGAGACTAAAAAAAAAAACAGCACAGTCGTGTTGAAGTAAGCTATATCAGGTCATGTACAAAACGGATATATCCAACACACTCTTAATATAGCTTAACCATGGTAACTCTTCATAAAGGCATTAAGCCATGTAACTGAGGATACACATACAAATCTATTCAGCTCTATATCCTCTATTTACTGGATCAATCTTCAAAAATGCTGTAATACAGATGATCTGATTGGCTTGAATCAGTGAAAACCTACAACCACACCGAACATATTTCCCCTCAATGGATCCAGCACTGTCATACTGTACCTCCCAGTGGCAGTTTTGTCATCGTCCTCCTCTTCATTGTCAGATGCCAGGAAAGGGACCGTGGCCAGGTCTTCATCCTCAGCTCTGATGCGTCCCACAATGCCCAGGCCGTGGATCTTACAGTCTATACCCGAGCTGCGGCACTGCTTGATGGCGATCTCTATGTATCTGTGATACTGACAGGAACATATCCGTCAAGTTATTACACTGCTACTTTTTTTGAGGCAAAAACATAAAAAAATAATACTTAGAAGTTAATGTAAAATGTCAATGTCTTCACCAACCAACCTCAGTGCAGTCGCTAAGTAGCAGGACAGTGGTGTCAGTGGGATTGATGTTTATACTCTTCAGCTCAATTAAGTTGTTCAAGGAGCTTCCACCTGTATATGAAGAATAAAACAATTACGTATGGGGATAGAAGTTGATTTGATGGAACATTTGCAAGTGAAGAGGTTGGCAGTGATACGGCTAAAATCACCACCAAAAAACACCACACTATTAAAATATCTGTTGCCTATTTGGTGTTAGTTTTAGTTGTGTGAGCAAAACATTTCTAAATGCTGCTTAGATCAATTATCTACTGTACATGGGGTTAGCCAGACTAGTAAACTTGTAAAAGAAGAAAAAGATAAATTGAACTCACCTGACACCACGACTAGTGAAGGCATGTAGCTGCTGTCCGCCGGGTCCACTACCATCTTCAGTCTGTGGACGAGAACGTCCGTGAAGAGCTCCAGGCGAATCCAGTGCTGTACAGCAAAGAATGACAACAACCATTGTCAGCTCATGCATTGAGACTAGTAAAGCTAAACTAAATAGACATGTAATCCGGTTTATTAGAATATGCAATTCAATCCCTTGCCTTTCCCTGCGAGCCTGAGGACTGCCAACACTGATCACTGCAGTCGATGAGGCGTAAGGCCTGGTTAACAGACGATGAGACGTTGAGGCTCTTGACAGCACGAGACCAATCATCGATGAGCATCCCGCGCTGGCTGCTGTGGTGCTTCTTCAGCTGTTTCCCTGAGCGGCCGCAGAACGCTGGAGACTGGCCTACATTTAGGGGGAAAGATCAAGAGATAGGTTTACACACTTGCACATCAGGGCTGAGAAATTCGTAATCGTAATATTGATTTATGTACTGTATGTATGCGATCTCATTTCTAAATGATGACGATTCACTCGCTCAAATTCCCCTATGAATTAAAATCATGCTGAATTTTCACCTATTTGCCTTGGATTGGTTCCATCTGCTATATAAATGGCAATCAACTACCCAATGTAAAAAAACAAAAACAAGCTATTAATTTACTATACACACAAACACCACAATAGATGTTCTAATATGACAGTGTTCCTCCTTGAAGCCCCAAAATGTGTGTACTGTAGACTTATGTTCTTAACCAAGAAGCTTTAAATACAGTGGTTGGTGGTCCAAACGGACTGGGTGCTAGGTTTGATTTATTTATATTATGAATTCTAAAGCTGTTACTTTACATTCAATGTTTCAGTAAATGTTTTTTGTTGAAAAAGCAAGAATTGTATGAGAGAATCGTGATATAGATTCTTGAGGAGAAAATAGTGATTCAAATGTGTGCGAGAATCACTATTTTCTCATCGGTGCATGTGCCACTCTATCCTCTATCCTGGGTGAATGTGTGACTCACCAGGCTCGTTGATTCTGCCAAAGGAATGCCTGGGGTTGTGTTTGCGGGTCTTGAAGCAGTTTTCACAGAAGTCAAAGTCGTCACAGTTCCTGCATTTGAACCTGGGGCCGTTGATAGGGAACATCTGACAGCCATCACACCTGCAGACAACACAGGTTGCATTAGAACAACATGTGCATAGTTCATTGGGCGGATAGAAACCTTGAACATGTCCGTACCTCACTCCAGGATGAACACTGGGCACCAGTTCCATTTCAGACAACAGGCCGGTCCAGTGGGACTGCTGGGGAAAGTCTACTATCACATCCTTTCCATTGGCACTGAAAGCTAAAACAAACCATTAAGCCCCATTAGTACAGAAAACAGTGGATCCAGCTAACAGCACCTATAATAGGGGTAGTTTGTTTGGATTATAAAACAGAATAAAATGAGAGAAGATACTTCATTTTAAAGCTACAAGAGAATAACCTACCTTTCACAACCCCAACACTCCTGTGAGTGACGGAGCCCCATTTGTACTTTGGCGTGGTGACCGTGGGTTTCACCCGCACTTTGTCTCCAATCTTTATATGGGACGGAGAACTTTGTGGTGGGAATCCTGGGGAAAGCGAACAATAACCAAATTAATGTCATAAGAGTGAGGAGGAAAATATGCTTCTTATCAAACCTAGCATCCGATCACATTAATGATAACACAATCTTACCAAATAGCTCGATGTGGATGTAGCGCACCCAGTACGTCCCTCCTTTCTGCTGCCAGTCACACTGCACGTTCAAGTCATGAAGGCCATCTCTGTCCAGCTTGATCACTTTGCCCACATCTCCGTCATACACTTCCTCATACGTTCTGCAGCACTTCACCATCATCCCCACCTACACACAATGTCAGAGGTCTGTCAGACTTATGACACGTTGTCTTACCGTTTACAAAATAAATAAAAGCTTTCAAAGTGTGTCGCTCTTACCTGAATGTTCTCTCTCACATACACGGCATAGTCATCATTGCTTTGGAAATCTGATCTCTTCTTAAATGTCTGGCTTTCAGTCACCACTGCACCTGGAGGCTGATGAAAGACGCAGGCAATTATTACACAGAAAAGCCATTATCGATTGAGTCAGCCTCATCATTGAGTGAGTGGTGAAAGAGAAAAGTAATGTACCGCGGGGAATGTGGGCTCGGCCTCCTCCAGCTCCTCCAGCACCTCTTCATCAGAGTATTCGTCTGACACAGTGTCCGCGTCAGACAGCTCAGTGGCGGGAACCTCTGGATGGTCCAGCAGCCAGCCCACCAGAGCCTCAACACCTGATGTATACACTCAATTATTTTTCCCAATCTCAAAAAACAATATATAGTGACACAAACATAGCAAACACATTTCTGCAGTCTAAGCTAGTTCTAGTGAAAGATCACAACAAAACACATCTGTTTAGATTAGCATGTCATCCACCTTTTCCACCCTCATTTTACGTGTTCTATGAAATGTTTTAACAATGTATTTGTTTTGCTTTAACTTATTTTTTTGTAAGGCATCATGAAAGGTGCCGAAAAATCAAATGTATTATCGTTATTATTATTTTTTACAGAACCTGAAGGTTTCAAGAGCCAGTATTCCAAGGCATTCAAACAATCCGGTTGGTGTCATATGCAACTATACCTGGGACACCAGAGGCACTGCCTGTAGTTCCAGACAGCGACTTCAAGGCATACTCGATGTTTTTGCGTGGGAAGCCCATCTCCATGAGCTGGACCACTATGGGTAAGGGAGGCACAGGGGAGGTCTTCTGCTTCTTCTGTTTAGGAGGGCGGACGTGCTGCACGGTGACGGGCGTGGTGGCCTCACTGGAGCTGCTCTCCTCAAACAGCGGAGAGGACGGGTGGGCAGATTCCACGGCCAGATACTGACACACTGCCAGAGCTGCAGCCTATATATACACACACACACACACAGCGAATACATCAAAACTAATATAAGAAAATAAGAAAATCTCCTTGCGATCCACTACCTGTCCGTACTGTGTGTGCACTGCAAAGAAATCCAGTGTTAATACTAGTGGTGGGCCGTTATCGGCGTTAACGTGCACGTTAACGCAAGACTCTTATCGGCGATAAAAAAAATATCGCCGTTAATCTCTTATTCCACCTCCTGTTCGGCTCAGGGGAGATAATAATAGCCGGGGGCCGTTGTTGACACTTGAGGAGCCTTTATTCTCTCACACACCCGCCGCTCTCTCTCTCCATCACTTGCCCACGACACAATCGGGTATTGGAACGCAGGGTGGGTGTGTGTGGCCACCGGTCGCCACGTGACTATAAGTTTCCAAGTTTTAAACACTTCTATCTCTTCAACGTCACCGTACCCGAATCCTAAATATCCCCTTAGCAGACGCTATATTTCATCGGGGGGAAAACTTTGTTTTGCGCCACAGTTCGGCCGTAATGCTGCTGCACACACACACACACAGACACAGACACAGACACAGGCGCACACACACACGCTGCATGTCAGAGAGGGGCGCTACCAAAAAGACGAGAGGAGCGGTTGGAGCAGTTGGAGCGTTTAGAGACACATGCGTGCACATTTATTTACATAAAATCGCAATCGCAGTCATTTGTGCAGTTATGTAAAATGTTTCACTAAGGAAAATTACAGAAAAAGTAACGCACAGTGACTTTGATGAGTAACTTTAATCTGATTACTGGTTTGGAGATAGTAACGCGTTAGATTACTCGTTACTGAAAAAAGAGGTCCGATGCCGGTAACGCGTTACTAAGTAACATCTTGTTGAACATTATTTATTTTCATCACCAATTATCATAGTAGAACAGCTTCCTCAAGCAGTTTGTGATGCATGTTGGAAACAGGAGATGAGCCCCTGGTCTGATGCGCCACCTGGCTTGAGAAACACGTTCTCAAAGACTTACTTTGAGTCATTATTTAGGAGCACAAAGACTTACTTTGAGTCATTATTTAGGGAGCACACACATATTATGAATGAATTCAAATGAGCCATTTTAATCTAGATTAATCTAGATTAATTCCAAAATTAATCTAGATTAATCTAGATTAAAAAAATTAATCTATGCCCACCTCTAGTTAATACACAGCCTAGGCTCTGTATATTGCAGGTAAATTGATAGCTATGGTGGGACCCTTTGTTGACATACCAGTTATAGAGCCTAGGTTGTGTATTAACACTGGATTTTTTTTTCAGCGCGAGGATCGTGAGGAGAATTTCTCTGACAAGCGTTCTCCAGAATCACTGACTCCACCTTTAAGACCAGGTGACTAAGGGGCCCGCCCTTTACACCGTGAAAATGTGACTGTTTTCCCGTTTTTGGTTTCAAAAGTTAAACTGTTCAGACGCAATTTATTGGAAATCTTCACTCATACACATGTTTTCAGAGGAAACAGGCCGAAATCGCTGTTGTATACATGGTGCCAAGCCAATAGTCAGCGGTGACACTTAGCCTTGTAGATAGCTCTTCCGGTACAATTTGATGCATAAAACCTTACTGTAACCGAAAATTAATGCCACTAACGTTCATAAAGCGTTTGGTGTAAGCTTAGGGTTACAAGTATTGTAAATGACAAGGTTTCTGTCCTCTTATTTCACCGCATTGAACTCGTGAAAACAGAAGTCATGTTGATAGTGAAGGGGCTTTGTGAGCGGCTACCTTCCTGTTAGGCCTGCTTCAAAATAAAAGTCAACTCATGTTTGTCCAATGAAATGCTATTAACGTTAAACGCCAGTGAAAGGCTTTTACTGTGAAGCCGTAGCCTTAATGCTCCTTTTGTGTGAACAGTAACTTAACGCTTAGCGCTGAACTATAGATAGTGTTTTTTAATGTTGAGAGAGCCGTGTCCCTGGCATATAGGTGGTGACACACGTTTATTTTGCTAGAAAAACCGGCAGAGCACAAATCTTTCCCCAGCCAAAGTGGTGGGTGGTCTCAATAACTTACTAATCGTTTAGACTAAATTGGCGAGTGTTATATTTAAGCCCTGCACAACACTCTCCGCTGATCACAGTGATGGTGCCGCGGAGACACCGTGCATGTTATGTTGTCTTCTAACTTTATAACTCGCGGTTTCATGCCTGCGTTTGCTGTTTTCATGTAAATTATATAGTGCATCCGCGAAAGTATTTTCGCGGATGCACCGTTTCCTGTTTTCGTATAAACAGCACCTAAAAGAAAAGTCTCTCAACTCACCTCCATCTCTTGCCTGTCAAAAATGGCTTTGATTGGGGAGGGCTGAGTAGCAGCAGACAGCAGCTGCTGCAGGAGGATCAGTGGAGGCAGGGGGCCCTCAGGGGACAAGTCACCCACCTCAGGAGATGAAACCACTGGATCATCTGCAAACAAAGAGGATAGATACTAGTACGGTACATAGATAATTGGTGGCTTGAAGTTCTAGTCGTAAAAAGTTTCCATCCGCCCACATGTAATTTTAGGGAAATTGCAGAGTTTGCGAGGTAAGCGGACTGATTAATCAGACACCGGTAAGATTGTCCTCCCACACAGTAGCTTATGCACTGTATCAAAATTATTTGTATTAATTGTGCAAACACAGCTCATCATGGCCAAGTGTCAACACAGTCTTCCCACTGGGAGCCATGATACCGGCCCAAAGCAGCAGAGTGAAGCAGAGTGTTTGGAGGGTCATTGCAGTTCATTAGGGCTAAGTAATAATTTCTACCTCATAAAA
The DNA here is from genome assembly GCF_949987685.1 of Ammodytes marinus. NCBI lineage: Eukaryota > Metazoa > Chordata > Actinopteri > Uranoscopiformes > Ammodytidae > Ammodytes > Ammodytes marinus. The sequence goes on from NC_137212.1 coordinate 28,074,700, forward strand.
AAAAAATCTGACTTTAATGGCAGTGCAGGTGTAGTCTACTGTGGGAGCTCAATTTGGGAAACAGCAGAAAGTGCATTTTTACTTATTGAAAGACTTCAGGGCTGAACTGAACTGAGCAGCAATACATTTCTATAAAGTCTGTCCCTGATAAACTCACTGGTTCCACTTTCTAGACTCAAGAAATACCACCCTTCACTAGGTGACTTCTTACCACTGGAGTTGGATCCAATGTCCACTACTGCAGCCTGGGAGAGGATCTGCCTGAGTTTGTCCTGGTGAGAGAGCAGGGCCCGAGATGCCTTTAGAATGTACAGCCTCAGCTGCTGGCACCGCAGCAGATGGATGTCCACCTGGTCAGCTGGAAAACACAATAGCTTTGAATCAATCCACTGGACAGAACCCCAGGCTTCACACATTATATCCAAGCATTCACCACAGCCTACAACGTTTGGGTATTGTCATTATGTGTAAAGAAGAACTAAAAACAAGGTATCTTTTATCATAAGCAAAAAGTCATGAACATTGTCAGGGAACTTATTAATACAGTCAATGATTTGTTTTACTTAATTTGATGTTTATAAGTCATATGCTTATGTGTCAGCATTAAGTCTACAGTGTTGTGTCTCAGAGGTGTGTGTACCTGTAAGCCCTCGACTAAGTGACTTCTTCATGCGTTGTTTCTCCAGTCTGCTTCCAGCGAGGCTGACCAGCTGGGCCCAGACAACCAGCATGGGTTCAGTGAAAGGCAGGTTCTGAATACTGAAGGTAACTACAGGCAGCTGTGGAAAATGGCATCAGAAAGAGAAAGATCAGTATTTTATTGTCTTATTAACTAGCTTGAAGTAAAAGCAGATGCTAATGCATTAGTTTTATGAACACATGAGCATCTACACACTTCCATACCGGTTTAAGATGGCTGAGCAAGCAAACCCTGCAGGTCCTCATCTCTTGAAATTGCACAGTGATGCGTCCTTTGGGGGTGATGCGAGTGACTGTTCCCTCTCCATATTCCTCATGTATAACTTGGCCTCCTAGCCTGAGGCGCCCATCGATTCCTCCAATGACTGCAAGCACTGCCATCAGACTGCCCACTCTAGGACCATCCGAATCAGGAAAAAACTCCTCCAGGAAACACTGAAAGAAAGAGGGGACATTTACTATCACCATTTTGTTAGAACAGATTTTATCAATGAAGCTACAATGAAAGCACTAGTGTGAGGGAACCTTTTAACACACCCCCACACAAACAATCCATAAAACTGTAATAATTCTTACGGCTTCAGACTGGCATCCTGCCATAACATCCCCAATGGAGCTCAGCTGAGCGTTGATGTAATCATTGATCATGCTGTTCCACTGGCCAAGAGAGTGCAGAGTGCGCAGGACGGCCACGATCTCCTCAGCCAGTGTGCTGCTGTGAGTGGCTGTGAGAGATGCCTGAGGGCGGGACTTCCTCCTTCGCAGGGAACCCTCTGTGCACAGGAAGACGCCATTTCAAATAAAATACATATAAAAAATAAAAAAAATGCTCAGTTTCAGCTAAGAGTCCCAGTGTTATTGATCAGCATACCTCTGAGAAGTGGCAGGTCTGAGGAGCAGGTGCTTAGAAGGCTTCCCAAGAAGTTGAACAACTTCTCCACCAAGAACTTCATGTCGTGAGAGCGCTCCGTCTTATCCCACGAAGGTAAGACTGCCTGCAGGAGACGTAGTGCCAGGATCTGGAAACACACAAGACAAGTGTTGCTAGTTGGTTTCCATTCTGAAATGTTTGGACAAATAGATAATACATCCTGGTGTTCCCCCTTTTTATCACAATAAGTTATTATTCAGCTGTCTTTTATTGCACAGTTGATCAAATGGTTTATTCTGGCAACTCGGCTTTTTAACATCTGTTAAAGGTGGGGTCAGCATCACTAGAGAATGCTTGTTTTCAAACTCCCTTTTTGTCAAAATGATTGATTATCTCCTCACAATTCGTAACATGTCCGTTTTGTGTGTGCGCTGAAAACAAGATCCATTGTTAATACACAGCAAGGGCTCTCTAAACTGGAATGTAAACATAGAGCATGATCACAAAGAAAACCACTGTAGCTAGCAACATAACCGTTTTTGTCAAAATGTATTTAGTAAACTGCATCCCAAACAGCACAGGCTCATCTGACACAATGATGGAAACTCTCCCACCTGTCTCTGCAGAGTGACGGCATTGAAGGACTGGTGTCCCTCCACGATGCGGATCAGCAGGCCGATCCATGCGGAGGTGCTGAGCGTGCCGCACATCTGGGGCATGAGAGCGATGCTGCGTATGAAGCCCAGCGTACCCCAGCTCCTGTGCTGCTCCCGGGACACCAGCCTGTGGGAGTGACAGCCTGACAAACAGAGACGGCTCCGTTTACCAATGAGATAAAAACCCAACCAACTTTTCTGTTAAAAATATAAAGTGGTTATGTATCAACATGGTGGTTCAGCTACCTGACTTATCATTAGCTCCACTTTCCACCAGCATCCTCAGTAGCCCACAGAGGGTCCGTGTAGCGTCTGTTTGCAACACCTCTGCGTAGATCCCAGCTGACAGAGACAGTGTCTTCAGCAGATTGACTGTGCTGGTTAGCATCATAGCTGTGGGGTGGCTGCTCTTCTCCATCAGCTCACCTTCTGTAATGAAGAGAGGAGAATGTCATTATTAAAACTTTACACTTTGCTTGTAGCTGTAGGTGATTGGTACTGAGTATATACAGTATTGTGGACTGGCCTATGTCATCCTCTGTGTCCGAGTCCTCAGCGGGGGGCTGTGCAGCTGGCGGGGGCTCTGCCAGCTTCAGGTCATATTTGCCCTCTTTGCCCATCCTGTAGGAGTTGGTGCTGCTGGTGTCCCACTGCACCCTGATCCAGCCATCCTCACCCAGCTCCCCTATGACCCGACCCAGACCTGGGGCTGGACCGTCCTGCACAGAGCACCAACAGGATCAAACACTGAACACCAGGATTTTCTCCCCTGCTATATTGACCATGTCCACCAAAGGTATACGATATTTTAGAAACGCATTCGCCCCATATGCTTGAAAAGATAAATCCCGTACACAGGGCAGTAGGTGGCGATGATTCACTTCAAACACCATAAAAGAACATTGTGAGCGTGCCCATTGAGTGTCTTCTTGAGCCAACAGAAATATGAAAAGGAAACTGGAAATGGCAAAAGCAAAAAGCAGAGAGGATTGATATGTTTGGACGGATAATATGGTGGAGTAGTTGCTGCTTTAGGTTACACTCGACTATACATTTGAAGTACCAGGAACACGCCATTTAGACCAACAGTACCGAACGGACAGTACATGTGAACAACAATTGCCATTGAGGTCATGAGGCCAGCGTTTCGCCAAAACCTCCGTTTCACCGATACACACAAATATAAACAAAACAGACTTTTCAAATATCTCCACTCTTGAGGGCATTTTCCAAAAACTCTGTTTTCAGTTATCTAGAACTCTGTTTACCACTGTTGGTAAAGATTAATATAAAAGAAGATTCTTATACCTGATCTCCCCATTTCCAGTCCACTCCCCTCATAACCCTGGTGCCTATCTTCATCATGGCAGCCAGCTCAGGGCCAGAGGCAGGTAGAGGAACAGGGGCAGCCTCCTTTCTGGACTCCTCCAGTACTGTGGCTGAGCCTCCCAGTGCACATAAACTCAGGTCCTCCTCATTGCTATCTGTGCTGGGCCCTGGAAAAAACAACAATAGACCACACATCAAACCCCTCCATGCATAATAAATATTTTAATCTGAGCAGCCTTCATGTATTTGGACGGCACTCACCAATGAGCCTGAGTATACTCTGTGTGAGCGCCAATATGCCAGAGTTCAGCAGGAGACTGAGGCTGTTGGAGCCATGTTTGAGGGAGAGCATGTGTACCATGGCCAGAAGGAAGCGGGCTTGCGGAATGGTGCCAAGACTTGGTCCTGCTGGGTTCTCATTGGTGATGGTCTGCAAGGGCACAGGCTGCACACCTAGTAACAACAATGAGTAGTCAATGAGTTAGTTTGTGTGTGCTCAACAGGTAAAACTATATTGTACCACAGTCAAGTTTTCTGAGATGAAACAAACCGTAGAAGCACAAACTCACCGAGCTCTTTGAAGCGGGCGCCGGCCTCCAGCAGGATGTTGCGAACATTATGGATGGCCCATGAGTACAACTTGCCAAAAGTCACCTCCAAAAGCATGCGGTTGAAGGGAGGGATCAGATCCAGATACTTCAGGCAGTCAGACAAAGGCTCTCTGCAAAGGAGAGTTGACACTTTAGAACGCTTTATAATGGATTGAATTTATATAGCGCTTTTCAAGGCACTCAAAGCACTTTACAGGTTCCATTCACACACAGTCATACTGGTGGGGGTAAACTACATTAGTAGCCACAGTAGTCATACACATTCACACACCAGGCGAGGTGGGTGAAGTGTCTTGCCCAAGGACATAACAACCATGACACAGGTGGCAGAGCAGGGATCGAACCGCCAACTCTTGGATCATTGGCCAACCCGCTCTACCACCTGAGCCACGGTCGCCCCTTATATCTGTCCTCATCACTATGGGTGAAAGTGTTGCCCTCACTACATCAACATAAGCGTTTTTTGCTCACATGAATGGATGACCACTAAATCATAGTTTAAGAAACCAACTAAGAAGATATCAATTAATTATAGATAATAGATATATACATTTCTTATTGTCCTTTTTACCATAGAACCAAAACTGTTGGCTTACCCAATGTTGGTCCCTTCTGGTATGACCCTTTGCCAGCCACAGAGCATTGCATACTGCACCGATGGCAACAAGAAGCCTTTTGAGGCCAGCTTCAGCATAGTGTCGATGCCCTCCAGTCTCACCTCTGCCCTCTCCAGCTATGAGGAAACAGAGTTAACATCTGTCAATGCTTCTCTTCCTCTTTACGCGTTAAAAACAAATCGAATACATTTGTGCTGCTGTCCCTCATTAGTTTAACATTGTATCATAACTGATGGTCTGTTGTTCACAATCACCTGTTTGAGAAGACACTTCCTCATCTTCTCGACATCCAGGGGCTCCTCTTTCAGTGCAAACTCCACAATGGTGACCATAAGGCTGGACTGAGAAAAGACACCATGAACACTGTGTTTCAGCCACCTGTACTTCTGGGCATGGGCCACAGTGTTGAGAAGCGGCTGCCACTTGTCCTGCTGTCAAGTAAGAAAAAACAGTACAGGAATGTGAAACTGAACTTGACTTACTTGGATCAGTGTCAAGTGCAGTATAACAATGTAATGATACAGTATATAGTACATACTAGTTACATATTTTGGCTAAGCCCGTAACCTGTAAGTTAGTCAGTCTTAATGTATGTTGGTATATCGTGTCTAAAGCACTGGGGTTTTTCGATGTTCTTAATTTCTGGCGGAAGATGAACTATTTGTGATTCAGTAGTCTCCTCATAAGCGTTTATATTGTCAAAATTGCCCAACAGAACATTGAGAAAAATAACCTTTATAAGAATTTAAAAACTAAAATGGATTGCAACAATAAAGCCTAATCTTACTACCTTGGAGGTCTTGCTAGCGGGGGATTTCCTGTCAGCAGGTGTGGGGCTGATGTGAACATTGAGTTCCTCTTCATTGGTCCCTTCATTCTCCAGCTTTGGCTCTTCTATGTCGGCAGAATCTGACTTCTTAGGCACTGAAAAACAGAAGGCGAATAAATTAACCCTGCGTTCCAATCCCCATACTTTAATACTATTTAGTATGCCAGAAAAAGATTTAGGACGTCCCAACACATGCACGTCAATTGTAGTATGCTGAAAATACATAAATGCCCCACTAACTCCTATAGCATTTTGGAGTATTCGTCTTTATTCTTGACATTTCTCAACATAATGAAAAAAAAATCTTCCTTATCGGATTTTTTTTTCTTCTGTACTTGAGTATGTAGTGTAGTAAAAAGAAAAAGTATGTAATTTGGAATGCAGGGTAGGTGTAAGTGAAGATAATAAAATCACTGTGTACTATGCCTTTGAATAACTCACCTCTTTTTCTCCTGCGGTCCCTGATTAGTTTCTGGACGATCCTCCTCCAGCGCGGCTGGGAGCTGAGCAGCTTGAGTTTGGACACTATGGACAGGTCGTTGCTCACAGCGGGACGCAGCTCGTTGAACAGGAAACGCAGACGCTCAATGACGGGGGCACACACCTCCTTATACGAGCGGCCTTGTTCCTGATGGGTCTAAAAAGAAGTGGGACAAAGCACACACAGTCATTGACAGATCCAATATTCTCTGTATCACAAATGACCTGCACAACATCCTCCACTGAGGAATTAGTGCAATGTTATTGTGTTTTTTGTTATGATGATACTTTTCTTTTATATAGTACACAATGTAATGATCGTACCTTGATTAAAGAACACTTTGCCTGGTAGACCATGCGGCACACGTCAATCACAGATTTAGGGAGGGACCTCTGTTTCCCTTGGTCCACACCCAAGGCACATTGACTGACAAGTGAAAGTGCAATGTGACCTGTGACAAAAGGAGATTTTACAATTAGCTGCATCATGTACAAGAGTACAGAGTTGTTTCAGTGCTGCTTCAAATAAATGTCAGATGCAAGTAAAAAGCCCATTCAAGGGCAGTCAGAGGCTAAATTAGGCTCTGTTTATTCCACCTCAAACAGCCTGTCTGAGAGCAGTTGCTAGGTTACCGAGGTCTTGATGTTTCAGCAGGCAGCAGAGCAGCAGGCGGCCGACTTCCTCCACGGGATGTTCCAGGGGGAAGGTGATGGGTGTGATAAGGTGGTACTGCTTACAGCAACGCTCTATTTGGCATAGGAAGTCCTAGAATGTAACGACAAGAACAAAACATGAAGGCATGGACACATTTTTTTTTCCAGCTTCACGGATACTGTGTAGCCACGCTATATGGTCTTGAGTCATGGCTGTCATGCCTGTACCTTCACAGTGTGGTCCTGAGTGTTGTTGTCAGCAATGGCCTGCAGGAAAGGCTGCGCGTGGTCACTAAGGGTTATTCTTCTGGAGTAGAGTTTTTCCTTGTCCGGAGTGGTTGTACCCAGGGAACTGCAGTGGTCTTCATCCTTCTCTTCATTGTAGTTGTAGTGGATCTGACTGGTCTGCAGGCCCCCGGAGAATATGGAGGACTGGAGCCATTCTGCACAAAGAGATAAAAAAAATATTACATTTTAAACCAATTAAAATGAAGACTTTGAAAGACACATCTTGATTTTCAAACCGAGTTGCTTTAAAAATCATTGAACCCACTGGCACATTCAATCTCCATGGGTGAGAGTGGGGTGCTCTTGGCCAGGTAGGATGCGTGGAGACCCAGCAGCAGACCCAGGTTCCTCTCTGTGTCTATGAGCGGGGAAGAGAGACTGCTGAGGTCTGGAGTGGTGACTGTCTCCTGATTAGGCTGTGGATGAGAGAACATCAACAAATATATCAAGCACTAGAACCAGTTATGAATGACTATTCATTTTGAACATGTGTTTTGGAATACTATAGCTGTTACCTCCATATACTGGCCCACACAGAAGGCCTGCATTGACTCCCTGGTGTCCTCAAACTGCAGAGCAGCTTCCAAAGCAACCACTGGGTCCTCTCCTGCAAACTGGGCTGCAAAAGGAGATGTTTGTTACTCCACGAGGACAACCATCCAGTGACATCAGGCATAAGTCAGTAAAAGTATAGGTCTCAAAAGGAAGAAGAAAAAACACACATCTTATTGTAAAAATTAATTTTTAAACATTACCCAGGATACTGTTTCCTGCCAACGACTGGGACTGAGCCTGGAAGTCCTTGATGTCATAGACCTTTCCATCAATGACTGTCCAGAATCCGCCATCTTTGTTGTGGTTCTCCAGGTCAGCCTTGCGAATGAGGGAAACCTCCTCGTTGTTTTTAGAACTTTGGCCTGTAAAGAAGGACCCTGCCACAGCAGAAGAAGAGTTAGTTACATTCATAAATACATGACATGTAACACTGATCTCATTTTCACCTCAAATTTAGGATTCTGATCATTTCAAATCATTGTCATTGTACGTCAGACACAAATGGTGTTGTACCCATAATGCCTGGCCAGGCCAGATCCTCATTATCATCCCTCTCATGTCCTGGGGCCAGGTGGTTGAACCGGTCCAGGTGCTCCAGGAGTCCAGCCAGCAGAGGGATGGAACCCGTCTCCTGCATCAGACCTGCATCAATGGTGAGGAGGAGGACGATGGACACCACCAACTCTGGAAGCAGCACTCCTATCAAACGACAAACAGCAAGGCCTCAATAACGGCCTTATGACTTCTTCATGCACGCAATTCATGTTGCACATGAACACTCAGCACTTTATGAGAGAGGGATTACCAGTTAGATCTCCTTCAATAACACGAGAGACCTCAGCAAAGTGGCGGCGACCAGTGGAGGCAATACTCGTGGCCACTGGGAGGATGTCTCCAATGTGAGTACACAGCAGGGCAATGTACTTCTTTAACAGGGAACCGACACCAAGAAGCTCGGGATCTGTAAAAAAACAACAGAGATCAAATACTACCCATCTAGATTACATTTTAAGACGTCATAGCTTTGTTTCTTCTCCAGACGACTACAGAAAAACCTTTGGGTTGAAGTACATGACTTACTGTATCCATTGACGTTCTCTTCGTTGAAGCCCAGGTAGAGCTTGCTGACCAGCAGCCTCTGGAAGCGCAGCAGCAGGTCCAGAGAAGCAGAGCGCTCTTTGCTGACATGCTCTGCTTCTTGATAGTTGGAGATGCGTCGAGCCACATCCTTCAGCCTGGCGATGGTCTGGGAGGCGATGTTCCTGCAGAAATCACATGTGTAAAAATGTGTAAGCAAAGCGTTCACTCTGTATGGTGACATAGGCGTAGCACGATTGAGGGAAAAAAGAGCAGGCACCTCAACAGCTGCTGTACAAGCTGCACCAGGGGCAGGCTTTGTTTCCCCGCTGACTCGTAGATGCCCGTGTTGATGAGGTCTTTGTCCAGCATGGTGCGACAACGTTGCATGGTGGAAGCATTGGCCTCCTGCTCGTCGACCTCCTTCTCCTTCTGAGCCTCTTTTTTGGCTTCAATGTCCTGTTTTAGAAGAAAGAAAATCACAAAGTGTCATTCATGTATCCAGTGAGGGGATTATTTCAGTTTTAGTTCAGCAATGTGGGAGCCGGAGATTTTAACCATTAATGTCTCAATCTGTCTTAATGTCTAGGGCGAGACTTTGGCATTTGGCATGGTTCAAACAATACAATTTTCCCAAAGAGCGAGAGCTTAGGGTAGGCAAATCATAATACAGTTACTGAAAACTAAAGTTAATCTGAATCTCAGCCTGAAATCTTCATCTACATATTTCCATCTAAATAGACAAAACAGTGTGGTGAGAAAAGAGAGAAGAGTGATGACTGCAGCATTAAACACACTGACCTGTATCTCAGCAGTGATGGCTGCATTCAGTGCAGACTCCAACCCTCCATCAGCCATCAAGCTGCTGACCAGCAGGTCAATCATGAAGCGACGTCCAGGGCTCACACTCATCTCATTTCCAGATGCTGGAAAGAAATCATTTAAACCTCAGTGTTCCTAATATCAAACATTTGTATTTATTTTTTATAAAACAATACACAGTTAATGGAGTATTTGGAAGCCAATGTTAATTTTGCACTTACCAGCATTAGGTAGAAGTGAGGACAAAGCCCTGGCCCTTTCCTCAGCAGTGGGCAGCAGCACTGACCAACCACTTTGGAGAACTGCCTGGGCAGCTGCCTGTACAGTATTGAGCACCCCAGCATTGCTAGCTAGAACTACCACGGTTTGTTTGAGGTTGTTAAGCAAGACGCTGCCAAGTCCCAGGCCAAGCTCTTCTGGCACTACCTGGTTACTGATGGCTGCGTGGAGCTGAAGAGGGAGGATTTACAGACATTATGAGCAGAAGTCCAATAAGTGTTAACTGTTGAAAATGTTAGAAATGATTGGGCACATTTGTGTTGGTTAGACTAGGCATGAGAGAAGGTGTGGAGTAAATCTAAAGCAGCTACAAGTAAATGACACAACTGTGATGACTGTTATTCAGCATTTATATTAATGATCTCCCAGATGCATGTGATGGAGTGGAGGCTTTGATGTATGCAGATGACACAGTCCTCCATACATATGGCAAGGACGCAGCTGATGTTGCTGCAAAACTGTCAAATGCAATGGAAAAAGTTTCAGCATGGCTACATGATTCATACCTTACATTAAATGTGGATAAAACAGTCACAATGTTTTTCTCAAACAAAAGACACAATGGTGAAATGCCCAACATTTCTGTTAATGGTCAAATCATAAAACATGTCAAAGAGGTTAAATACCTGGGTACCACATTGGATCCCACACTGAGTTTCAAGAAACATGTTAAGAGACTGAACCAAAGCTTGAAATTTAACTTAGCCAATTTCAGACACATCAGAGGGTCACTTACAACGGAGGCATCTATGATATTTCTTAATGCTATGATTATGTCTCGTATTAGCTACTGTATAACCTGCTGGTCTCTGGCAAACAAATCAACATTAAAATCAACTGAAAGTCTACACAAACAAGCTCTTAAAATATTTGACAGAAAATCCCAACAATATCACCACCACTGTCAAATACTCTCCCATTACAACATACTAAACTTTGAGAATTTCGTCAGGTACTCGTATATCCGTATGGTTCAAAAAATATTAAACAATAGTGCTCCCCCTCCCTTGAAAATGTTTGTCAAGCTCTGCTCTGAAACTACCTGTAGAACTACAAGGTCCACCACTAGGGGGGAGTGTAGAGTCCCTCAAAAAAAAAAAAAAAAAAAATCAACATTTGGTCAGTCCTCTTTCTCCTACAGAGCAATAAAAGAATGGAACATCATTCCAAATGAGCTGAAAGTGTTGGCAGACTTTCACTTGTTTTCAGGCCAACTTAAGAAATGGATTGTCAATAACCAAACCTGCACGCATTAGTTTAGTCTTTAAAAGTCCTCGTTTTAAATGATAGTTTTATCTCAGTGTAATTTTAAAATGGTGATTTCATGTGTGCCATATAGTGATGTGATATGTATATATACTGTATATTGTTGTTGTATTCTGGGTTGACCTGCACAGGGACTGCAGATGGAAATGAGCAAACTGCTATAATCTGGTACAATGCATCTTTTCTCTGTGAGATTAATGTTACTTTGTACATGGTCCCTGACAAATAAAATAAACTAAGAGATTATTGGCCTACCTGGAGCCGGAGCAGGTTGAGAGTGGCGACTACCATGCACTCCTTCTCCTGTGGGGGGGGCCAGTCTGAGCTGCCGTCCATCCCCTCACTCACTTGTCTCAGGAGCAGGTCCAGCTGCTCAAATGTCATGGGACAAACGTCCACCACAAAGGGCAGACGCTGCCCAATAGACCACTCAGAGCAAGAGGACCAGGCGAAGCTCTGAAAGCAAAAGTGGTATATATGTTTCCTTTCAAGGCTATAAAGTGTCACGTTTCCTTGACACTTACTTTTGCAACCAGCCATTACTGTATTAAGTCATTACATAATGTAATAAGTTCTTTCATTATGGGCAAAAAGCGAATACATTATTGGTTCAGAAATGTTATTACATACTTGGCAAATGACTACCTTATCCGCTTTTAATACATTATTAGCTGCACCAGCATTTTTAAATGATTGAGGACAGTTCATTACCTGTCCTGGGCCACAGGAGATTCCCACTATGTGTTTAGAGTTGAGACTTGGGAGTGCCTTGGGCTGCTTCTTGTTAGAACATAGTGTATCAAAGTGTTGCAGCTTATCATTGCTGCCCCAGCTGTGCACCTCTCCGTCGTCGGTGAGGGTTAGACAGTGTGTCGAGCCAACAGCGATATCCACAACTTTCTTTCCTGGTTGCGAAAAAAAATGAAAGACAAAGATCAGTCATTGTATTTCTAAAAGCTGCTGAAGACATTATAATAATAATAATAATAGTCAACTCACCCTGTAGACTGTCCAACAACTTGGGGTAGCGCACATGCTCATCTGTGCCATGACCTAGCCGCTGGTTGTCTCCCTTTCCCCAGGTGTACACTTGGCCGTCTTTGGTGAGGGCCACTGAGAACTGGCTGCCACAGCACACCTTAACTATGTCCAGGTCCTGCAGTTTCTCCACGAGTTTGGGTGTCTTGCAGCCATCACTGCCTCCTCTGCCTAGTTTACCATAGTCTCCGTCGCCCCAGGACCACACCTGGCCTGTTGGAAACACCCAGATGTTAAATGGTGATTTAAAAATACTAACCCTTCAGTTTGGGTGATGCTGCTGAGACGCCAAGGCAAAACAGACTGTTTATCGTTCTTACCATTCTCTGTCACGGCAAGTGTTTGTGCATCACCACTTCCACAGGCCACATCCACCACCTTCAGTCCCTTCAGCGCTGTCACCAGCATAGGTGTGGTCTGGTCCTCACTGGAGCCTACAAAGCAAGTCAGAAGATGGATGCTATTTTAGTTATATTATTTTATTATTCAAACTGAGGCTGTGTCCAGAAGGTCAATGCAGGTGGAGCGTACCATGGCCCAGTCGACCGTAGTTCCCTCGTCCCCATGTATAGAGTTCGCCATCAGCAGTAATGGCAGCGCTGTATGTGCTCCCGCAAGCAATGTGCACAACTTGCTTTCCTGTCTGTTTCCCATTGAAGGCTGCAATCATGGTAGACTCTTCTAGATACCTGATAGAAAGTAAAAGAGGAGATGTAGCAGACTGAAATGCTCCTCAGGCAAATACGAGAAGCTCTTCAGGGATTTTTCTAATCATCTTCACAAGTCCTCATGTAGGTCTCAAGCATCGTTTTTAGAATGAAATAAAAAGTTAGATATTTTGGGATGTTTTTGTTCTTGCTTTGTGTCAGTTGTGAAAACTGTTGTAAAAGCATAAAACATTAATACAATGTCCTATACTTCAGGGATAATGTGATGTGTCATTTTAGCATTGGTTTGCTCAATAAATACACAAAAAGCTGCTTATTTTATATGAGATGACACAATGGAAATGAGGAGGTGGGGTGACCCTTATAGAGATTGAGCTATCTGTAGCTCCTTACGTGGTGTCTCCATGTCCAAGGCGGCCTCCATCGCCACAGCCCCATGAGAACACCTCCCCATTGGACGACAGGGCCAAGTAGTGCTGTCCATCAGGATGAGCTGCTAGCTTTACAATCTTTCTGAAGCTCAGAACATGGATTAGCATTGGAGCCTGCAACAAAATCACTCTGTGAGTCAATCTGCAGAAGACTAGGAAATGGGTTCAGCTACTGGCTTTTTTTCCAGACGTTATTTTAATAGAAAGAGTACATTATTAAACAGAAAACACACAACTGACCAGGGTCGTGCCCTTGTAGTTTTGGGTGTAAACAGCCCCACTGCTGGACAGGATGAGAAAGCCCTTCTCTGAACACACAATCTGTGAGACTCCAAGGCTTGACAAGCCTTTACACTGGATGGGCCCATTAATATTGGCATAAAGCTTCCAGCCCAACAGGCCCCAGGCAATCACCTCCTGCAAGGTCCCCTGGAACAAAAAGAAACACAGACAAAGTCAGTCATTTTTTGATTGTTTGCCAATTTGGATGTAATATTTCCTTTGACAAAAATACATAACCATACCACTTGTCATTGCTGTCGGGCGGTACTACAGTTTTTAAAACAAATTAACTCTGCGTTCATAAGATCTTTTTAATACTTTTCATTGGTTAAAACTTTATAAAAACCCACACACAGATGTGAAGTTTGACCAATAGCACTGATTAATGAAGAAAAAGAAAAATGTCAAAAAATGGAAATACAAGGGTTCCGTTAGACAGCGACGATATGTGTGTAAACAAGTCACGCCAACTATTCACATTTCATTAAGTTTTTCCAAAGGAGGATTCACACTGATTTTGACCATTTTTACCCCTCCACGAGGCCAGAGGCTTTGAGATATTTTCTTCAGACTTTGCAGAATTGTCCACCCTGACACAATGGGGAACTGATTAGATGTTGGATGTCATAGGACGAAATATCTCATGAACCCTTTGAGGGATTTTCTTCAAACTTTGAACAAATGGCGACACTGACCTAAAATGAAATGATGAGATTTTGGAGGTGATAGGTCAAAAGGTCACTCTGACGTCAAATCTCATTAAAACAATATTTTAAGAACGGATTAAGGGATTATTTTCTCAAATTAGCACAATGACACTTGGACTCTGGGTTGAACTGATTCGGTTTTGGACGTTGAAGGTCGAAGGTCAAAGGTCACTCTCAATAACATATAGTCAGGTTGCAGGGAACTTGTAGCTTCACAGGAGCTTTACCTGCTTTTAAGCAACATTGTACTTTCACGGTTCAGCAATTGTTTGCCTCGCAGAGACGTATAACCGCAAGGCAGTAGTTCTAGTTATTTATGCCTTCTGTCCCAACCTACCAGACCAGACACAGATTGAACACCCAAGAGATGGATAGATAGATAGATAGCATCACTGACTTAAAAACCAAGATAACTCATCATTAAAGACTACCCAGTTGATAATAAGGGTTGTGACCTTGTGTGAGGTGGGGGAGTTGCAGTGTGGAGGGCTGCAGGGAGAAGCCAAGCGGTCCAGGTGAGCCATGATCACCACAGCGGTCTGCCGAAGGTCAATAGCCAGGTCGTTATCCTGAGGCAAGGTCAAGTAGCGCAGGAAACTCTCATTTGGACTCAGAGGGGCTGTGAGGATCTGGAAGTTAAAGCAAATCAGCAACAAAGTACTGATTAGCTTGATACTCAGCCGGGAGAAGGACAACAGGGATATTCATAAGATTCACAAGGCAACACATGAGGCGACAGATCTTGATTTAATAAAATGTAGTTTTAGTGCTTTCTAGTTCCCTCACTATCCTATATTACAATGGTAGAAAAATAAACATTGTTTGATTCCTTATAATGTTCTGTTGTCTAACTGTACTGTCACTGAGATACACAGTCGTGGGTTTTGGGGAAAGGCCTTTCACCTCAGTTTCCTCCTCAGGAATGGGCTCCTCCTTGCTGCTGTGTATGTTGTGAAAGCGCTGCAGGAGGGGCAGTAGAGGGGCGCTGGTGCCCTGGGTGGAGCGCTCGTTGTCCATCTCTCTGGTGCCGCTCTCCCACAGGCGCAGGAGCAGCAGCACAGCAGACAGCAGCTGACTGGAAAGATCATTTTCACCAAGACAAAAAAGATAAAGTTAAGACAGCATTTATTTTGGACTTTTTTAGGGCCCTATGAAATCCGTTTTATTTTTTTCCAAATTCCATTTTATTTTTTCACAAATTCCGTTTTTTTACAATTAACTCTCATTTCGTCATCAGAACGAGTGTCTAATTATTGCGAACAAATAATATTCTAACAATTTAATCAGATATAAGGCTGAAAATCACAACATTGCAGTTTTTTGTGCTTAAAAAAAACGAAAAAACAAATCTGTTGGGTATAGGCTATAACAGAAAATAAAGCCATTCATTTTGTGCTTCAAGTGAAACATTAAATATTATTTTTACATAAATAATAAAGTCCTTTTTTAAAGTACTTTTCAAGAAGCTGGACTAGAGTGAATATTGGACAGGCTTTATAGGTCCATGGCTTTTACCTGTGGGACAGCGCTTCACCTAACAGCTGGCTGCAACACCAACCTACAGTCTATTGTGCGACGGAGAGCTAGTTATCATTAGCATCAGCGTTAGCCGACATCACGGCAAAAGCTGAATAATGTAACACATTACACAAGTTACACTACATGAAAACAACGGGCTGTAGACGCTAGAGTTATAATTGCGTGTAGGAAACATTGTTGAGACTGGAATGTTGTACCACAGCGGCCGTTCCATAATACAGCACTCCCTTTAGCAATGGCTGAATATAAGACCTCCCTGTGCTGTGTATCTGCGGGAGCGAGTGGCATTAATAACTTAAAAACAGTAAACGTTTAACATGATTACGTGCTTTTAGATGCTTTAATCATATGCCGAATTTATAAACAGACCATATTATTAACAATAAATTAAGTTATGTACATGTCAGAGTTACGTACATGGATACATTCACAAGTAAACATTGAATAGACAGATTTGTGAAGGGGGTTTGGCGCTGTGTGTTACATTAGCGATCGTGCAGCCAGGCTCTACTTTTCACGGCAGTAGTTTGGTCTTTAGATGTCGCCAAACCAAAATTCCTCCCTAGTTCTGCTTTAATTTCAACCGTGTTGTTTCCCTTTGCCTTGGAAATTGAATTTCACCAAAACAATGGCGAATTCCGTGACATTCCGTGTTAAACAGTAGATTCCGTTTTTATTGCCCAATTCCGTGATTCCGTCCGTGTTTTCGTTATCGCGGAAATCATAGGGCCCTACTTTTTCCAGTCGGCGATCGGCTTGAAGAGATGGATGACAATCTTTTTTTTTTTTTGAAGACACTAGGACCGCCAATGAAGGCACCTTTAACTAACGGACAGAGCTGCAGTGACGTAACTACTCCCACCCCCTCACACGACTGGATCGTCTATCGGCGATCCATATTGAACGAGATTTTATGATCTTACAGTAGAACTGATTGCCTATTTCTTTTCGACTGCAGCAGGGTATGAACGTAGGCAAATAAGCAGGTAATAAAAAAGGTACTGTGGTTACCTGAGAGTGCCCCTCTGCACTGCCAGCTCCAGCAGAATGGCCAGGGCTAAGTGCTGGTCTTGAAGAGGAATGTTGCCTTTGGTGCTGGCACTTCCGTGTACGTCGCTGGTCCCAAAGAAGACATGACATGAGTATAAAAAAAAGACTATACAACTCATCTAAGAAGGTAGACAACAGTGGTAAGGACAAGTAAGGAACTAACCTGAGGAACTTGGTGGCTCTCTCAACAACTTCGAGCCACACTGATGACACAGTTCCCTCATCAAACAGTGTGGCCTCAGGCAGGGCTCGCAGCGCATCCAGAGACTCCTGGAGGAGCTCACTGCAAAGATCTGCATCGTCTCCTGTCAAACACAAACCACTCCAACTTAGCCCGCCAATATATTCACTGAAGAGGAAAAATGCCACACAATTAACAGAGCTGTGCGTTATCGACGAATCAACGGATTGCAGTGTGTAGCTCCACCCTTTTGGCACCCTTAGGAACGGCTTGGTACCCCAGTGAAAAAGCTGACAGAAATAGGTGCGGCACAGTTCGCTTATTTAGGTACCCTCCCCAACGTTTGACAGTGTTATGCAAATAAATGTGTTCAGTACCAAACCACACCACTTAGTGGGAACAAGGCTTTAGAGGGTACCCAAAACATCACTTGTACAATTTGCCAAGCCCCGCATGAAGGCAGGAGCATTTTAACTTACAATATATTTCCATGTTTTCCCAAATCAATAATTAATGTGCATTAGCATACAATGATAGCCTGGTTCTACCAGACCAACGTACTTCATTTCATTTGTACAGAAGGTCTGGAATTGCTGAATTGACAAACGTAAACTCACTTGAAGGCTGTCTGTTAAAGTTTAACACTATTGGATCCGCCCAGTGCCACTCTGGATCTGCCAACCAATCGCATCACGTTTGGTCACTTCTGACTACAACTGTAACTGGCGCACTTCATTGTTCTCAGCCACTCCCTCTGTTCGCCGATTGTAACGGTAAAACCCGCGAATATGTCGCGGCCCCAGACTGACTACTGAAGGGAAATGAAAATTGAGTGGAAGTAGGTAGGCGGGCGGTGCCAGGCTCATATAATGATACATACAGTGCAAACTGACTTAAGTCTGGTCTAAAAAAAGACTTCTATATTCAGGAGGATTCTGCTAAAGAGAAATGAGAGCTCAGAGTTATTTATACAGCATTTATTGATCAGAGGCTTGATGATATATGGTCTCTCAACCCTGCAGGCATTTACAGACAATACCCTTTAAGCAATTAATAACTAATGAGATTAAACAGCCCTTATCTTGGCTCTTGAAGGACCTGCATTGAGGTGTGTTCATTGAGGAGCAGGCGACAGCTGAAAGAACACACCATTACACTCCTGTTGTTCTTACAGTGTATTCTAGGACTACAGCAGGACTGAGGATGAGAGGATTAAGTGTGTGTGTGTGTGTTTCTGTGTGGAGTGAGAGCGTGTGAGAGTGAGTGTGTGTGTCATGTTACAGGAAGGCTACAGTTCCCACCCAGGCCCTGTGGACAGGCAGCTCTCTACCTCACTTTCTTTTTTTGTCTTGTCAAGCTAACAATGAAGGGCTTTTAAATAAACTCAGCCAAACAAAAACTGTTATTGATATCCAGGTGTATTAATGCTATACTACTTACAAAATCTAATTCACACACTTTTAGGTGATGGTCTCTGCGGGTGCATGTTTTCCCATTACTTTTTTTTTTTAAAGATATTTTTTGGGCATTTTTATGCTTTATTGATAGTGTAGAGACAGAGTTGAAATGGGGCAGAGAGGGGAGTGACATGCAGAGAACGACCGCTGGCTGGAATCGAATCCGGGTCCGCTGCTGGCCGAGGCCCATAGGGGGACGCCCTACCAACTGAGCTAAGGGCGCTCCCATGTTTGCCCATTACTTGTTTACACACATGACGGGGACTGTATTTTAAAGTCAGTTCAATATAAGGCAGTACAACAGGACAGCACCATTAACTACAAGGAACTGATAATGCATGAAGAAGGAAAGATACATGTACCCAAATGGCCAATTTTCACATTAGATACAATCTTGTCCCAAAGCAGTGAGAATGTTTACCCACAAGTCATACGCTCATGAAGTCTTAAATCTAGCCAGCACCACATGCTTAGGCTAAAAACATAGCATAGGGAAATATGTTGGGTTGTTTACTATGAGCAGCTTGTGCCATGGTGCAATACATCCTTTACCAGCTGTTGAGCAAAGCTCCATTACCATGACACCACCTATCACCACTACTGCAAGAGGCACAGAGCCTCCTCACTCTCAGGGCGCACTCACACTAGGGCAGTTTGCCTGTTCCGTGCTGCAGGAAGATTCAGCACGATTCCCCCCCCTCCCCATTCCCCCCGCTGGCCCGTGCTCACACTGCTCGTGGCCTGGGCACGATTGCACCTTGCCTACGTCACCGTGCGCGTTTAGGATTAGGAGCGTAGTCTACTTGTAGGCTATACAACTGTTTGTGAATATTTTCATCCGGCCAAATTTGCATCATATATTCCACTTCCACATTAGAGCAACGAGAATCCTTAAGCTATTGTTTTTTTTTTAAATGTAGCCTTGACGTAATAGGTTGCGGTGAACAGTCTCATATTTGTGCAGCACGCTGTTTATTATTAATATAACGGCCCGTCATCAGACCATACGTACCGGATGGTTTTATACACATCGATCGCTCCATCAAGTAATCCAAGTAAGACCTTTTTGTATGAGCAGAGATCGTTTTTTTAAGTGTCTTTATAAAGATTATTGTTAAACCTTAGTGTAGGCTATACTGTTTCCGTATCACCGGGCCGCGGTGTGTTGTTTTGGGTGCGTCTCCACCGCCATGCGTAAAGGCAGTTATGACAGCTGACGGGAAGAAAAAGAAAAAAATCATCTGACGAACGTGAGTAAACACGAAAACCTTTTTGCTTTGCTTTCTGCGCTCACCTATTTAGCTCTCTCCCTCTTTTATTAGCCCACACCTAGGCCTACACACACGTTAATTCTCACACATTTTATGTAGCTACAAGTCCAAGTGGTGGGCAATTCTGGTGCCGACTAGTAAGGCAGCGGACGTTAACGGACTATGCATCCTTAATAAATTCACGTCAGGAACGCCGCCTGTGCGCTTGCTTGTGCGTGTGTCATCTCATTAGCATCTGTACTTTGGCCACGGCACACCTCTCCCAGGTGTGCCGTGGCCAAGGGGCTGTTCCGTGCTGGAATACAAGTTGGCGTGGTCACACTAGCCAAACGTTCTAGACTTTAGTATGCAAATGAGCTTTGGCACGGGGCCGCGACCCTAGTGTGAGTGGCCCCTAAGTATCCCTGGACATTCTTACCTGACCTCCAGGCCCGGCGCAGGAAAGCAAAGGCGAAAGAGAGGGCCGCCCGGGAGCCCACTCTGGCCAGACCTTCAACACCTTTACTGGCCGGACGGGGGCTGAATTATCAAAAGGAAAATACACAGGGATTAGAACACGATGCATTTGTGAATGTGTTTTAGATGCTTTCATAAAGGGAAACACAGTTTGCACTCATACAACAAGCTTTGAGTTTGAGCTCAAACCAACATGAACAGTCTTTAAGGTCAGGTACTTATAAAGAAAAATAAAACAGGAGGAAACTGCTGTATTTTGTACACAGCAACGGTTCAGGCTAATGTTTTTAGCATTAACATTTTTTTCTTTTCCAAATGACAACACTCTGTGAACTCGTACAACACTGTATCAAGCAAGGATTGTTTTCACCTCTTGTTGTCGGCAGCGGGCAGCGGTGGGCTGGGCGGAGTCATCCACTTGTACTTGTCCTCCCTCATGCTGTGGCTCAGAGACATGAGGTAGCGCTCCAGGATGACCAGGCGCTGGCGCAGGCGTTGGGCAGACAGTGTGCTCTTGGCCATCTGAGCAGACAGCTTCTGTTGGTCGTCCACCAGCACCAGGAGACAGTCCTTCAACTCTGTCTCATCTACAACACACAAAGACATTACATTACATGTCTTTCATCCAAAGCGACTTACGACTGGAGCACACATTCATAAACCGTTAGCAGCTACCACGCAGGGTGCAAGCTAACTATCGGGAGCAATTTAGGGTTGAGTGTCGTCTTGCCCAGGGACATGTGGCGGGGAGACGGGGGATCGAACCACCAACTCTGCAGTTGCGGGTCGACCACCCTACCCACTGAGCTACATCCATCCCCAAGACAAAAAGGAAGTTCAAACACAAATCAACCTCAACGTATAACTTATTCGTCACCAATAATTTCCTCTCAAGGAAAAAAAGCAAAAGACAGCAAAATGATGTAGAATAAGTCACAGGGTAATGAGATAGCTGTTTAAGAGTGTTATTTTCAACTATAACAAATAATATTATTTCCATTCAAAGTGTTCCCTTCTGCAAACTAAGTTCTGCAAAGGCACCTTGTATAACCCATCTAAAGGAAAGTTCACTAATATGCTTTATTATATATTTTACTACCCATGAGAGGTCACATAACGCAGCTAGTACAAGGCAACCAAACAAGTAATGATCCACCAATCTTTTTAAAATGACAAGTCATTTTCAACAACAAGGGTCACATGATTATATTGCTTGTAGTATTGAATGTTTCTAAATAAAAAAAGAACATTCACCACAGTCAGTAGTTTCCTAGCTGGCCTCTATCACAAGCAGTCCTTTGTTCCTATCTGGTTCATAAGAAAATGCTTTATTATTATATGTCTATACAGCAGTGCTGCGGGGAGGACGAGATGGGCCAAAATAGCAGCTCTGAAATCCACTTAAGCTTAATGTAAGCCTGACTGGCCTGAGGTTGTATGAGCCACAGTACAGTCAGCTATGCTCAGCTGCCAGGACAGATATGTATCCCAGTCAGACAAAGTCACTTAATATTTAATAAACATTACCCAATTCAACAAGGTAGCTTGCCCTTAGAGAACTAGCAAACAGAGAACATGTGTCCACTGCTAAGTATCAGAGCAACTCTATCAAGTGTCCCTGCTCCATCCTGATTTGTAAACAATAGGGTGGGGGGGTATGGGCTCCAACTGATGAGATCAACATGTTCCACATATCTGACCACTCAATGGAAAATCAGGAAGTATGCCGTTTGAACTTTAAGCATCAATGACAGTGCACTTGTCCATGTAGCAATCCAGTTCCACTCACTGTACAATGAGACCAGTGTGACTTCCTGACTCGGTCAATAAAAGAAATTGAAAAATTGAAAATCATCCAAGTAGCTACTAGCAAAGGCATGGGCCCCTCTTCTTCATACCCGCGGCACCCACCTAATGCTTATCTCCCACCACCATGACTGCGTCCCACCCAGTCCTTGCCTGTAAACACAGCTTGGGTGAGAGACGCTGCACTTGACACACATTATAACGCCTACCAAGATTACACTCGCAGGGGTAAAAATAACCACTCAGACCTTCACACAGCGAGTTGTCCTGTCAGAATTTCAACACCTCGCGTGCCAGCCAAACATGCACGCATCAGCAGGGCCCTGACTCACCCCAAAATGATAAATAGAGAGAGAGAGTCGGACATGTGTTGAAATGGTCAGTATCATTTGCGTCTAGTCAACATTTAGGGGGTTGTGAAACTGGCCGCTGTCAGCGTGGTATTAATTACCCTACTTGGAAAACAGAAAGGTGTAAAACAACAAGAGCAGCTCCCAGCAGGAGAACAGGGCATGGGGATGTTTTGGAGCCAGAGACATTTTTAAACTTGGTCATGGGGGGGGGGGGATCACCCTCTCACCTGGCTGTCGCCCCCAGTCCCATGTCTCAATGATGGAGTGATGTACAGACGTCGATGTCTCCTCCTCCTCTTTTTTCTCTTTGTCGTTGGGTTCATCCTTCTTCTGAGTTCCAAAGCAGTCGGTGCAATCCTCTGAAATAAAATATATAATTAAAAAAAAACCTTCATTTGAACCCTGTGTCCCCAGCTCACATATCCTCACTTTGTAGAAATGTACCGACCTATCATAAACAGATCACACACACAAACACACACACACACACACACACACACACACACACACACACACACACACACACACACACACACACACACACACACACACACACACACACACACACACACACACACACACACACACACACACACACACACACACACACACACACACACACACACACACACACACACACACACACACACACACACACACACACACACACACACACACACACACACACACACACACACACACACACACACACACAGTGTAAGTTAATGCTGTCATCTCTTGGGGCCATACCTGGGTTGGCAGATTCTTCTCCGTTAAATGTTATCTCCTCATCTTTTACCATTTCATTCCACATCTCACTCAGTCCCTCTGGAGAGAAGGCCCGCTGCCAAAGGAAGAACACAACTGACCATCAGCACAGCCCATTCATCAAATCAACTTTAAAAGCTTTCTTCCTAAAGTTGTGCATAAGTATGTCACAGACAGGCTATTGTAATGAGATTGATATATTACACGGGCCTTATGATCATAGCTGAAAGGGTTTGTTTTATTTATTTTTTAATGTTCTTTAAATATCAAAATAACCATTTGAATGTGTGTTATTTGCTTGCATGTCATTTCTCTTAAAATGATAAAACAATTGTAAGGAAACCTGTTGGGAACTTAATAACCCAACTTAGAACACTGACATTAAAAAAACTCTTCTAAGTGAATATCCGCTTCATCACTGAGTTACAGCTGATTCAAGAATATATCCGCTGTCAAATCTGTGTCTCCCAGCTAGTGGAAGACTTTTTTTTAAGGATTCGCTTTACCAAGAAATGTTGACGAGTGGAGGGCCAACTCTTGCTTTGAAAGCTCTTAATATCTTTAATACCAAAAACATGTTAGCTCACAGATGACAGGAGGACACCATAACAGACACATAACACCAAGGAGGAGAGCTCTAACCGTGGGAAAATATGACACCCTTTAACAATTCTTTGGTAATGCCAACCTATTGTGAAGTTCAGGGTGAGTCCAGACAGGCTGGCTCATTGCACAGTGCATTGTGAGGCGTGAGACAGTGGATTCAAGTGTGTTGTATCCACATCTTCTTTAACCCATCATACTGTATATTGATAAAACACCTCATAATTACAACCAACATGAGTTAGTTTTCACAACACTTACTTTTTTTCTTTTAAGTACCTCTTCTACAAACCCACGGCATTATTATGGGCTACACCTCTTTTCACATTACAGTAAAAACAATCATCTTCAGTGCAGGAGGCTTTATACTGCTTGCAGGCAAGTGATTCAGATAGTTCTTAGTGTGTCAGGTTAATACAAGCCCCTATTTCAAATCTGCTTTATTATGACCATTTTAAAAAGGAGCAATATTGGATGTCTGTGTGCCAACTACGGTGAACGGTATTCAATTCTCCAGCACCAGAAACAAATGTTCTGGTTAAAAAAGGGATAAAACAGACGTTTACTGTCAGTAACCCATCAACATGATGCACCACAGTCAAAGTGACAACAACTTTGAAACAGAGCAGTTACTATAATAATCTAAGCTATAAAGTGGTTTTAAATAGCAAGAAACATGTGTAAGTACTGCAGAGGATACAAATGAATGTTTTCAATAATCTGAACGGAGTAAAATATTTTCAGTTTTTAGAGAAATATTTGGGGGTATTCCCTTGTGTGAATGAGCCCAAAGAAATTATGCTTTTTCTTTTAAAAAAGGTAGAGTAAGTGATTCTGGAGAACGCTTTTTGTCTAAATAATTAAATATCTCCTCCGATCAGCTATCTGTCCGTAAATAAAAATCCAGTGTTAATACACAGCCTAGGCTCTGTAAACAGGCATGTTGCTAGCTACAGCGGGCCCCTTTGTTTACATACCCGTTTACAAAGCATAGGATTTGTATTAACACTGGACTTCTTTTCAGCACACACACATACAGTACTGACAGGTAGTGGACCATGAGGAGAGATATTCAACTGTTCTTTTTAAATATTATTTTGTGGCGTTTTTCGCTTTTACTAGATAGGTTTAGGAGAGACAGAGTTGAAATTGGGCAAAGAGGGGAGGACATGCAGAGAACAGTCCATGGGTAGGATTGGAACCCGGATCTGCTGCGATGAGGACTGAGCCTCTCTGGGGACGCTCTAACAACTACACCGCGAGTGCCAATGATATTCAATTAATTTTCAACAAAAGTTCTCCAGAATGACTGACTTCACCTTTAAACAGCAATCATGATCATCTGATTCCCTCTTTGATGTAAAAATACCTGTAAGTCTATCTTCAGCCATTTGTCATGAAATCTCAGCTGAGCATCGAGGGTAAAAGATGGAGAAGGCATCCTCTCCTCTCCTGGCTGCAAACGCAGCCAACCTGCAAAGACAAAGAGATGAATGGCTCACAGTGTTGTAATATAGGACACATTTTAAAAAGTCATGGTTACATGAGAATCGGCTCAAAATGAAGTGCTTGCGAATCAATGATGGATCGGCTTTTACCTTTGAAGTTAAGTGATAGACAACATTAGCATGCCATTTTAGAGGATTGTTTTCCAATCCCCTTTGAAGTGAATGAAATTGTATTTTAACATCTGTTGATTAATCCGATATCTGTCTGTTAGTGTTTTAACATGAAAACTTACACAAATATAAAAATTACCTCAAATTGATGAATTTACACATGTCATTCGTATGTCAACAAAAGGGAAAGCCTAATACCAGACAGACATGGGACTGAATCGCTCTCATTTTAATGACAGTTCATTAGACACACACAATGTAGCATTAGATACTAAGTTAAGTTAAAAGGTTTCCGATTTAACCATAAATGTTGCAGCTGAAGAAACGTCAACCAAAATGTTTCATCCTGCGATGGGTCGACCTTTTCCCTTAAGCAGCGGTAAAGTGTCATTAATACTTTACCCAAAAACAGACTACTGTGAAATGAAGCTAAACAGTAGCCAACCTTTCATTAGCTGCATAGCCAGAATAAACGCTAGAGTTAAAGGCCAAAGATTGGTCTCAAATTATAACTAACATTATTACAGGAGACGTTGGGAGGAAACCTAGAAATGCTAGCAAGGGCACAGTGTCTGTTTACATTGATACCGTGGTTATAACCGCGTTAACCCACACGATAACAAGCACTGGACCAGCGGGTAATAACATGCACACTGACACAGCATCAATTCGCTCATAACGCAACACCTTATGCTGGGTAACGTTCACATTAGCCCGGCAGCTAAGGCTAACTACTTAGCTTGCTAGACAGCTAATACTAACTCAACGTTAGCTAGCTGATGCTAAACCAGTTATCATCAATCAGGCAACGATAAACCAGCTTCTGCGACATGACACCTCACCAAATGAGACGCAAATCAGCGGGTAACATGTCAATTTTAACACCAAATTTCTAAATTACCTGCGGTGTTTGCTCAAGCTATATTCGTCCCCTCAGCTGCTTTGCTGCATTAACAAGACGTTCATAATGGACTTGAGTGACAGGTTGCGTACAGGGGCACGAGGCATGGAAACAAATTACGTAGTAGGAAAAGGGAGATTCATTGCGCTTGATGTGTTTCACAGCAGGCCGCAGAGGCGGGGTTTCCAAAGTGCGGTGATCCTAAACAGAGGCTGTGTCTTGATTCAGAGACCACGCACTTGGTAGGACGCAGTCTCGCGGTCTATGAAGGCTATAGCCTATGAAGGCCGATTTTAAGGCCGGTTTTAAGGCCAACGAGCCTTGTTAAACGAGACGGTCTCCGCAGGTCTCCGTTTACGAGCATTTCCGGTTTACGTAACCTTGCGTGACGACTCGCCGCTCCTGTGCTGCCTAGCAACCCTGATTGCTGCCAACGGAGACAGCCCTGTCAGCGGAGGAAAAAAGAAAAATAAGTTGTCTACCAGACGAAAAGAAAAAAAAGTACAAGAAAAAAAGAAAGGATGATAAAAGTTAAGAAGATGGAGCAACACGTTGCTGTTTTGTTATTTTTTATTTTATTTTATGCAATCTCTGAAAAAAACGCAATGAATCTTGGGATATGTTGGGCCACGAAGGATACATCTGATGCAGCCTTCAAAACTGCTTCAAAACCGTGAAACGAAGGCTGCATTTCACGACCGCATATGAGGAGCCTTGCAAGGAGCCTTGCAAATGGGACAGCCTTTGCGCGCCGCTATGACGCAATCGGTCTTCAAATGCAGCCTACGAGGCCGGTTCCAAGACCGCAACCCCTGAATCAAGACACAGCCAGAGTGGCCACAGACTCTACTCCGCCCGTCCATATTGGCTGGTGTAATAAAACGTGCGCACTGTTTAGTTTGGAGGCGAGACATAGGCGGGGCAGGGTTGACCTGGAATGAAGTCAAAGCGTCCACTAGGTGGCACTAGGCTATTTCTCAAGGAAAGGATGGGGGTGTTAATTTCACACAGGTTTTATTTAACTACACGTTTAGAAGTTTATTTGACCACATTTTATTAATTTCTCACCAGTAACATTTTACCAACATTTTATCATGCCTATATTTATAATTAAAATGTGTGTGATAGGCCTACATTGTTTGATTATATGCCTATGTTGACCTCCGTTACAGGCAAGGCTGCCTTAATGCACGGGCTAACCTGGCTCAAAATAGGCCCCTGATCTTCGTAGGCCCGAACAATGTAATTTAAAAAATATATTGAGCAATTATAAAAATTAAAAAAATTAAATAAAATTGGATAAGGTTGAGGGGGGCACTTTCAGAGTCTGGGGCCAGGGGCCCATTATCTCATAATCTGTCTACAGTCTATGTTGAGCATGTAGCCTTAATTTAAGAAATTAAACTTGTGGTAGTAGTCAGTCAACAAATGACTGGTGCAGGGCAGGAGCGGGATCAAAGCAGCGTTTGTTGAAATGTATTTGTATGCTACTTACACGTCAATTTGTCTCCGCTTCCGTGTGGACAAAGATGTCCCCTGGGTCCCGACCTCTTTTTCGGGAGAGTAGCCTACCATCCGATAAATTGAGCGAGGGGTGGTTACTGTGTATTTGAAAATGTTAGGCTAATAGGCCTATGTAATTAGTTATGGAGTGTGGAGGTTTGGTGATATTATTCAGGGGTTGTATTATCCTATGTGATGAATTTATTTGTATTTTGGAAAGGGTGGTCATGATTATTATGAACATAGCCTATAGGCTACAAAGTTAAAACCCCATGAAGATAAATGGTTCCGGCCAATTACCAGTGGTAGCTATTTAACGCAGTTGAGAAGCAGTGATGGGGTTAGTTTATGAATGGTGTTGTGCTGGTGATTAAGTGCTTTAATACTACAAAAAAATGCCACACCAGATTTCTGCCAACAAAATCATCAAAATGCATCTAATATGATTTCAGGGATCACTGACTGGAACAAGGGCCCAAGTTGTCAGAGGAGCAGTTTGCCGGACCGTGTGTGTGTGTGTGTGTGTGTGTGTGTGTGTGATTAGTGGGAAACATTTTCCTCTGACAAACGTAATGATAGGCTTTATTATTGAATATAAGGGTAAAATATAAGGCTATTATGACTTATTCAGAAACTGTTGGTTATGGATGGTTTAGT
Source organism: Ammodytes marinus (assembly GCF_949987685.1). NCBI lineage: Eukaryota > Metazoa > Chordata > Actinopteri > Uranoscopiformes > Ammodytidae > Ammodytes > Ammodytes marinus. Next base: position 28,103,023 of record NC_137212.1, read on the forward strand.
TCTAGTTTATTTGGGGAACTGAATGCAAGGTAAGCCCCCCATAGATCGAACAAAATGTGAGGGTATGGATACATTATAATGGATATTTTTTTGATAGGCTAAAGTTGATTTTCTATTGTAGTTAAGGTGTATACAATTGATGTAAGTATGCATGCTGTGATGGTGATGGGGCAGCTGGGTGCTCCATGAACTGCGCATGCGCACTCTCACTTCCCTATTCAGACTTTTTTTTTTCTAGACTGCGAAATAGAAGTGAACAGTCATTCAGCAGTTTAATTCAAACCTATTAACAAAACAACAGACAGACAAATGGCTACGAACTCCGAACAAAGTGATTCGTTGCCCGTCGCTGGAATAGTGATAGCTGTAGTATCAAGTTTTATCAATGGCTCGACATTTGTGCTTCAGAAAAAGGGAATATTACGCTCACGCGACAGAGGTAGACTGACAGAGGATAAGTAGATGGACACATGCTCTCTGTTCTGAATATCCACACGTGTACAAGTGTAATAGCCACTATGAATGACATGATAAGGCTTAGTATAACTCTTCACTGTATTTCCACAGGAGGCTCGTACCTCACTGATGTTGTGTGGTGGAGTGGCACGGCGTCCAGTGAGTATAGCGCCATCTGTCGATTCAAATGACTGCATAATGAATTATTCCGCATGGATGTTATGGAAGGGTAGGGCCAGTGGAGAGAAAAAAAAATAAGAAAATGTTTTCTCTCTTTTTATTATGCTCTAAGAGAAAATAAAATAGGGAAATAAATGTGTAAATTTGACATTTAAGTCTTATTTCAAAAAAACAATAAGAATATACAGTATATCTTTTTTGAAACAGTTCTCCAGCACTTTACATATTGAGAAAATTCGTTTTGGGTTTCAGGGAAAGCAGAGAAATTTGAACAGATATGGCAGCCTTTCCCTGACTATATAGCCTACTGTATAGGGCCTACTGAAAGGACCTACATGACACCTCATTTACTTTTTATTTGCCTTTAGTTTAAATAATAATTTGAAGTCCTTAGAAACGTGTAAAGTAGAGTAAAACTACTTTAAACATGTTAGTTGTTTGTTCTTGTGTGTGTGTGTGTGTGTGTGTGTGTGTGTGTGTGTGTGTGTGTGTGTGTGTGTGTGTGTGTGTGTGTGTGTGTGTGTGTGTGTGTGTGTTCGTTCTCTTAAAAAAAGTTAAGTATTTAAAAACAACTAATTAAATAAAACTCAAAAGTAACTCAAATTAAATAGAGGGGAGTGAGCGATTCTGGAGAACGCTTGTCAAAATGACTTTTTTCTCAAAGAAGTCAGTGAATAGTTTACATGCTTTAAACTATACAAACACATGGTAGGCTATGTAAACAAAGGGGGCCACCATAGCTAGCAACATACCCGTTTGCAGAGCCTCAGCTGTGTATTAACACTGGATTATTATTTTTTCTGTTAGAACTGGTCGTAAAGGGACACCTGCAATCTCACTTCATCCTTGAACGATGGCTGTTAATATAAATGTGAGAGTGCTGCCTGTGATAGTGATTTTTAAGCCTTTTTTTTACTTAGCGGTCACTTTTTGAATCCCCTGTAAACCCAAATCTATCTTCTAACTATGTCATTTGGGGAGTTAGTTGCATGATAGTAAGCATCTGAAATGAGTACGCATTTTTATCAAAGATATTGGCTTTTGAGTTATTATCCCGGAATTTACTGCAGTCTTGAACTGTCGAGTTTATTCTTCATTTTGACTTCATTGAAGAAATTGTATTACAACTTTATTAAAAAGTCCTCCTCATTGTTCTCTCTCGGGTGGCCATGATACTAACATAAAAAGTTGTGACACGCCTGTTTATGAATCTCATCAGTGATCGTTGGTCAAATTGGGAACTTTGTGGCATACAACGTGGCCCCTGCTGTGATAGTTACGCCCCTAGGAGCCCTGGGAGTGATATTTGGGTAAGTACGAGGTAACAATGGGTTATTTAGCTAGACATTGGGATTTGGTTTAGAGAAACATCATACAGTACATGCAGCAAAATACTCTAGCTACACTTGGGTTTGAATTGAAATGTCATACTTTGTTGTCAATTAAACAGTTCCTCCTGATTATCTTTTCTGACATACTTTAAGGAGAAGTATTATTTCATGCCAAAGCAAGTAAGATATTTTTCCTTATGTCTTATTTTTAGCAGAGAGTTGCTGAAGGTATATAAATTAATACAATTTCAATCTGTGTAAATAAATAATATTGGCACCCAGACATCAAGCCAGCATGAACGGCTTTAATCTCATCATGTCACTGTATTGTTTTACATCTACCAAGCACAAGAGTGCAGTGTTTGACACAATTTTTCACCTTAAAATACTTTCTGGACTTCCTTGAGAATGAACTGCCTTGCTTGTATTGCCACTAAATGTTGTTTTGTTGTGTGCAGGGCTGTGCTGGCTTCTTGGATCTTGAAGGAGCATTTGAACGTGCTGGGAAAGCTTGGCTGTGCATTATGTTGCTGCGGCTCTGTCGTGCTTATCATTCATGCCCCTAAAGCACAGGCCGTGACGTCAAGGCTGGAGTTAGAGGAGAGGCTATCAGACCCAGGTGACAAAGTCCATTTTGTTAGTTTTTTTTTTTCTTTCTTTTAATTTACTCTAGTTATTGTTCAATGTGTGAATGAATAAAGATTAGTTAGAATATAGAGGTGCAAGAAGGCCAGTAAAAAAAAGTGCCAATAACTAATTAGTCAATGTGCAGTCCACTTTCATGAGCAACTCTTCTTAACAATGTAATAAGATTATTTTTTTCTCAACCTGCAGTGTTTGTACTTTATGCCGTGTTGGTGGTCCTTGCGCTGGTCATCCTCATTCTGTGGATTGCTCCCGCTCACGGCACATCAAACATCATGGTGTACGTGGCCATATGTTCCCTCTTAGGAAGCTTCACCGTGCCAAGCAGCAAAGGACTGGGCCTGGTTGTACAAGACGCCTTTGGAGAGGGGCCCTCGAGCGGCAGGGCCCTGGCTCTCTTTCTGGGCTTGCTGGGGACACTGGCCGCCAGCATCCTCATACAGTTCTTCTTCATCAACAAGGCCTTGCAGTGTTTCTGCTCCAACGTGTTTGAAGCCGTATACTACGTGACGTTCACCTCCACTGTCATCTTGGCCTCGGCTCTCCTCTTCAGGGAGTGGACCGCGCTCACTCTAACCGACGGCCTGGCCATGCTTTGTGCTCTGACTACAGTGTGTGTGGGGGTGATTTTACTCCGCATATCCCAAGAGGCTTTGATTACTTGGAAGGAGAAGACGGATTAAGAGATTGTGTTCAGAAACTGCAATTTCTTCTTCTAACACAGAGTCTATACTTGAATTTTTATTTTTGTTCAAACTCCAGTTGAAATGACCAAAGTGACCGTTACTACTCCAACTTAACATGCTACCTGAATATCCTTGCATTTTGTCATGGAACATTTCTTACTCATGCATAGTAATAATAACCATTCCATATTTCATTTTTCAATTTATACTTACAAATGCAACTCACTATTTTGAGACGTGTACTTCACACCCCACAGTGCACTAAAACACAGCAGTTACAAATAAGCTTTTAAAACATAGGTAATAACCAAGTCTTAACCAACATCCAGAGTGTTGCCCTCAAGGCTTTTAACGGGCCCCTTGAATGTTCTCCCTTTCTCTCAGGACTGTATCAGTGTAGAATCGCCTACACTTTTGACTTATTCAGTGGGCCTCTGAATTATTCAGTGTGATTTCAGAGGCGGCCTCTTCATGGGCAGAGTTGTGTAGAAGATGTGTATCAACAATGTCTGAATGTGTGTTAAGTCTTAATGGAGGGATTTGTAGAAGCTGAAATAAAATATATCAACTTTTGTTCTGTGGCCATTAGTCATGATATTAATTGTGGCTACATGTTTGTTGAGCGTTTTGAAAATGTTATTTGATTTAAAGATTTTTTATTAGCATTGTACAAATGTGTACAGTCATTTCCACTACTGAAGGCTATGTGTCATCTTCGTGCTGACTTTGGCAAGCTTTTGCCATACTGAAGGGTCCATGAGAAATGTAGTCTGCTCTCCTTTCTAGCTCTCTGAGCCATTTAATTTGAGTGTTGAGTGCTGCTAACTTGCTTCTTATAAAAAGCATTTCCCCGATCGCTCCATAGCACCATCACTTTGCTTTGACTTTCCACATAGGCCTAGTTCTTTTTATAGCCTATGTGAGGTAATAAGGTTTATGGAGAAAAAAGACAAAAAACCTAATCTAATAGCCTATAGGCTAATAGATTAGAAAGCAGTTTCTTTGATTAGTTTGTTTAAAAATTGGTAATCATGCTGTCATGACCTAATAGATTTAATTTCCCAATCATATTGATGATTGGAAAATGCTTAATATCCTACATGGACGTTATTTTGAATAAACAATCATTTTAGTGCGTGGGTGCGTGTGTTGTTAATTATGAATCAAATAAAAATGTAATCTAAATAACTACTGTTGAGCGTTGGCTTTGTTTTCAGCTACTATATCAATTGATATGATATCGGTGTGGTACTGGACTTCAGCCTGCGGAGGGCACACAGTTGAGTGTTCACATCCCCTGTGAGCTGTGATAGGCAGAAGAAGAGGCTCGCAGTGCGGCACTCGTCCGGTGGCGTCGGTGCTGTGTGAACGTGGAGGGAGCAGTATGATATGGTTAGCCACACAACCAGGAAGCATGCTAGCTGTTAGCTAACCTCAAGACATTTACACTGTCTTCTAATTGTGTAACCCCTCAGCGCCTCTGGACAGGTATTTAACTTTTATTGTCACTTCTCTAACAAACAAACAAACAGCCGATATGCTTGGTACTCGGTTAACGCCAACTGGCTTCGTTAGCCAGCAAGTTAGCCCTTCGCCCTAACGGAAGCTAACGTGGCTAACGAGGGACTTACTGGCGAAGAAATGCTCGTAAAATGATAAAAATGTAAGGCTGTTACACCACGTGAACAGTCTCGGTAATTATCAGAATGACTACTGCCTTCAGGCCACTTCATGTTTTCTCGTTAAAGAGCTGGGCGTGGTGAAATTGGTTTTATATTAGAGCTGCACCTCGCGTGCTCTTTATTGGTCCATGGTTTACATCTAGCTCAGCGGAGTATCACTTCCTGGATGCCTGTGTATAACACAAATTAACATAGCTGCTGCAGACTAAAATGTTTATGGCTTTTCCAGTACACCCAGTCAACCGGTTTCAAACAGTCACTTGTTTGTATCGGACCAGCTATCAGTTTACTAGATAGGCTTAAAGTTAAATGCGCTGCCTGCTACTCTCATGGATTCTTCCCATTATAATTCCACATTTAAAGATGGGTTTCTGGGTTGTATTCTCGAATATGGAGACGGTAGGTCATTGCTGTTAAAATGGGGTTGGTTATCTCACTTAAGGATCTTTTTTTTTCTCAGCAACTGATACCGTGTTTTGTTGTCTTCTTGTGTGCTCTGCTGCTCTCAGGTGTCCGGGCTGTCCAGAACTGCACTTTTGGTCCCCATTTGCATTGTTTGTTGGTAAATGTGACCGAGGACACCAACGAAACTAGCCTCACAATGGGTCAGGACCGGGGAAAGTATGATTTTTACGTCGGTCTGGGATTGGCCGTCAGCTCCAGCATCTTCATCGGAGGCAGTTTTATCCTCAAGAAGAAAGGACTCCTGAGTCTGGCAAGGAAGGGGTCGATGCGGGCAGGTACTGACCTTTTCTCAGTATCTATCTATTGCACAAAACCACTTGCCTCCATGTCTTGGCACTATATTGCTATATTTGTGCACCATTGTCCAAACTAAAGTCAATTATGTTGTGAAACCAGTTGGCCCTCAACACACCTTACCCACATTTCAGACTGTCCTCCTTTAGTGTGTGTTCAAAGGCAAGGCAAGTTTATTTCTAAAGCACATTTCGTACACAAGGCCATTCAAGGTGCTTTACAGATGCAAAAACAAAATACATCAAGAATAGAGCACACATTAAAAAAAAAATACATAAAAACATAACATAATTCAAACATTTAAAAAGAATAAAAATAAATAAAAATTTAGAATTACAGGTTAAAACGGAAACAACAAAGTCTTCAGACCTGATTTAAAAGAGCCGAGTGTTGAAGCGGACCTCAAGTCCCCTGGAAGTTTATTCCAGAGCTTGGGTGCATTAAAACTGAAGGCTGACTCTCCCTGTCTAGTCCTTACTCTGGGGACTGTCAGTAGCACAGTGTCAGACGATCTGAGAGCTCTGACTGGTTTGTATGGGATCAGCAGGTCAGCAATGTATTTGGGGCCTAAACCATTTAGGGCTTTATAAACCAACATCAATATTTTAAAATCAATTCTTTGTGTGACAGGAAGCCAGTGTAAAGACCTAAGAACTGGGGTAATGTGATCCACTTTTTTGGTCCTAGTGAGGACTCGAGCAGCAGCGTTTTGAATTAGCTGGAGCTGTCTGATTGATTTTTTAGGAAGGCCTGCAAAGACACTATTACACTAGTCAAGTCTACTAAAAATAAATGCATGGACAAGTTTTTCTAAGTCTTGCTGAGACAGTAGCCCTTTAATTCTTGATATATTTTTAAGGTGGTAGTAGGCTGACTTAGTAATTGATTTAATGTGTTTTTTGAAATTCAAGTCTGAATCTATGACTACTCCAAGATTTCTAGCTTGGTGTGTTCATAGTTCAAAGTTTTATTTGTCACATGATTGCAAAAATAACATCTTACATACAGTGAAATTAAAAAGTGTGTGTGTCTCTCTCAAGGAGAGTGAGTCATCAGCACTCCCTTAACACCTAGTAATCATTAACTTTATGAGTTCCATTGACTTTCTGCTCAAATCAGGTGCAGCTGCCCGGCTTGTGGTGGCGATTGCATAATTCAGGTTTTGCTTACTTGCAAATGATATTCAGATGAGTGGAATCACGTGTGATAAAATACTTTTTATTTTTTTTACTCTTCAGGCCAGGGTGGTCATGCATATCTAAAAGAATGGTTGTGGTGGGCTGGTTTACTGTCAAGTAAGTAAGAACAATTTCCCTTCTGTCTGTCTACTCATAACACTGTAGTAAAGAACTCATGTGGACACAACAGAATTAGCATGGGTTCTGGTGTTTCCCAGGTTAAATGTGTAGCTGTTGACATTAAAACTGGGTTTTAGTTAGATGAAAATGTGTTTTTCAGACATCTAGGTCACACCTACCTTACTGTTCCTTCACAACCTTTTTTTAATTACTATATTTCAGTGTTTTGTAGGTCCCCACTGTTCCTTAATATATATAATTTGAAATGCGGTTAACCCCATTACACTTAGTTTACATGTCTATCATCTTAACCCAGTGTTTAACCAAGACTCCTTGTTGTCTTATCACCTGCTGTTGTCTAACCCGTGTTTATGTAAGAGGGAGTTTGTGTACTAAATGTTGCTGCAAGACATTCAAACCTTATACAGCATAGCAGCATTTACCTCTGTCTGCCTTCATTACGGCATAGTTGTCCTCTTCATAATTGGTATTTAACTTAACATGTGTCTTAATCCCTTTATAGTGGGAGCTGGTGAAGCTGCTAACTTTGCAGCATACGCCTTTGCTCCTGCGACTCTTGTCACCCCACTTGGAGCCCTCAGTGTGCTCGTCAGGTACAGAAGAGTCACTGCACAGCTTTTTCCCTTACATTTGGAAGTGGATTTGTGTAGTGAACTCACAGTGTCTCATTTTGATTCTTGTTGCAGTGCGGTGTTGTCGTCGTACTTCCTGACAGAGCGGTTAAACCTGCATGGGAAGCTGGGCTGCTTGCTCAGCATACTGGGCTCCACCACCATGGTGATTCACGCCCCACAAGAGGAGGAGATCAGCAGCCTGGAACACATGGCCGAGAAGCTGGTTGATCCAGGTATGGAAGATATTGTTTGCCTCGTATCCACTGAACAGCTAGTTCAGTTTGGTACATTATGGTTTGGTACGGAAGGGTATTCCTAGATTTGGCTTAAGTTTCCACTGAGATCTTATGCGAGTACCTTACTCAGAGCTGTTGAACTGCACTGGCAACTGCAGCTATGTATCATGTCATCAAAGCACACAATGTAGCCCGCCAGTAAATGCAATGAAGAAGAAAAACGAGACATTTTATTGAAAAATTCAAGATTCTTAACTATTCCGAGATGATTACACACAGCGGTTTATCTCAAAGGGAAATGACTATTTTGTTGATCAATCAAAGGACTGCAGTGTGTGAAGCTCCACTATTTTGTGCCCGCAATGAAAGGGTGCCAAAAATAGGTTCAGCCCAGTTCGCTTATTTTGGTACCCTTGCCAACTTTTGACTGTGGAACCAGCATACCGTACCGCAAATAAGGCGGTAGAAATTTAGTCCAGTAATATTTCTTCTACCAAGGTTTGCCTCCCAAGTCACAGTTGATTGAACACATATACAGCTATTCCATAGCATAGCACTTGATATTGGAACAACTGTAACACTTTGTTCATTTCCTTACAATCATGTTAACCCCACTAAACACCCTCTTCCTCCCTTCTTCCCAGGGTTTTTTCTCTTTGCCACTCTGGTAATCATCGTGGCCCTCATCTTTATATTTGTGGTGGGTCCCCGCCACGGTCAGACCAACATCCTGGTCTACATCACCATCTGCTCGGTCATCGGGGCCCTGTCTGTGTCCTGCGTCAAGGGACTGGGCATCGCCATCAAGGAAGCCATTGCGGGGGAAAGCGTTGCGAGAATGCCGCTGGCGTGGATCCTGCTGTTGGGTCTGATTGCCTGCGTGAGCACACAGATCAACTACCTGAACAAGGCTCTGGACATATTCAACACGTCCCTGGTGACTCCCATCTACTATGTGTTCTTCACCACGTCTGTGCTCACCTGCTCTGCCATCCTCTTCAGAGAGTGGGGCCACATGGGCACGGGCGACATCATCGGCACCCTCAGTGGCTTCCTCACCATCATCGTGGGGATCTTCTTGCTCCACGCCTTCAAGGACGTTAGCATTAGCTTTGCTAGCCTGGCTGTGTCCATGAGGAAGGACGAACGGGCCTTTCCCTCGGCCAACGGCATGGCGCCCCACAGCACCTACGAACTGCTACATAATCAGTCCACCGAGGACATGGAGGAAAGAGAAATGGACTTGCCTTTTGATAGCATCTCCAGAAGAAATGGAGCACTGACCTCCTCATTGGATGATTAAGGAACCTTTTTGTCACTGACTCACCATCCATGGCATTATGGGGTTTGAAAACAAGACAATCAGCTGTATGGGCAAAGTGACTTGGCAGACCAGTGGATTGTATTTAATGTTTTAATTTGCCTTACTTTTCTCAGAATATGACCTTGTCATGTTCAGTTAGAACTTAATTTCATTCCTCTGTAGCGCTGTAAATATGGGTTTTTTTAACAAGAGTTTTGTTATATGTACATGCATATTCATGCACTGACTTACTTTCTATAAATCAAAAAGATTAAAGGTTTTAATATATATTCTATATGAAGTCCTGCTGACAATGACTATATTTGAAAAGGACAGTCACTATAATTTGAGGTTTTCGTGATACTTGAACGTAACGTTTGTTGGAAGTCGTCCTGAACTTTTTTTTGTACTGTTTACATGAAAAGCTCTCCAGATGAACCCACAGATTTGTTACATATTTATTGAATTAAAATGATTAAAACAAATGAAAGGCACAGTGAATAAATGCTTAACATGAGTATGAGCTTTGTTACTTTTCAATTTCCTTTAAAATGTTTAGCATGCATGTTCAACATTATAGAAAATACAATTTTACTTCCACCCCCACTTAAAATAGGTTGCTGTTCACCCCTAGTATTCCACCACCGCAAATCCTTAAATACTCATCTGATCTGATAAAACTAATTTTCTTCCCTGATCTCTATAGCTTTTCTGCAAGTATAAAACAAATAACAGTTTATCCAAAAGGGGGACACATCTATTCATTTCTGATAAGGCACAAGTGAATACAAAAGAAAATTATTCTGACGAAAAAAGTGGCCCCGACTTCCTTACATTTAATGGTCCTTTGCTACGCAAGAACTTAAGTAAATGAGGAGGAATATTTGTGGATTGTCTGATAATGCCGGCAGTGTTTGGAACTACTTTGCTGGTCCGCGGTATGGACAGTGACTGCAGCACCTCAGCTGCTGGCCAGAGACTGGTGTATCGGAGGCTGGAAGCATCGCACGTGTTCCACAGGCATGTTCTCTCCATCTCCAGACTTCAGGTACTTGTTCAGGATTCCAAAAACCTCGTCATTCAGGATTTGGAATTTGCGGATTCTTTCAACCATCTTCTTAAGTGGCTAAAAAATATAAGAGATAAAAAGAATTTTACACACTGTTAGATGAGCTTTTTATTCAGACATCCCTGCAAAGCAGATTTTATATTAAGGCAATGCAACACAGATAAATGTGTCTGGCTTATTGTTCTTGGTGCACTGCACAAGGTGACCAACTCAAGAGTTCATGCTACTTGAAGGATCAAGGTAGAATGTAGCACTTCACCACTTGAGAGCTGTTTGGTAGCACGGCAAAAAAAATGGCTGCTGCATCTTCAGGTGTTTGAGAAGGAATCATTTCATAAATGAAGATGCTGTGTATTAGATTCATATGATGAGTCATAAATGGAATAGGTTAGATACAGCTGATGTGTGATGAAAAGTTTTATAAAATTGACTGAAGTAGTCATGGAGAGATAGGACAGTGCTGCTATAGTGTATGGCAGTACTGCTGATAGTCATCTCTCAAACTCACCACGCTCTTGATGACCTCATCCTTGCCGTCGTGCTTCTGCACCTTGAGCAGGTGGTAGCTGAAGTCCAGGATGTCAAAGCGTCTGTGCTGTCCCAGGAGGGAGATGATCATGCAGCCGGCCCAGTGTAGGCCGTCTCCAAAGCACTGCCTGAAAGAACACAAGAGAGTGTGGGGGGGGGGGGTCTGTGAGTGTTAGGATTTAGCTCTTTAAAGTTGCATGTGGTGCAGATGTTTTGTGCTGCTGCTGCACTCACTCCACTGTGAACTCGTGGGCTCCCACAGGGATGCAGTACACAAACTGCATGGCGCTCCAGAGGCGGTGGAACTCCACACACTCGTCCACGTGCATCACACCGTTGCTGGGCAGCGGCCCGCGCCAGATGGGGTCATCCAGGAAGCCTCGCACACGTGTCAGGATGACCTCAAACATGGACAGGCCACAGCACAGCCTCTCTTTGGTCAGAAGGTCGCCCTCACGAGCAATGGCTATTTGCTGGAAGACAAGTGAGGAGGGAGGCATGTAACGGACACAGGTCACAAGAACAGAGGTCAGTGACATTCAACAAGATTTTTGGTCTGGCTTTACCTGTGGGGTGCCGAGGCGCTCTATCAGTGGGACCATATGCAGTGCTGTGTATTTGGCTTCCAGGCGCTTCATCTTGGCATCGAGGCGCTCACCCTCTGCACACAGGGAGAGGAAAAGCGTTGTGACAAGCCTGGTGATATTCTGCCTTTTTATTTATGTCAACAAATCAAAACACAGTGTGCATTCAAAACCCTGATATAGCTTGATCCACTGTGCCGCAGAGTTCCACTGCATACACACATAGTGAGCTGTTGCCCTTGGTGACATGTTTCTTCCATACCACAAAAACACACACACACACACACACACACACACACACACACACACACACACACACACACACACACACACACACACACACACACACACACACACACACACACACACACACACACACACACACACACACACACACACACGTCGTGCTACCGTAAGCACTCACAGACCTGAATTAGTATTAGTTTGCAGCTAGAATCAGTCACCTACAAATGTTTAAAAAACAGCGCTTGTGCCCATCTGTTCTAATAACTTAATTAGACTTTTGTTAAATTACTGTATATTATATTTGGGACCCATTATTTTATGATTCACATCTTTAGCAGAATCCAGTGGGCTTACCTGTGGGCCACAGACAAGAAGTGTTGTTTGACTGATAGATAGACTGTGTCTGAAATCACACACTCATGTACTATTACCCACTATAATAAGCAATCAACAGTTTACTCAAAAAAGTGCAGCAAATGACACTTGTGAATCATCATTTTGTGTTATCCTGTGTATTAGACTGTATTGTGGGGTTGTTCACAGAATGGTGTGTGCATGCCATGGTCCCTACATTGTGTTTTCTAGTATGTTGATTTTTGAGGGCATTATACAGTATGGAGCATTAATTTAAATGGCACACACTGTAGTGGATAGGGTGTGATTTAAGATATATAGAGATAGTCATCTATCTATCTATCTATCTATGTATCTATCTATCTATCTATCTATCTATCTATCTATCTATCTATCTATCTATCTATCTATCTATCTATCTATCTATCTATCTATCTATCTATCTATCTATCTATCTATCTACAGCAAGAACTCTTCACATGTAAATGAACTACATGTTCCGTCAAAAATGTACCTTTGACGTGGACTCTTGGAAGAATGTTCTGAAAGGGTGCGGCATGCAGCAGATCGCAAACTTCTTCCTGTGACTGGGAGAAAGATAAGAGTAAAAGTAAAAACACTGGCGTGTATATACCAATATTTGTGTATGTGTGTGTGTGTACTTTATATACTGTACATACACAAACACACATGCATGTATAAGGTATGAAACCTGTTTGGATTGCATCCTGCATAAGTGAAATTGAATATGTGTACCAGACTCTGCTCGCTCAGCAGACAGAACAGCATGGCATTGCCCACTTCCCTCAGGTTCTGGAAACACACTGTCTTGAGCTCAGCGTACTCAACGATGTCCTTCAGCTGGTGATGAAAGAACTCTAGGATGCCTGAAAAAACAAATACGTCTGTTACACGGTTACCAAGCCTTCAAGCATCTGTCATAGCAACGGGTAAACCGTACGACCTCTTTGACAGCGAGGTCTATTTTTAGGATATACAGTAGTAGGGGAGACCGGAGCTAGTAGGCACACTTTTTACTCTAGTGAGAATTGCTCATCACCTTAACATCTTTCAATAGTCATTCCTACATTAAATTGAAGCTTAAGGTGTTGGCTTGAAATGTGTACCCCTCACTTTTTCTAACTTATTGGAATAAAGAAGAAATTTACCATCAAAGACACTAACACATTGTGACAACCAACCCCAGCAAGTGGTCGGTTGTTACACACTATGGGGTTGTTTGCCACAATGTTATCTTAATGGGAAAAATCTTAAAAAGAAGGCAAGAAATTTGAAAGTTTAATTTCATTTTCATCAAGTTGAAAAATAGGCCTACATAACTTTATGCATCTTAACACAAAATGAGCAAGGAATAAACAAACAGGAAATACATAAGACCAGCCTACTGTATGTAACAACATAAAGAACAAAACAAATAGGTCTAACAATAATAGCCTACTCAACTAGGCTACACACATCTTCTGTTTCTTCTTCCCCAGCTGGCGTGGAGTGCACTGGGGTGCAGTAGCCTTGGCAACTGGTCTAGTTTGGGATGCACTGGGTCGTTTGATTTTGTTGCCCTTTTTCTCTTTTGCATGCTAGCTGCCTTTTCCTGCTCTATTCTCTCCTTCTCTGGGGTGTCAGTGAGAATACAGCTCGACATTTTCTTTTGTTATTGGGTTCCTTTTCTGGCTGCAGCCTTTGGCTAACATGTGACAACCAACCCCCCAAAAATGAGACGACCAACCCCAACTGGAATTTCTCGCTATTATCAAGGCCAACAACCATCTGAAAACTAATTAGCTTGCTAACAAAAATCTAAACTATAGCTTACCCTTCACACTTTTTTAGGGTAACAAGTGTTTTGTAATAAACCCATTGTGTAAAAGCCTAGAAGAAAAATACTGAGGAGCTAAATATTTTCAATTTGACATAAAAAACACTCTCATCTCAAATTCAGCAGTCTAACTCCAAGGAAGACTATGTAGGTGACATCTGATCCCAATTCTGGATATTTACATACCAAAATTGAACAGACAGCGGCTTCTGGTTCAGAGATATAATGATTGTGACAACCAACCCGTGTGACATATAACCCCGTTCTCCCATGTACGTGTGTCTGTAGAATGAGTGTGATTCATTCCCATCGCTATTGTCCTGCATTTATATTTATGAGAATGTAATAGAAAACCTTTAAGGCAAACACCTTGGTCTTTGCTCTGATTCTTTAGATAATTTTTGCGCAGTGATTTGCTGAAGCAGGCGATCTTCACAAAAGGTCATTTTGTGAGAAAGTGAAATAAATGCGTCTCGTTGTCCTCGCATTTGAAAGCGCTGTGACGTTGTTATTAGTAATTACACAGCTTGGTTCTTTTGACTGCGCTGTTGACTCGCAGCATTCGGGATAACACCTAATGTGAAGTTACAATGCTCGAGTCAAAGCTGTCATGTTTTCTAAGTGCAGCTGAAGGAAATAGAATAAAAGGTGACTTATGTGAGTAGAAATAGAAATGGATTTTTTTCTTTCCTTTTCAAATCCCAGAAAGGCCTTTAGGACTTTGGCCAATTGATTGGTCCATTGTCCAATACAGCAGAAGGTCAGTTACCTGGGGAACCATACTCGTGGCGGGGAAGACGACAGATCTTGGGCATGACCTCCATCAGGGTCTTCACATACTGCATTATGGTGCCCTGAAGCTAAGGAAGAGAAGGACATATACTGTCATTCAGGTCACATGAACACAAACTGATCTAACAAAGAGTCCCCTTTATTTCACTGTTCATGCAGTAGATCATTCATAAAGAATAAAGAGAGAAGCCACCTTGAATTATTTCTCTCAGAAAGATCTTGCAGAAACAACATAATAATTCAATTCACTTTATTTGTCCCTGAAGGGCAATTAAAAAGACACAAAGAGTCAAATAGACCCATATGCACATGTATGACACAAGGACAATGAAAAGAGGCCTGCTTATTGCTGTGCATTATTAAGTGCTTAAACCCCCCCCCCCCCCCCCCACACCACACACACACACACACACACACGGTTACTGCTCACAGTCTTACTCACCAGGCTTTTGACAACCTTCAGCAGTTCCTCCATGACCACAGCGATGCCCTGGTAGCCCAGCAGTCTGCACATGACCTTGATGTGCGGCGGACCCACAAAGTTCCTGTAGGCACTGTATATGCTGCTGTATGCCAGGTTCAAGGTCTAGGATCAGGGGTGAGACAGTTGAGGATGAGTAGGCGTCAAACTCATTGCTCTTACAAATTATAAATCATTTGAAAAAAACATTGCAGGACTGCAAGGGTGAACATTTGAAAGATACATTTTCTATGATTATTTTTAGTATTAAAAAAAAAGAAAAAAAAAGACTGCTGTCGTGTCCTCTCCATCGTTAACAAAATGGTAGTGAAGCTGCATTCTGCTCCTGTGGGGGAATTATTACAGTGAACACCTCCGTAAATAAACATCCAAGAACACAGCAACAGTTTGTTTGGAAATCAAAGAATCTGTCTCACTTGTTCAATAGCAGGAGGACTGCAGTGCAGACATGCTAGCTGCTCTGTGAGGCTGTGTTAAGACATAGCTGTGATGCAGCAAAATGTTAAAGATAGCATGCTGAAACATGCTTTTGTCAAGCAGATGTAGTGTTTACCCTGATCACCGTCTTGTAAGCAAATGTTAGCGTCGGCTTTAAGCATGCTAAACGTTTGCATACTAATGCACTAAACAAACAGTACAAGCTGAGGCTGATGGCATTATTATTACGTTCATCCAACAGTTCTCGAATGTCATTGTTCACTCAACCACTAATGTCAACATTACAGTGTGATTAGAGGACAAAAAGCAAGGGATCAGACCAGTCATAGAATATCGTCCGGACGATTTAATCGGACGATTATAGCCTCATCTCGGAATAATCGGCATTGGCAGGGCTGTACAGTGCGACAGTTTTGATCGCATTTGCTACTGAAATTGATCACGTGCGATGATGAATACAAGTCCATTCGCACTAGTGCTAGTTGATAATGAGGAGAGGCTGTCTTTGAAACACAGAGGAGAGATGCACAACACTGCTTAGAGGGCTCTACATTAACACTCCAAATGGGGGTAAATGTAGTCTTAGGCAAGTAAGTTATTGAGTCCACCCTTCACTTTGGCTGATGAAAGATATGTGTCCTCGGGATCTGTGCTCGTGCAGCGATTCTAGGTATAAAAACTTCACCAATGGTAATAACCGGAAGGAGATTACCGCAGTTAAGTTAGCGCGTGTGCAAACAGAACATTTCCTGTGCGCCTTCACGTTAAAAGCCTGTTAGTAGCCAAACATTTATTTACATCCTTTATTTTGAAGCCGGTAAGAACAGGAAGTTAGCGCTTCACAGCCCTGCAGTGCTCTAGCTAGAAAGGCAACTCATTCAGCTGCAGAGAAAAGTCAACAGTAGTCTAAAAACAAAGTTTGAAATAAGCCACTGAACAACAGTAGTCCCGTGATTAAGCACTCCCTTCGAATCTGGACCCAATTTAAGAAGAATTTTGGAATGCAGAATTTTTCACTTTTTAGCCCAATCGCAGCTAATCACTTGTTTACTCCCTCGACGGTGGATGATGCATTCAAGATCTGGCATAAAAAAGGCTTAAAATGCATCGGTGATCTATTCATTAAAGATCTATTTGCTAGTTTTTCTCAATTGACAAAACATTTTGGTATCGAAAAGACACATTTTTTCCGATTTCTGCAAATCAGGCATTTTACGCAGAAGTTAATTCCCCAATTCCCTTATAAACCGCCAGCCAATCATGTCGATTTGTTTCTTTCTGTTAACCCCACATTAAAAGGCTCAATTTCTGTGTTTTTCAACCTTATTTCGAAGTTGCATAGCCCCTCATTAGCAGCTATAAGAACCCTGTGGGAGCAGGACCTAGGTTCTGCCTTCACAGATCACATGTGGGATTCAGTCCTGGATCGGATACACTCTACCTCCATGTGCGCCCGACATGCTCTTGTGCAATTTAAAGTAGTACATCGTATCCACATATCTAAAACTAAATTAGCTCGTATGTTCCCCGATGTAGACCCGACCTGTGATAGCTGTAAGAGCGCACCGGCATCACTCTTTCACATGTACTGGTTGTGTCCCACCTTGACTGAGTTCTGGACATCAGTTTTTCAAACAATTTCTGAAGTACTTCAGCATCAAATTGAGCCGAACCCTTTCACTGCAATCTTTGGCATTGCTCCAAATCCAGGCTTACCTAAAGTGAAGCTGAAGGTACTGGCCTTTACCTCATTACTTGCTCGTAGGGTTATCCTACTCAAGTGGAAAGATCCTGCTCCTCCTTCCCAATCACATTGGATTAGAGACTATGTCATGCATGAATTTAGAGAAAATACGTTACACTACCCAGGGATCCGAAAATAAATCTGACAGAATTTGGCGCCCCTTTCTAAATTATTTTAAAACAACAACAATAACAATAGAAGAGTAGCTACCTCCTCCCCTCTTTTATTTGATTTAATTTGATTTCTTTATGGTTTTTTTTTGTTTGTTTTTCGTGTTGATTGTTTGTTTTTGTTTCTTGTAGTGTGTATTTCGTGTGGTTGGGTGTGAGGGTGGGATGTGGGTGGGGTGTGTTCGGGGAAAAAAAAGGAGAAAAAATGTGTACCCATTGTGCTGCAATTCCTTTGCAACTGGCATTTAATAAAAAAAACTTTGAAAGAAAGAAATAAGCCACTGAAGAACAACTTCCAACACATTCACAACAACCTATTTAATTTATCCTAAATTGTACCAATATGTATACTTATTTATTTAATAGGCTATGTTTAATGTTTTAAAGTTTGGTTTTAATTAACAAGGACATTTTCTAAAAATATATATTATTATTAATATAATAATTTTATGTATATACAAAACTTATATAGATATAGATATTATTTTTATATTTTTATGGGGAAAAATAATTCTGAATCAGCAAAAAATTGCAATTGGCAGGTTAGATTATTTTGTCTAAATTACAATCAGTTCACCCCTATTCATTCTTCTACAATTATTACTGCACACACTAGGATATAATATTAATTGAGAATCTCAAATGAGACCAAGAGGACAGGCTCAAAGGTAATTACAGTGAAATGCAAGGGTTAAGGTTATGCAAGTTTTCGATCATACTTTGTGTGCTACCAAATTTATTTTTGTGCTACTGAATTTTTTTGCTTGCTAGCTCCAGTGCTACCACCTAAAAAAAAGAAGCGTACAGCCCTGGCATTGGTAAAAGAAAATGGCAGATTTTTTGCCGATTTGTTTTTAATAATTTTTTTATCAAGCAATTGTCTTTAGTGAAATGTATTGCTGCCCTGGAGGTAGCCTAAATTAATAGCATTAAGGCTATATAGCCTATTTACAGCAGCAGCAGGTGTGTTGTAATACATTGGATTAATTTACACTTGACAGTTCCCCCTGCAACCAATAGCAGAGGCATTTTTAGACAATGCATATTTAGATTAATTTTTTTTGGGCATTTTTATGCTTTATTGATAGTGTAGAGACAGAGTTGAAATGGGGCAGAGAGGGGAGTGACATGCAGAGTACGACCGCGGGCTGGAATCTAACCCGGGTCCGCTGCTGGCCGAGGCCCATGGGGGGGACGCCCTACCAACTGAGCTAAGGGCGCCCCCGACAATGCATATTTCAATAAAGAAAGGGTTCAATAAAGTACATTTCTTCAATATATATTTTTGGGGAAGAAAAAAATTGGTCGGGCTCTAATATTTAGATATTAGAGTTAGATTTTATTTGACATGGACATCACAATTACATTGGGCGAACAAGATGCATTGTTTAAGTGTATTAGCATTCATGCTAGTTCTCAACACCTATTATAATGTTTGCTGAAATATTTCAGTCTGGACCACCTTGATGGATTGCCCTCCCTAGAGTCATAATGACTAAATGATATCAATAAAAATGGGTTTACCACACAAACTTGAAGGGCAACCTGTCTGGAGGATTGTGAGTAACGATGTGCAAAGCCAAGATTTTAGCCTGAGGGTGGCGCTATAAGAAAGCTGATGGAGTGTTCAAGATGCAAATGATACATTTCACAGCAATCTGCCTGTTATATTTGAACATTTGTTGTGTACAAGTGAACATGTATGCTTGATAGGAAGACCTGTGTCAGAGGATCACTGAGAAACATTAGGAACTATCCTCTGGGAAGCATGAATATCCACCGGGAAATGTATGACAATCTGTCCCACCATTGTTTCAAGAACTAAACATTTGGACAGAAGGATTGACCAGCTGAAAAAAATGTTTAGCCCCTCCCTACACCCCACCAGCAGATATTCAACATACCATGGCATGGACCAAAGTGCTGGTCAAGGGGAAATACACACAACTACTGTAGAACAAAAAAACAACATATACCGAATTACATTTAAATGGTGGCGTCAGTGATTCTTGATAATGCTTGTTGTCAAAATCACTTTGTGTCAAATTCGGTGAATATCTCCTTCTACCTGTCCATACTGTGTGTGCAATTAATTGAAACAACATCTAGTGGTAATACACAGCCTAGGCACTGTAAACTGATATGTATAAAGGGTATGTAAACAGAGGTGGTCCACCGTAGCTAGCAACATACTCGTTTACAGAGCCTAGGCTGTGTAATACAACAACACTGGATTTGTTTTCAGCGCACAGTAAGGACAGGTAGCGGATCGTGAGGAGATATTCACTGATTTTGACAACAGGCATTCTCCAGAATCTCTGATTCCACTTTTAAATGTTTCTACACAAAGCCTAATTCACAAGCTTCCACTGCAAGTGATTTCATCTCCCTCTCCCCTCTGCCAGCAGAGGGTGGAAGCCGCCACTCCCACTAGTGAGGCAGCAGCAGAGAGACACACCAATCTCTGGTCCACTCCTGAGGTTGAACAGCTACACTCTGCACCACAGAAGTACACGCTAAAATGACTGAATAGCAGGACGTCAAGATAGTTCTTCCCCAGCGCCTCAAGCCTGACTGATAATGAGTATGT
Source organism: Ammodytes marinus (assembly GCF_949987685.1). Lineage (NCBI taxonomy): Eukaryota > Metazoa > Chordata > Actinopteri > Uranoscopiformes > Ammodytidae > Ammodytes > Ammodytes marinus. The sequence continues at coordinate 28,123,067 of NC_137212.1, forward strand.
TCAACACGTGCCGGCAGGTTGTCCTTTATAGGTAAGTCTTCTCTTCTTTAATGCTATTGATTGTCTTAACAGGGATTATTATCATAAAGATACATATGTTGTGTTGCTATAGGTTATAGCTGATGTGACTTTTTGGGGTGAAAAAAAAATGTAAGCATCTCCTCAGTGACTTGTAGTAAAGGAATCCGATGTAAGATTGCTTGCTTCATTGAAATTCTAAATGACTTTAAAACTACTATTCTTCTGAGATTGTCTCTGTGTGTGTGTGTGTGTGTGTGTGTGTGTGTGTGTGTGTGTGTGTGTGTGTGTGTGTGTGTGTGTGTGTGTGTGTGTGTGTGTGTGTGAATGTCTAAATAAGCCACTATAAAAATGACTACAGTATCGGGAAGAAAAAAGAACTAATGCAGAGAGGGTGTGGTGCTTACTTAAACAGAGGGACAACCTTATCAACACTTATTTAGTGGGTAATGATTTCCCATCTTTGTTTTAATATAGATCAAAATAAATAAATAAAAACAATGCAACACAAAGTTTATTAAAACATTTTTTTTTACATCAAGGCTGTGCTATTGTATTGCATCATCAAAGATAAAGGCGCCATCCATGCCATTCCAACCTGACCAGTGTGGTTATATTAACTACACAGGGCTGTTTCAGCGTCACCTGTCCTGCAGCAGGTGACTTCGCAGCACAGACGAAGCCTCTGCACAAATGATCCGGCATTATGTCATTTGTGTGACATCTGTGCACAAGCTCACCTCCCTCCCCACCACTGCACGCCGTTTCACATAATCCTTCATACAATGCTTATTATCCTCTGATATTGTTCTTCAGCTTTTCCTGCTTTGTGTAGTGTGGGCGTTGGATGGGTGGGAGGCCATGACATTTTTCATTAATTATGTACAACACTAAGCATTGTGAGCGGAATGTTTAAGATGGAAGTAATTGCCTTTGCTCTTTTGACTTTGCACTTACATTACATAGCCATAGGCATTGGGCAACTCATGGTTCTTGCTATAGACAGTTACAGAAAAGATGGTGTAATCAAAGTGGTCCACACGGTCTGTAATCACCAAAGAACAGAACTCCAACTCATGCGCTGATTTCACACTGATTTAATGACTATACTTTTTCTATGTCATCTCTGTTTTCCAGATTGGTTTGAACACTGCGAGACTCTTAATAATTGAGGAAATACTTGCCTCATAACAACTCGGCTCACAAAGCCGACAGAACACTATAAGACTACAGAAGAACAGCTTTGCATCATGGGGGTTGCGGTGTACAACATCTCCTCCACAGCGGCCAGAGTGAGCTGGCCCAGGTCCCCCGGCTGCCTGGACACCTTCTACAGCGTCATGTACGACCCCAACTGGAACAGCCTTCTGATGGGCTACAAGCGCAAGAGCTTCATGCACGAGGAACGCATCCCCGTCAGTCAGACCAGCACCAGCCTGGCCCACCTCCTCCCGCAGACCGCCTACTTCCTGTGTGTCACGTGTCAGGCGGCCAATCCAGCGAGGGATCAGTGTCAGGTGTTCAATACATTGAGTGAGAACAGCGAGGGGCGGGACAGAGGGGGCTGGGAGCTGGCTATGGGCGTGTGGCTAACCTGTTGCATCTTGCTGCTGGTAATAGCTGGCGTCCTGTTGTGGGGATGTCTCCACACTATTTGCACCATCCCCGGTCAGGCCGCGGAAGACAGCAATGTGGGGACCAACTCCTCCCATCAGGAGGACATGTCTGGATCTGGACCCCTCTACACACCCAGAGGCAGTGAGGACAAACATCCCGTCATCATACAACGGCCCCTCCTCTCAGCAGCACAGAACACCGGAGACATAAACGCCCAGGACCAACATGAGCTGAGGACCCTGGCAAGGCTGTCTGACACTGAGCCGGTATAAATCAACAACTGGATTGAGGTCACCAAGGCATTGCCCTGTCTGTTGTCTTGTCACCGATTATTATTACCCAATGATGGAGGGAGATGTCACAGGGAGAAAAAATATTAATTTGTGCTCCTCTTGATTTAATAACTCACCGTGATACAACCACTTTCAAGCGCTGTCTCTCTTGTGCCCAAATAAAGCAAAGTCAATATTTTGCAAACAAAACTATTGAAAAAATGAATCATTTATCCAGTGTATTTAATATATTCCATTGAATGCATTCATGTAATACAAAGTTATAAGTTTTCTGCATACAAAAATGTATTTTCCATTTCCATAGCACGTTTTAAGATGGGCAACAGCAGCACAGCTGACCATGCTCTGCCGGATAGAAATGAGGCCATGCACAGATGTAAACATGGTCAAGCAAATGTTGAGTAAAGTTTCCTCTTCTTGTTTTTGACAGCCAGCAACAAACAGTAGGGGAGAACGGGGTAATTTGTCACATGGGTTGGATGTCACATTCGTTATATCTCGCCACCAGAGCGCGCTAGCTCTGAAATGTTGATATAAAAAAGGTCCAGAATTGGGATCAGAGGTCACATACATAGACTTCCTTGGAGGAAGACAGCTGCATTTCAGGTGAGAGGATGTTTTGTGTTTTTCATGTCAAATTCTAAATATTTTGCTTCTCAGTATTTTTCTTCTAGGCTTTTACACAATGGGTTTAAAACAAAACACTTGTTACCCTCAGAAAGTGTGAAGGGTAAACTATAGTTTAGATTGTGGTTAGCAAGCTAATTAGTTGTCAGATGGTTGTTGGCCTTGATGCTAGCAAGAAATTCAAGTTGGGGTTGGTCGTCAAATTTTTTGGGGGGTTGGTTGTCACATGTTATCTCAAGGCTGCAGCCAGAAAAGGAACCCAATAACGAAATAAATTGTCAAGCTGTATCCTCACTGACACCCCAGAGAAGGAAAGAATAGAGCAGGAAAAGGCAGCTAGCAAGCAAAAGAAAAAAGGGCAACAAAATCAAAACAACCCAGTGCATCCCAAACTAGACCAGCTGCCAAGGCTACAGAACGTTATGTAGGCCTATTTGTCAACTTGACAATGCAATTAAACATTCAAATTTGGTTCTGCCTCCTTGCCTTCTTTTTAAGATGTTTCCCATTAAGATAACATTGTGACAAACAACCCCATAGTGTGTGACAACCGACCCCTTGATGGGGTTGGTTGTCACAATGTGTCAGAGTGTCTTTGATGGTAAATTACTTCTTCATTACAATAAGTTGGAAAAAAAGAGAGACACACATTTCTAGCCAACACCTTAAGCTTCAATTTAATGTAGGAATGGCTATTGACAGATGTTTTGGTGATGAGCAATTCTCACTAGAGTAAAAAGTGTGCCTACTTACCCCGTTCTCCCCTACATACCACTTCCAGCGCCATTGTCTATTTACACGGGCGTTGCCTAGCAACGTCCTCACAATGACGCAAGAGGTGGAGGACGGCAGGTGGTTCCCAACATGTAATCAGCCCCGTCTCTTCCACATATCACGGCACCATGTGATTGCTCCATTATGTCTACTCTGACACAGTGACCATGGTAACAGACAAATTGATTGTGTAGTCAGATCATGGGCATAAGAGAGGACGGTTCAGACGTCAAACAAAATATCCTATACTGGAGGGATCCAAGGAAATAAAGTGAAAGGGCGGGGCTTTCTTTAAGGCTGACGATAAAGAAATGTGTCTCACCTTTGAGCCATACAGGTAGTGGGGCTGAGCGTTAGGAGGCTTGTCCCTCTGGAACTCCTGAGAGAAGGGAAGGACCGTGCGCACAAACCTGAACACACAGACAGAGACTCATCAAACATGTTTCACTACCATTAACAGCATCAGACACACTGCTTATTTTAAAAGGTAGTTAAGTCATTTACAAACAGCTATACCGACAGCATTATTTCCCTGAACAGTTGATCTTGACTCAGACAATGACCCAGACAGTGACCCCATCATACACACCTGTTGGTGGAGCCGTTGTAGCAGTAGTTGGGCAGGAAGTCATAGTTGAGCTCCCAGAAGACGTGCAGCGTTATGCGTCCGTAGGGGGCCGACACGTTGTGGTTGGCCTCGCGGAACATGGCGTCCATGCTATCCAGAGTCAAGTACTTACTGAGGAGCTTGTGCGTCATGCGGTTGATGTCCAGGAGACCTTCCAATTCCTTTAAGCAAAGGAAATACACAGAAAAATTGTTCTCAACTGTACACCAATGCGCATAATAGAAGACAATGGCACCAAAAGGCTTGGGTGGTATTCTTTCAAAAAGAAAGAAATGAACATACCATGATTGAGGTGAGGTCCTCGCTCTCAAAGCGGTTGATGGCCAGCTCCAGAGACTTGTAAAGGGCAGCTGAAACCCTCTGAGTGATGAGCCTGTTCAGGTCAATGGAACGGCCTAGGAGCTGAGATTCACAACCAGTTAGAAAGGCTCACACAGCACGGTGCTAAAATGAGGAAGCAGATAGTTGAGAGTGTTGGTAGAGTGTATACCTGGACGTGGCGTTGCTTCAGCAGTGTCTCATAGCGGTTAGAGGCCGGCCAGGGAATGTTGGCCCCTTGGTTCTTGCAGTCGGTTCTCAAGCGTTTGTCCAGCAGAAGACTGAGGTGTTGAAATAAGCAGAGAAAAACTCAAGTTTGTTTGTCGATTCAATTTTGTTCACTATCAACAAACTATTTAGACTAGCTAACACGCTAGCTTGCTAACTAGTTTCTATGTACACTCAGTTGCAACGTGTGGCTTTCAGATGTCCCATCCCATGCAACCTTTACTGGGAGGTGTGCAATGTGCAGTTGGCCTACTGAAGCTGGTACCCTTTCAGCAATACATTTGATAAAGATCAGTATGACACATATTGCATTTGGATGGTTTATTCCACCTCAACACAAATATAAAGATTTTCATTCCTTTTTTTCTATGTTAATCCACAAACTTTACATTAACTTATGACAACTGCAGAAGGCCCCCCTGTGGTACAAGTAAAACTGCACTTCAACACAGGTAAACCCACCACATCCTTAATAATGACAAAGTATGAAAAAGGAAGAAAAAAACCACATGGGTATTTCACCTACCTTCCTGCTAGAATCTTGTAGTAGGCAAATATCTGATCAGCCAGCTTGTAGACAAACTGATCGAAGCACAAGTTCACCTGAAAATACAAAAACAAGATTTGAATGAAGTTGAATATTTGGTAAGAAATGTTTCAGTCTGTGTTGAGCATCTCTATAGCAGAAGAAACTAACTACTCTTTTTAACTCATTCTTTCTTTCATTTTGAAAATGTTTGAAATGCTGCTCTTCAAAAAAAAACATTTGAATTCCCCCCATGTTTTGGTTGTGGGGAACAGGATCAAATAAACATTATGCAGTAGTGGTAACAAGAAAGTGTAGAATAATAGACATACACACAGAATGTGTTTGTGACACCACAAGCACACAACTCATGCATCATTCCTTCTCTATCACAACAAAACATTGGGAACACACACAGAATATTACATTACCTCGGCTTCTATTTCATCATAGAGGAACTGCTTTTTGAATTTGGTCAGGGCGTAGTGTGCACTGTCGTTGTACAAATCCAGGGGATACAGCACGTACCTGGAGGAGGATAAAGCAAACCCTTTTAGTCCTAAGTGCCTTCATTTGGATTCAAGGGGGAAGAAGATGACGTCCCTACAAGTGGTACACTATGAATGTATTCCACAATATGAAAAAAAACTTTGAGTATGGTAACCTATTCAAAAGAACAAAAGGGTGATAGAAACACAGTGAATCATTCATATAGTGCTGATAATGTAGTGGCAAATACAACAACAAAAAAACAAGCTATTCCATCCGTTGTGTCTTTTAAACCAGATGAATCCAATCCTGATGAATCATTTCCGTACGTAACACCACTCTAATATAATGGACAGTACCATAGAGATAGACATCCATAAAGGGGTTACGATCATTATCAAACACCAATTGGGTTGGATGCAGACATTTTAGAAAATATCAGTGAACAACAGCACTTATGGTTCATGCCAGTTGATGGTGCGTAATGGTGTTATGTAAAAATCTGCCTCCTATCAACATAATCCTGCTGCAAAAAAGATTTAAAACACATGAAAACATTTAAGGCTTTAATCCTAGATTTTAGTATTTGAGCCTTTTTGGATCCAAAGATAAAAAGAAGAAACAAGCACTGAAGTAGCTGAATGCCTCTTAGCAGTAAATCCACTAGTAATCTCACACCGTCAGAACACAGTGTGGTAGTTTGGGACTTCTAGTCATCAGTCCACTATGGAGAACTTGTTTTTTTCTTCCATAAAGGAAACCATCAGTCACACAATTTCTGGACATAGGCATGTATGTACCAATAGTGGCAGATTTCTAATATCATCATATCATATTCATATCAATGTCTGTTGTATAGGGGATGCTCCGCTCTATCCATCCATGCAGCTTTTTACTGCTTGATGGATGATTCACATGCTGATTTGGACAACTGTGCAGAGCTACAGCAATACAAGCTTACAAAGAAAAGGCCCAGAACTAAAATGCCTGGCTGTCTAAAAAATAATAATAATTTGTACATTGTGTAGGAATGAGAGGGGAAATAAGCAGAATTGTGAACGCAGCACTCTAGCAGAGCAGTAGCAGCAGCTTTATGGCCCCATCTGTGTCTACACAGGATGCGTTCAGGCAAGGCCTGGAGTGAAGGTCAGCCACATCTTTGGCAGCTCTCAGAGCTAAACACACAGTCACTGTAGTAGTCACAGGCCTGTGTAGACAGCTGTATTATTTCAATAGAAGCATATCTGTTCCATCAGACGCGCATGAGACGAATGACCAAAAAACGGCACCTTTGTAGACACCAAGCATGTTGTTAAAAATCATACACAGTCCGATATGGAGCTTTTTGATACCACATGAATAAACTAACTAAGACTTTACAGAAACAAGTCTGATTAGAAAAAAAAGAGAATTTTCTGGAGTTTTTTTAGATTACGATTTGATGAAGGACATTGTCAACTTCTGGAGAAAATGGAGGAAAAAAAGGGAGTGTTTTCCCACAGTCCGTCCTTACTCCATCATGGAAGCCTCCTTTGTGTCCAGGATGTGGTCTGTGAGGATCCAGGGCATGGACATCTCGATGGGGAACTGGATCCTGCGGCCCATGGTCAGCTCCAGGAAGAACTCTCTGAACCAGAGCTGGGAGAGGTCACAACAGTGCTGCAAGGTCTCTGCATACAGGGAGGGCATAGAAACAGCATTATCAATTGATTAAGTAAGGGACAACTAACAAGGTGAACAAGATCCATCCGATGTGGTCCGTGGGGCTCCTGTTCACCTTGTCTGTCTTTATTTCTCCAGAATGGCCCGTCGGCTATACATTATCCCGCTTATTAAACAGCTACTGGCTAAAATTGAGTAATCAATTGAAGCAGAATATTGTTTCATTTGGCTTGATTGATTTAGAAATGCTTTTATTGCTTAGGCTGGGTTACAAAAAAATAGTTTGCTACGGTCGGAACTTCCTCCATAACTGTATAAATCTGTGGCCAAGCCATCTTCACTGGAGTCTTTTCAGACATTAACTGAAGTTCCCTGCTCACCTGATACATTTAAAGTCATGTTGAAAAAGTATTCCATTATATTTTTGCTAAAATGAGTAGTATGTCACTGTTTGTAGGCGTCTATCTGCGGATTGATAGGAAATGATCGATCAGAACAATGTCTGTCTGTAGGTCCATAGCAACGGTGAACTAGGTATTTTCAAGAAACAAATTGCCCGTAGAATGCTGTGAATGACCAATCAGAGCTCAGCATTTATCAGTGCCGTGTGATAATGAGTCTTAATGATAATTCTGCGTTACAAAGGGCTATTGGGTCAAAACGTCTTCCCTTTGTTTCTCACCGCTGAAGTTGAGCAGATGGGTGTAGAAGAAGGACTCGCGGTGAAACTTCTCAATGTCCAGGATGGTGGGGCCTTCCAGACAGCTGCGCAGAGTCTTCTTGGAGCCACTTTTGTCTGCGACGAGAGACTCCAGCATAGTCCTCACCATGTAGAGCTGCACGTACATAGGACAAGCAGAAAGAGAGAAAAAAGCCACGGTAGATGATTCATTGGAAGGGACAATTTAAATGAAATATAATTAGTGTGAGCACCCTGGGGGTTCCACTAGACATCTCCTTCACACATTGAATAACGCCATTCTAATCTCATTATAGGTGGGTTGCTTGTATGATAGATCCTCTCTCTGCGTCTCATTATAGAGAAAAACGCGCTAGGAATGTGAATTTTAAACATGCATCAGCAGCAGGACATTTCCTTTTTGATTATCACTCGAAAAACACACTTGAGTTTACTTCAGTTGGACCACCGTTTATTACACTACTTAGAACACCCAGCAAATCTGTTGATTTGGGCCGTAGGGAAACACAGAAGGTGATAGTTTAGCTGGGTTTTGTAGTCTGGTAGCAGATTAGTTCTTGGAACTGGAACTCTAAGCTTATAAACCGGTGTGCTTTATGCAACATAAGGGGATGCTAACCGCAATATGTGTGATACACGACAAAATAAAATTGCATGGATGATTACTATTCAGCACCATAATGTAGGGATTGAAATAGGGGCCACGCAAGTGCACTCTGGGAAGTAAAGGCTTATTAGTAGACGGCGAATGAATTGGAAGAGAGAGAACAATGCGGAATACAGAACAGGCTGGTTTAACGAGGCAGAGCGCCACTGACTGAGATCTTCTAAACTCATATTATCCAGACAGGTAATATGACACGCTGCAGACCTGAGATCAGATCTGAAGTGCTACAACAGGGGCACCGGGAGCTCCATGAGCCTGATTAACATGAGCTTGCAGCAGCCTGGATCACTGCAGAGCACGATATTTTGGAGGTGTGTGGGGAAAATATAATGGTAGGAAAAAGTAAAACAAGGTATAGTGAAAAATATGTCTGGGTATTGATTAGGGATCGACCGATTATCGGCGCCGATATTCAGCATTTTGACGCATATCGGCATCGGCCTTTTTCCGACGGCCAATTTTTTAATTATTTTTTAAGATATAAGAGATAGATTGAGATTGAGAAAACTTTAATAATCCCCGGGGGGAAATTGTTGACAATTGTTGAGATAAAATAAGAAAAACTGGGTTATTTTGGCTCTGATGCAGCCGCGCGTCTCTGTCTGCTGCCACTACGCAGCAGTCTCCAGCATTGTCCCACCCACAGCACCATCTGATTGGTTACACGCAGAGCCACGACGGGTAACAGCCAATCAGCAGTGAAAGCTGTGCATGCACAGTGCTCTCACACACACACACACGGCGGAGAGGAGAAACAGTAACTGTTTCTCATTGTCTGGTTTGGTTTCGAGGTAAGTTAAGGCAGCAGACTCTCCCGAAATTGTAATAAATATCCCAGTTAGGGGTGTGCACGGGTACACGTGTAACCGGTTAGTAAATCACAACGAGCTCTTTCAGTTCCGTTCACTATCACGATTCGATCGTAGCTACTACTTTCTAAAGTTCTGGCAAAATTACCCAGGTTAAGTGTAAATATGAAGCATATATATAAAGCACATAAGTGCCTTTTTTCCCCATAAATATCCTTAATACATAATGGGGTGCAGTAAGAATGAAATGGTGTCTTCCAAGTAGCGCTAATAAGCAGAGATTTACCAGTGATAAATGTTGGGACCACCGGGCATTACGCCATGTAACATGTAAGTTGCACTTTTGATTTGCAATGGCAGCTAATACTACATAGCGAAGGGCGGCGTGGAGGTTTTTAAAACAACGTGAAATGAGACCAAGTGAAATGTACACTAGTTTGTATTATTCAAAATTTTGACGCCAATATTTTCCCTTTTTCTGCAAATTAATATCGGCTCCAAATATCGGTTATCGGCCCCCTTGACTACCGATAATCGGTATCGGCCCTGAAAAAACCATATCGGTCTATCCCTAGTATTGATTCATTGTATCGTTAACATTTTGTCCCTTTTTGCTCATATATGTGGTTGACGCTGAAGTGGATCAGGAGATAGGGCATGTGTTGTCATCTGATGGCAGTTACTTCGATTTTTTCTTACCAAAATGTCTTGTTAAAACAGATTTCATATTATTGCTTTCGGAAAAAAGTTTCTTTGAGGAACCGGTGTTGAAGTCAAGGTATCAGTATTGAATCTTTTTGAACAATAGCCAGCCCTGGTGAAGGATGGGCTCATAGGCAGAAGGGTGGAGGTGATACCTGTGTACTGGAGGGTCCCACTGCCCGGCGGGGAACCTTGATATCAAAGCCACCCTTGGGATCCTTCTCTCCACGCAGGGCAGGGTCGTTGTGTGGCTCCCTGCCCGTCTCCCAGTCACACACTGTCTTCCTGATGGCCTGAAGCACACTGTAAAAAGGGAGTACAATGAAATGCAATGAGTATTCCCTTCAACCGTTGACTAGGGAGTCTACACCCACCCACTCACCAACCCACACACAATGTTTACGGCTATCTGAATTTTGTGACAAATTATGCAAAAAGCATAAATATAGATTTTTCTGAGGGGCTTAGAAACTCTCTAGGGTTGAATTTGTTGTTCATTACAGACATTTCTAAGGGAGCAGCTGCACAGTAGTTTAATGGAGCGTTCAGTTCAGGGACATCTGGACAAAAACAGATTGACATCAAAATTCATGGCAATAACCCCAAAAGGAACGCTTCATGCTAAAATGTACTGTACCAATTGTATTGTTATTGTCTAACGGTTCTGTCTTGGGAATAAGAACGCCTATCTCAATGAGATTACCTAAAGATTAAATTCAGAAAATTCAAAAACTGCTTTTGCATGATCAAAGTCTCAGGTATCCAATTGTAAGCTCAATCCATTTGAAACTATTGTAAAGTAGTAGTGGTTAGGAATTCTACTCAGTCCAGTAGATAAGATGAGATAAGCCACACCCCGGTGGTGCTTTTTAACATCAAACTAAAACACATACACATCATCAATCATACAAACCAATCATAAAACTAGGGCAGGGAAATTGTACATTTGTTTAAAATAATAATATCTAAAAATGGGTAGCAGGGTCATTCTATGTGTGTCATGTCATGTACGTTTTGTTACGTTAGCTTTGTTTTTCCAGGGTAAAGGGATTTAATAATTAACACCAATGTGATCTCTTTTGGGTGATGTTATTAACACAATATGTATGGCTGTTGTGTGACAATTTTTCAGCCTTGGCCTGCCCAAGTCATTTTGCCTGTGGTGGTGGCAGCATCCGTACCTCTGGACCACATTTTTCTTCTTCTTGATGGCCTGTCGCAGCGGGTCGCGCAGAGTGACTTGAGAGAAGTCCTGCAGAGCCGAGTAGATGGTGTGTCGGATGGCGTGGTTGAAGACGCTCTCCATGCGCCCCATCAACACCTGCAGTCCCTTTATCATGGCCATCACCTGCACGAGAAAAAAAGGCAATCAAATGGCAAATAGTTTTAAACAGAACACACGTGTAGAGTATGTGATGGAAGTGGTAGCTGACCTCCACAAGAGCAAACTTCTCCTCGCTGGTGTAGTTGTATCTGGTGGCTCTCTCGTACTCCTCAGCGTTGTCGGGACACTCCTTGTTGGAGTACTTGTCGGTTGGATGAACCAGTTTCCAGGAGTACTGTGGGGGAAAAAAAATAATGTGACCAGTGGAATCAAATAAAAATCAACAGTTATCAAATCAGAGAGGAATGTTCTGTCCTTCAAAAGCGACCACCACCACCAGTACAAGGTTTTACTTAAAAGGTCACATACAGTATTCTTCTGCTCATCTTCAGGTTGAAAACTGTAATTTGGTGTTCTACTAGAAACTGTTTTCATGGTGTGGTGTTCAAAAAACCCTTTATTAAAAAATAAAATAATGAACATAGTATCATCTTCATCTCAGCAGACACCCTGTGTGTGTTCTTCCTCACCACTTCCATGACGTGAGCGCTCCACTGGGAGAGCAGCTGTATGCCCTGCAGAGCCAAGTCAAACAGCTTTCTGTACTCAGCATCAGTCTTTTGGGCTTCCTGCCGCCCTGATCCCGTCACCACCTACATGAACACAAAGCAACACACATCAAAGCCCCACACTCAATGCCAAGGCCAGACAGGTTAGATTATATATTCAGTGTTTCCCCTACCATTGTCTTGGGGGGGCGGGCCGAACCCAAAAATTATTTTTTTCCGCGATTTTCGTGCAAAGTAACAACAGATGTCATCTATCTACAGTCTCTTTTCATATATGTCAGGTGCTATTTTATTAAATAAACACTTATGTTATCTATGTCATTTATGTGCATGTAGTGTTTCCCTGACATTTCTGTCCTTGCTACATCAGCAATTCTGATCCACAATTCAGTGTCAGTTAAACCTCCATCTGAAGCACTGAATTTTGACACAGGAAAATCCAGTGAGGAACGTCACCTTGCTTGATGCAAATCTCTGTCTCATAAGGCAGAGAGCTCTTGGAGCCTGCTTGTAAGGGATATTTTCGGTGGAAAGGCCATGTTTTTATAATTTACTGTTTAGAAGGCTCCGCATGTGCTCGCATCAAAGACAAGCCATCACCTCACTGATGAGTGTGCCACTTCAACCCTCTGGAACAACACACTAACCTCGCTGTTGCTATAGCGAGCCAGCTCCGAGATGAAGCGCATGTGATCCTCCCGGATCTGAATCATCTGCTCACAGATGTTGTACTGCGGGCTGCTGGAGACAGACGTGCATGTCCACCTAAAGGGGTTTAAAGAGAGAGAGAGAGAGAGAGAGAGAGAGAGAGAGAGAGAGGGAGAGAGAGAGAGAGAGAGAGAGAGAGAGAGAGAGAGAGAGAGAGAGAGAGAGAGAGAGAGAGGCGGTGTGAGGAACATGAGGGTGTGTACTGATAAGAAGAAGACAGAACAGGGATTAACGGAGGAGAAGAGTGCAGGATACAATTTTAAATCAGGCTAAACTATACAGTCTAAACCATGAGGCTAAAGTGTGAGAGATACCAGGGTGGTTGCACACACACAATACTTGTTATTAGAATTAATTCATTGTTGGGTTTAGGCTACGTTTACACGACCCAGGTCTCGCTAACAGTGGTAAAGTTTTTCCTTTAAGTTTAAAGCAAAATAACACACACAGGGATCCACAATAGACTGGAAAAAAAGGCGTAATATGGACGTGCATATGCTGTTATGTCACCGTTTCCATAGGGACCAATTTTGCTAGTTTACACGGTGACGCTGGAGTCACTGTGTCATCAAACACGTCATCAAAAGATTTTCCTCGTGGAACCGGGTTTAAACGCTTTTGTATGTAGCCTTAATTTACAGAGGTTTGAAGTGGATAACTTAAGAAAAAACAAGACAATCAACCCTTCATTTTGCTACTTGTTTCACCGTTGTGTTGAAAGAATATAAAGAGAAAACATTCTGACAGAAATGCTCCACAAAGCTCCAGATCTCCTCCAGATGTTACCTTGACAACAGAGAAATATTGACTGGCCAATGAAATGCTGCTAGTGATGAAATGAAAACTGCTGGTGGCGACAGGTCAGTGTGTGTGTGTTTCCCTCTCACCTGGATTTGTTGTCTTCAAAGTGAGCGCTGGTCTTGATGTAGCGGGACAGCTCGATCTGCATGTCGCCAAACAGAGGGACCACCTGCAGTTGCTGTGAACACACAGATGTTGCATTATTAGCACTGTAATAAACAAGAGGAAGCCCCCACAGCAAATGAGTTCAATGAAGGGGTAAAGTAAAATCCAATATGTGAAGGTTGTCCATGTTCTCTTAGTCATTTATCGAATATCCAGGACTTGAGATGTATTTAAATGTGTATTAGTGATGAAATGATTAAGTCAATTAATCAATTAGCCGACCGAAAATAAATAAATAAATAATAATAATACCTTGAAACACTTGTCGATCTTGGTCAGGTTAATTCTCTTCTTGGCGTCTAGTTTGTAGATGTTGCTGCTGTTTCCATCCATGAGGTACAAGCCAAAGCCCATAACCTAGGAGGTGGTCAAGTGATCACAGTATATATTTAGATTATGTATATAGGGTGTCAGTGTGTGTCCATTATCACTCACAATGCTCCAGTAAATTGTTGAAGAGTAGAAATAGAACATTTAAACAAAATAAAAATTGCAGGTTAAAATGGAAAAAGAAGGGGGCGCCCTTAGTTCAGTTGGTAGGGCGTCGTCCCCCCCCCTCCCCGGCCGGGCCCAGCAGTCGGGTTCGATTCCCGCCCGCAGTCGTTCTCTGCATGTCACTCCCCTCTCTGCCACATTTCACCTCTGTCTCTCTGCATTATCAATAAAGCATAAAAATGCCCAAAAAAAAAAAAAAAAAAAAAAAAGGGAAACAGAAAAGTCTTCAGACTTGATTTAGAAGAGCTGAGAGTTGCAGAAGACCTCAAGTTTTTCTGGGAGTTTGTTCCAGATATATGGGGCATAAAAACTGAAAGCTGCTTCTCCTTGTTTAGTCCTAACTCTGGGGATCGTAAGTAGAGCTGTCCCAGACGACCTAAGGGCTCTGGACGGTTCATAACGGGGCGACCGTGGCTCAGGTGGTTAAGCGGGTTGGCCAATGATCCAAGCAGGGTTCGACATAACGTATAGCCCGATGGCCCGGGGCCAGTAAAATCATATGCAGGGCAAGTTGATTGGCCAGTCACTGTCCCGCCCGGGCCAGTGACTGGCCATTCACAGTACAGTATCTTTTTGTAGACTACATCATGGTTCATTGAAATGCGCGTTGAGAGTCGGAATGAAAGCAGTGTTTATTTAAGACTCAATATAATAAACCTAATATAAAATATATTTTTTAATGAAAGGCCAGTGGACACCGATGCGTGGGTGTTTTGACAGGCGGGGCAACAAGCGGGTGCACTCTCGCTCCGTTGGCAGAGCTGCCTACTGTCCGCCTGCGAGTCGACAAATCAATCGACTTGCTTTGCCCCCTTTCTTTCTTCCCACAGCAGAGGTTGAGGTGCAGAAAATGATAACTGCGCTTTTCCTTTATCTGCCGCCGTAATGTTACAGTATTTTCATCCAAGCCCCAATGGTAATACAAATGAGAGGCGTTATTTAAACGCTGTGAATGCGTCTCTGGTGATTGTGTCGGTTGTAGACAGAAACGAACGGAGGGACTCCGCTCACTGTACAGTATAGTCGCGCAGTTTGGCACTGTGTTTTCAGGCTCGAGACATTCAATCAGATCGCGGAAGTCTTTCCCATTGAAATCGCTAACGGGGAGAATATCCCCGGTTATTATTTTAGCCACAAACCACAGTTCATCTGCGCGGCGGCTCACTCGCTGGCGAGATCACACGGTGAAACGCTGCTGTGATCGGACGAAGGCATTGTGTGTTTCTAAGGTGATTTAACGTCATAGTCTTAGACGAGCGTTTAACTTATGCTGCATATTTTGCACTGCATTGTTTTTTATCAATAGTTTGAAAAAATGGTCCCACACCGGACTCTTATGTGAAGCTGACACTTCATGGAGAAGTGACACTCCTGCAGCGCGCACGACCAGACGTGAACTCACATACACGGTGAAATCTCCCATTAAAAAAACGGCATAACCCACTGATTTTCAGATTTCTATTCTATTTTTAAAGTCAACTTGAGCGCAAGTGGAAAACCGGTCATTCGGTCGACACATTCACATCCCTAATGCATATAGAGAAAGTAATAAAAACAGCCTACCACACCACAAAGAATGATCAGACCTTCATCTCTTATTTTTTTTTTATGTTTGATCATGACTTCTGCAGGTGAACTATTCATTAAACTGCCCAAATTCAAGAATAAAAACAACCATCAAACTACTGGACTTTAAAATACTGGCCGACTCTTTCAACATACTTTTAGTTGTAGGCTTCTAATTCAATATGTTTGCCTGGTTTTATATTATGTGTATGAGCAATATCAACATTTCATATAATTAACTAAAAGAAAAATAACCAAATCTAAAGGGAATATCTATACTGTTACAGAATAGATATTCCCTTTAGATCTGGTTATCTTTCTTTATTTTTCTAATACAGGTATTATAATTATTGACACTAAATTATGAAGAAAAAAAAAGTGTGTGCAGGGCCAGTGAAAATATACAAGGGGCCAGTAAAACTCGGATCCACTGGCCCGACGGGCCAGTAGGAAAAAAAAGTTATGTTGAACCCTGCCAAGGGTTGGCGGTTCGATCCCCGCTCTGCCACCTGTGTCATGGTTGTTGTGTCCTTGGGCAAGACACTTCACCCACCTTGCCTCGTGTGAATGTGTATGACTGCTGTATGTTTGAGGTGGTGGTCGGAGGGACCGTAGGCGCTGAATGGCAGCCACGCTTCCGTCAGTCTGCCCCAGGGCAGCTGTGGCTAATATGGTAGTTTACCACCAACAGTATGACTGTGTGTGAATGAATGGAACCTGGAACCCTGTAAAGCGTCTTTGAGTGCCTTGAAAAGCGCTATATAAATCCAATCCATTATTATTATAACGTATCAGCAGCATCGGGATCACAGAGGCATTCTTACTTTGAGCAGCATGTGCTTTTCATTGGGGGTGAGGTACATCTTGTCTTCGTAGTACTCCACACACAGGTTGACTATGTCGGCCAGCAGCTCCTCATATCCATTGATCACCTCCAGCTGCTGCTGCAAAGACTGTACAATAGAATAGATGATGTGGTGATAAACTATGAGGCTCGTTCAATAATCATACAATACATTCAAAAAGTCTTGATGCTTTCCTCATCTAAACATTATCTACGTTTTCCTGACCATAATTAACATGAGCCTTCAATTTCTTCAACTATTTATTTTGGTCCTCCCCCTCCCTATAGCCCCTCTAATGCAACTGTAAAGCCTCCTTGGCTTTCATGAAAACCGAGACATAAATTGAAATCATTTTTATATTATCAATAAAGACTTGTGTCTTTGCTAAAGTAGATTTACATTATGATAGTAGCTACTAGGCAACAAAACAGGAGTGTATTTTGTGGTTTTTCACTTGAGTTATTTTGAAACAATATGATCAAATTAAATGCTGTGTATCTATTCAGATCTTCAAGACCCTGCAATGAGCTCCATACAACAGCAGAAACACAGCTGAGAACTGGGCCCTTTAAGTCAACAGTATTGAATCCTCCTAACACTGTTGAATGAACAGCGTGACGCACGGTCCTACCAACCTGAGTGATTTTGTTGTGGTTGGCCAGGAACATGGACAGATTCTGAGACTCCTGGATGGACGACGGCTCCGACATCTTTCTGAGGAACTGGGCAGCTCTGGGGCCAAGGCAAAACAACACATTTAGAATATAACAAACAAGCAGATATCAAGCATCTTTCTTCTGTCAGTCTGACGCATTATCAAATGTGACACTTTGTCAATGTTAATATACCGCTTAAAAACCATTCAAAAACACTCGGAACACTTGTAATGTGGCCAGTTTGGTGAAATTTGCAGCCCACAGCTAACCCTCTGAAACCATGGCAATATTATACTTCCTGTTGGCATCCGGCCCCAAAATCATAGTTAATCATAAATCATGAATAAAATAACTCTAGTCCCAAAACTTAGAACAAGAAATTGATGAAAATTGTCAATCAGTTTTCCATCAGTATTTCTCGGCTGGGACATTTCCACCTAGTTAAACACATGATAGAAAAAGCTGAGCGATGCTGCCCTCTAGTGTCTGCCATGGTAAACCGAACAGGCCTGTGTGTGTGTGTGTGTGTGTGTGTGTGTGTGTGTGTGTGTGTGTGTGTGTGTGTGTGTGTGTGTGTGTGTGTGTGTGTGTGTGTGTGGTGTGTGAATGCTCCTGAATGAATACCGTTTGTAGGCCGAGTGGTCGTTCTTGACGCTACACTTCATGTTCTTGAGCTCGTCCAGCACGGCGAACATGTTGATGAACTTGCCCAGGGTGAGCAGGTACGCCTCGGACACAAAGTCCTTCCTCCGCTCCGTGTGACACAGCCGACGCACCTCCCCACAGAAACGGTCTATCGCTGTACGCTGGAAGAGAGAGGGAACATTATATAGGTTTAGTTTATTAGTTTATTTGTCAGGGTCCATGTACAAAATAACATCAATCTCACAGAGAAAAGATGCATTGTACCAGATTATAGCAGTATGCTAATTTCCATCTGCAGTCCCTGTGCAGGTCAACCCAGAATACAATACAAAATATAGGTTTTTAATGCGACTTTCGGTCCACCTACACACAGTGGAGAAAGAGAGAGAGAGAGAGTGAGAGAGAGAGAGAGAGAGAGACCCCTGCTGCATTGTTAAGTTACCTGGAAGTACATGAAATTCATCAGCTTGGTGACTTCCGGCTCCAGGACCTCCACTGTCTTCTCATAGATCTCCACTCGGTTGGGCTGTTCGTTGCATTTCACCTGAGAAGACAAAGGCAATATATATGAGCATATATGTGTCCCTGTTTGGCCCGTAAAGTGATTAAAATGATGCTGTTCAAAATAGTGATGTAATGTTTACCTGTGGTATGGCCCGTGAGCAGCTCCTCCAGGTGTAGAGCATGATGGCATACTCCTGGCCCTCTTCCAACATCTCGTTCTAATAAAGAAATAGAAAAAAAAAAAAATCAGTGACAAAGGAAAAACAAAACAAAAGCATAAAAATAATTCCACACTGGCTCATATTTTCCAAATTAATAAATGAATATGCAAATGTGGCAATATCAAATGATGCATACATTTGCATCATAAAATACTATCTATGTGTCTTAAAAATGCATTTCAGCACGTTTCCAAGAACAAACTGTATCATAAATCACACAAGTGTCAACGTGTGAATTAATCCTTTTGTATTAACCTTAAAGTTGAGATTTTTGGTTTAGAGTATTGACTAAAACGAATGTTCAGATAACAATGGTTAAAGATGGTTGTATAGGAGATATTTACAGACTAAAAACAGACACGGTTTAGTCAAATAAACACCTAAATGTATGTTTTGGACCTTTTAATTTATACTAGTATCATGAAAGAAGACGTGTTATGGAAGCAAAATAGCCAGAGATCTCAAAATGTATCAGTGCTTGAAAACTATATGTTTTTGCCTGCAGTGTCTCTCCTTAAATCAAAACACCAACACCAACGTCACACATAATAAGAATAAGGACTACAACAGGCATGCACCATTACTTTTCTAAGTCACTAATTGCCAGTGGGTGGCAGGGAGGTGCATTAGTGCTTTCAAGCCAGCCTTGCCTCCTTACAAAGTGCTGTTTGATTATAACCACAGAGCAATTATCCCTCACTAATTAAATACAAAGCCCTACTATTCCCATTAAGAGATGGTCCAAAGAGCCCATTTATCCACCCTGACCCATTCTGCTTGTGGGCCTGGATCCTAAGGAGCCGTCTGTTAGACAAAAACTAAATGCTCCAGAAAGTCCTGTCAACAAGCCTCTGACCACGCCATTGAAGTCATAATGGAGGAGAGAGAGAGAGAAGCCACGCTACAAGTGAAGCGCTGCTAAGTGAATTCCCAGAGATGTGAGTGTGATAGCGTACCATGCTGGAGTGGACCGTAGCCTGCTCTATGTATCTGGCGATGCCGGTGACGAACGCATTCCGGTCCTCGAAGTTGGTGTTGAAGTTGGGCTGTGGGAAGATGGACGAAAATATATTATCAACAAGACAAATGAGACTGGCACATTACAGGCATAAAAAATTTTTAAATAAATGTTAGAATGTATGATTGAGTGGCCACTCCGCAAACCAACTTTATTTGTTTTTTTCACAATTAGAATTTTCTTATGAACTAAATCTACTTGAGTGGCCGAACCAAATAGATTTGCTTTACAAAATGAATTTCCTATTTTTGAATTGATCATTTGTAAATGTTGGCAAGGGAAGGTTGTCATAAGGTTTTACTAATTAAACCGTTGGCCAGAACGTTGCATTCAGGTGCTTTTTATTAGCGAGCTTGTACATATAATAATAATCTTTTTAGACCTTCTTATAGGAGGTGATCGCTCTAGATGCTGCGGCCTTAACAGGAACTGTGCACTAAAGCAAAAGCCACCATGGTTCCTTCCTTATTCTAATTTTTTTTTAAAGACAGCTTCCACAGACGCAAGGGGAACTTCCAATAGAATAATAAAGCAAACTAATCAACTATTTTAAAATAACCTCCAGTTGTCATGGTGCCAAATTTCTTTCAGAAAAGGAATAAATACTTTCTATATTTGCATTCCTTCGTAACAATTACAATATGTATATGTGCGTTATACATTTGTGAAAAATCATTGTTTTTCATTAGCTTATTATCTGTGTAACTGCAGCATGCAATGAAAATTGTTTTCTTTTTCAAAACAATATGTTGACTAGTGGCCATGTTGACTAGTGGCCATGTTGACTAGTGGCCATGAAGATGATGACCTATTGTACCTACAGTAAGTTAGCATAAAATGTGTCAAAGGCTAAGCGTAGCTGTCAGCAGCAGACCTGAAACATGATGGAGGAGGGGAGGGGCTCGATGCAGGGCTGCTGGTCAGGGAGAGGCAGCTCCTCCAGCAGGTCCACGTTGGACAGGGCATCCTCTAAAGTCACTGTGGACGCCATGGTGCTGGAAACACAAGAGGAAAAACAATAACTATTACAACTTTTGTCCGAAGCAGGACCTACAGCTATAAAAGGGGGGTAGATTTTATGGATTTTATGGATAGGCATAATCAAATGACAAGATGATAAGATTGATAAGATGTACTGCGCTGTAGCTTCATTTGGTATTTAATATGATACATTGTTTTGGTTTGACAATACAGATCACAGTGGATAGGGGGAGAAAAAAAAGTGTTTGCGGGGGTAGCAGAGGACAGACTAGACAAACTAAACTGAACTTCACCCTAAGAATGTATTGTGATGCAGAAACAGAACACACCATGAAAAAGGAGCTTCAACGAGTAGTTTAGGTTTCACTTTGTATAAAACAGCTATCAGGCTGCACATTGCTTTCTGCCCAAATAGCCCCAGTATCAACAAGGTCATTGGTAAATAATGTCCGGTGCACTGCTGTAAACGTTATCCAGCTGGTACTCCTGGCTTTATCATTCATCTGTAAACTTTGCCACATTTAATTTGGCCTATGCCTACTACTGCTGGACATAGGTTGTGTTCGCACATTCTTAAAATGGTTTGCACTTTTTTACTTGTGGTGCATTATAAAGCAGCTTCATGTAGTTTGAATGTGAGCTTGATGCCTGGCAATACCTTAATCATTTGAACACTATGGCTCATTGAGATGTGGACTAATCTTCTTTGGTTCTTGGGGCGGAATCACTGATGCCCGGAGCATTTATTGAACAAACTAGGGGTGTGCATGTGTACGTGTGTAACCAGTTAGTGAATCATAACTGTTAAGGAAAAATCAATAAAACAAAAAACCTTTTCTTTCTTTTTTTTAAAATAAAGTTTTGAAAATATGTTCTGGAGACACACATTCAATTCACATCACAAATAACACAAACTATTTGGGGATGATAAAGCCAGACACCCCACAGATACATGCGCGAGAGCACACACACACACACACACACACACACACACACACACGGAGAGTGGCCGTCGGGCTTCAGTCACAGCCACTGATGAAAGCTAACCTAAAGATAAAAGTTACCCAGTTGACGTGAACTACGCTCGTACGTAGCCCTAGTGCAATAAAACCTTCAAAAGTAAAAGCCCAAACTTTCTAACACCTGTTCAACCTAAACGTGGAGAAACATGTAGAAAGCGATAGGCTATAATAATCTGGAAATGAATGAAGGCGATAATGACGGAGAGCGAACATGTGTGTGTATGTGTGTGGTTTGCGTGCGTAGCCTACAAAACGGCGCTTCCAACAACAATGACCTCACGGTTAACCATTTAGACATTTTTGTAAACCTTCCCACCCCTAGTACAAACAATGTTTCTCTTATCTCATTTGAAATTACACTTATTGTACTCTCTCTAACAGGTTACTGTTCCCATTGATGATTTATGTAATTAAAAGGTGCACTACTATGTCACTGTGTGTGTCACAGAAGTGAACATGTTCTAAAGGTATATTCTCATAACCGAATAAACAAACTGTTCTCACAAGAGAATGGGATCACCACTGTTTGAAGTTACAATCAAAGCTACATGAAAAGTCATCTGTTTTACTGTTGTTGTTTACAGCAGCAGGCCACACACAGTTTTGTTTACAAAAAAGTTTTCTTAAAAATTAAAATGAAGATTATTCATGATAATAGAATTATTCAACACTAAGAATAACATGTGGAGAAAAATATGTTTTGTAAACTAACTGCTGACTCTGCAAATGTAAACAAATCCCCCTCCCCTGAAACTCCATAGTGCATCCTTAATGACAGGTGAAAAGAACAGTGAATCATGAAAACCTCTCTTTCAAATGAAGCAGACAGTGATAGTCTAGTTATTACATAATCTCCCATTGATCAACAGCTACAGGGAGCATAATGAATGCAGTCAGCCAACAACAATAACAATCAGATGCAAACAGATGAGTGCTGTAATAGTATATGTGGTGTGAGGTATGCTTTGAGTTTGCATTGTCACGCTGCTGCTGCTGACTGCTGACTTTCTGGACTGCCACCCGAACAATCAAAAAACCTATTGCAATCAGAATCCACAGCGACTAGCCACTAGCCGCCCCACACAAAGGCCTGGCAGTGACTAGGTGCACAGGGCCCGGGTCACAGGGGGTCACTAACCTCCTGTAGTGCAGACGGACGTACAGCCCGGAGGACAAAGAGCAGAGGGGACATATCATGAAGAGACCACTGCGGGAAGCTGACATTTACAAAGGGGGGGGGGGGCTAATGGGAGACATTGACACTCTCACTTTAATGTCTTTGTGCCCAGCCTGTGACTGGGTGCTTGGCAGAAACACCCTCTAGGTTTGATCAACTTCTACTGAAAGGTTTACTTGTTTGTCAGCTGAGAAAAAGGGTCACTTGCAAATTTGGGAACTATTACAGAAAATAAAATAAAAGGTCCAAAGCCCCACCCCTGAGACTCATGGGATATGTGGTTGTTAAATGCCAACAAAACAAATCCCTATTTAGCTCAGTTAAAATGCCACGATGTTGGAATGGTGCCGTCCAGTATAGTAGAGTAGTAGAACCCATTGATCGTAAGTAGAAGATTTATGTTGCCTGTTAGACAAATACTTGGGATGCTTTTAGAGCAGAAGCTAGCTCCAATAGGATCCATGACTTCACCTCTTTACGCACATGTCATTTTTATGATAACAATATCTGTATTCTTCATTATGGTGACATTATGCAAAGCAGACAGAGGACCTGGATGGTTCATGCAGAGCCCAGACGTGCACAAAGATTTCTTCAAAGCAGTATATGTGACCACTGCTAATGGCATCAGGTTACAACTAGGCAGCTGCTGTTTGGGACCTACACAGTATCTCTACATGGCACTGATTAGTATTGAGACTAACAGGGAGACATTTGATTTGACTTTAAGTCACGTGGTGTTCATGCTAAAGCAGCGTCATAGCCCTGTTTAAATGAATGAGTCATCTGAGGAATGTGTAAACACTGTCAGTTCCTAAGTTTGGACTTTTCTATTGTTTTAGCTCGAAACCTGAAACGACACAATGGCTGATGCTCAAACAATGACTTTCAGGTTCAATTTCTTCATTCATGCACTTCTTCTCGCAGAATAAATATTCATTTTAAACACACAAGACACTGTCCCGTGTCCTGCTACTTACACTGCACACACACTCTGTATTGCAACAAGTAATCCTTGAGTCATCTTTTTCACAATCCTAATGGAATGAAGAGTCTCGGTTACAACAGCAAAGCACACGATACAATGGCAAAAGTTATTCAACTGCATGGGGGATTAAAATAGGCATGATGCTAGGTTGTGAAATACTGTTTTTGACAGAGAGGAGGAAGTCAGATGGGAAGTGCTATTTATGCAAAGCCATTATCAGAACCACTGTCATTAATGACTCAGCCAAATGTCGTTTTTTTTGTGTGTGTGCGTTTTGTTTGAACTGCCAACAGTCCAGTAAGCAGCAAAACAGACCACAGATCAGTCGACTTAGTACGACAAAAGGGAAGTGTCAATCGCAGACAACAAGAGCATGTGACCAACGCTCCACTTCAACACACGGATGGACTCACACTGGACATGACAATAGTGACCAATAAAAAGGATGCACACAACTTATATGTGTGTACTTTACATGTGAATGGATTAAGAAATGAAAAAAAGCATCATATAGCTTTGACAGAAATTCTTACTTGAGCAAGTAAAACTATATTTGAGCTAACTGGTCAACTGAATAAGGAACCGTGTTGACTTTTGCTCTAGTGCATGGTTCCTGTTCAGACTGCAGCATCCAGAGCTGTCTCCTCTCATGAGAGCCAGACAAGGGACAAATTAGAAAAGGGCACCATCCCTCCTTGAGTGTTAATTCAGCCTGGCAGGTTAATGGCTATTGCGCCCACAGCTGAATGTCTAGACCACGTGTGTGTGTAGGGCTTTCAGCAATTACACAGTAAGGAGCTTAAAGCAGCCTTCCTCCAGCATAGGTAACATGGGTGAGCCAAGCAAGGGGCAAACAGAATGCTACCTTGACATTGTCCTTAAAAGACATGTTGCCATTTTTTTAAATGTAATGTTTCTTTGCTGTGAGCGCCAAAAATTACATTTCATTCACATCCATTGTTGCTGAGGGGCAGCAGAATTGTTAATGACAGCTCAAAAGAAAAAAGTGAAACTACATGCATGGCTGTGTTTTTTTAATTCATTTTAAGGGCATTTTAGTGCACTGCCATTATACAGGTATGTAGTTCCTGTATGCAACAGTAGAAACATACAGTACATTATGTTTTTCAATGTTCAAATACAATAGTATATTGCACTTAACAAAATACCAACAGAACACACTTTGCTTTGCTTTTTCTTTTCACATTTAAACATGGGGAAGGAAGCCACTATATTTCTCTGAAGTGAGAAACATGCAACAGCAACAATCTATGCCCAACATTGCCCAACATTTCCTCCGAAACAGAAAATAGTTACAATGAAAGCCAGTGAGTGTGACCTCATCAGCTTTAGTTGCCACCCTGAAGGAAGTTATAGATGGCTTGTGTGCATCGAGGTGTGAAAAAACACCCTTTGTGTATCACTTTTTTTCAGCGTATCACACCACAGTTACAACTTATCAGTGCAAAATCAATCTCGAGGGGGTCTCAGTTTTGCCGTGAGCCGATGCAAATAAATGACAATATATGAATGTTCACACACCATTGCCATAAGCTGGTGCATACAATAGGGCTTAGCTGAAAGCCTTAAACTAAAACAGTATTATCACCATTTGCTTTGACTACAAGGGACACAGTTAACTGCAAATATATCTATGAGACGTCAGAATGAAGATTCTCATGTCAATGCAACCTGGGTTTTTATTTGTATTGTTCACTTTCTCCATTCTACGGCAAGTATGCAAACATGTTTTCTTTTTTAAAGGGGAAACCTCCAACTGGAAACCCTACATAAATATATTAAGCATTGTGTAAACAAAAAGCTATAATATATAGTTCATCAAAAGAGATATGTAGAATTTCAAGCCTATTCAGTAAATAACCAAAGACCCAAAGCTTGTGGCGGATATTTCAGCTTTCTTGAGAGCTCTATCAAATATGCCCTATCCCAAATGTGATTGATACAGAGAAAAAGCTTGCAATGGAAACCTACTCAGTTTCAGTGGCTTTACCGCTGCAAATATAGTATGCTGCTTGAGGTGTGTATTATATCATTGAAGAAATAAAAATAGAAATTCGACTAGGAGTAGAAACAACACCACATTCACCAAAATACCAAGACTGCGGTTTGATCTACAGTATCTTCATACCTCATCATCACCCTTCCTTCCTTCCCTTGTGTCTTCTGGGTTGATGAAAGTCTACTCAAAGCAGTAGGCCCTTCAGTAAGAAATAAAGTGCAACACTCCTCATCTCCTTATTGAACCACACCTTTCGAGGTTTGATGGACACTCTACACAGCAATCACTAAATTGTAACTTGATCTTCTACAAAAAAAAACATAGGACAAACATGTCATTACTAACAACGTGTTTTTTAAAATGTTTATTATTTTGTGGATTTTCAAATGCTTTTAAAAAAGGGTTAATGAGTGCATGTCTAGGCAGTGAATGCAACAGCAGGAGGAGGAGGGTGGGGAATACAGTGTGGTTCCTGAACACAACAAATGTCCTGCCACAGAAGCCTAGGCTAGGCTAATTCCCAAAGGAACAGATCAAGAGGGGGGAATTAAAGGAATAATTAAGTTTAACATTAGCCCACCGTCGCTGACAGTTAAAGCTAGCCTCATTAAGAGTGTATAACTTTGCCTTTACTTCTTCTATACTTTCACACCTGGCGGACACACAACTCCTCCACTCCAAACTCACAATAAGTGACACATTTTTCTAAAATAAAAGTTCAGGAGGAGAAACCCTTTGGAAATAGTGAGGTGTCGTTATGAAACATTCGTTGAAGTCTTTCCTCCAACATATAGCTCTGGAAATGGCCTTATCCCCGCTCCGTGCCTACCATGGCCTGAGATTAGTCACAGCTCGCGCGGCCTGTGAGCCAGGAAAATGGCTTTGCACCGCAACAGGCTCGCGCTAATAACTCCTTCTGAACTAAGCGTCTGTCTGTTTTATACGGACAGCTTTCATTGAGAGTTGGCTACACCCAAAGCAAAGCCGCTCAACTTTTTCTTCGCCCCCACCGTAGCTTGAAATTCACACACCGAAACCAACTTCGAAATGAATCGCTTCTACTCACCGGGAGTTATTCGTTAGAATGGAAAACTTGTGCGTATATCAAAGACACAGCTTTACAGCGCCATTTCACAGCAGTATTGGTCCCTCACGCGACTGGGAAGTTGAGCTTGTGAAGTCTTCAATCCTAGTTTTTCTTTTTTTTTCTCCCTGTTGTCGGCCGGAGGAATCTTTCCTCAGTCTGTGTTATTATCATGGGCGGGGGAGAGAAGTAGAGCAGGGAGTTCCTGTCCCTCACACAGGGAAACTCAACAGGAAACTCCACTCTAAGCTGCGGTGCAAACCTCCTCCACTAGGGCAGGGACACTGCGGAGAAGAGGCACAGGAATGTACAGTAAACCGCCCGAGTGTATGGAGGATCAGTAGTGACAAAACAAATAAATAAATAAAATTATAATACAGCATTGTGGAGGATTTGACTTCCATCCTAAAAAACTGGAATCAAGTAGGCCTATAATAAGCATACCAAAATTGTAATAATTTTATTTTAAATGATGCATACTTTTAAAAAGTAGAATTGTCTTTAACATTGTACTGCTCATGTAATTCCACTAGGTTGCATTATAAGATATATGATATTTTAACTGATTTACTGTTTACATATAGCCTAGGCTGCTAGACTACCTATTTGGCATATTTCTCAAATTGCTCTTGTAGGGTTTCTATTAATTTATTTTTAATGTAAGATACTTTGTTAATTACTTATTTTAATATGCCTATGTGTTTATTTATATGTCCCTTTGCTGCTTCTGCAACAACAGAATTCCCCCTCCTAGAATCGATAAAGTCTTAGTACCTATAGTGGCTTGGAAAAGTATTCAGCCCCCCTGACTCAATACTTTGTAGAACCACCTTTCGCTGAATATTACAGCTGCAAATCTTTTGGGGTATGTTTCTAACAGCTTTGCACATTTTTGCCCATTCTTCTTTGCAAAATAGCTTGTGCTTCAGATTCAGCGTCAGATTGGATGGCGAGCGTCTGTAAAGAGCATTTACCTTTCCAGATATTCTCAATTTGATTTAGGTCTGAACTTTGACTTGGCCATTTTAACACATAAATCTGCTTTGATCCAAACCTTTTCATAGTCGATCTGGCTGCATGTTTAGGGTCGTTGTCCTGCTGGAAGGTGAACCTTTGCCCCAGTCTCAATTATTTTGCAGACTCTGACAGGTTTTCTGGCCTGTATTTGTCTCTGTCCATCTTCCCGTTAACTCTGACAAGCTTCCCTGTCCCTGCTGAAGAAAAGCACCCCCACCACCATGTTTCAAAGTGGGGATGGTATGTTTAGGGTGATGTGCAGTATTAGTTTTCCGCCACACATTGCATTTTGCATTAAGGCCAAAGACTTTAACTTTGGTCTCATCTGACTAGCACCTTCCTCCACATGTTTGCTGGGCTCTCCGCATGGCTTGTGGCAAGGGTTGGAGGAAGGTGCTCTGGATAGATGAGCCCATAATTGAAGTTTTTGGCCTGAATGCAAAACACTATGTGTGGCGGAAAACTCACACTGCAGTTATTCTTAGAATGGCCCAGTCAAAGTTCAGACCTCAATCTAATTGAGAATATCTGGAAAGACTCGGAAATTGCTGTTCACAGATGCTCTCCATCCAATCTGACGCTAAATCTGAAGCTCAAGCTATTTTTCATTACATTTAATTTCATTTATTTATTCACGGCTCACGGCCATAGCACATGGTAGGAGCACAACAATCAAATCAAATCATTACAAACCAAAACAATGGTGCACGACAAGGACAAAAACAAAAACACTACTTAAACAATGGCAGGACATTTCTAAGAAAGGCTCCTGTTTTAGCAATAACCCCTGGGTTATTTGACCTCAAAAGCAAAATCAGTTTGAACATGGAAGGAAAATTAACATAATATTTTGGGAGGTATTTTTTTCTATAGTACATTACATTTAAATTCTTACACTCAAAAAGTACATGATATTCATCAGCAACACAATTAGAATCACAGAGGTTGCACATTCTTTGACTTCTTTCCAGCCCTTTGTATCTTCCAGTGACTTTAGGTATTCTGGTGTTATTTGTTCTAAAATTGCAGATAGCCTGCCTGGACTTTTAGTTTTCATACAGCAGATATTTTTCTAATTTAAACTCTTGTTTAAATTCTATGTACGTGTCACAGGAAGTCATGCTTGTAAGCTCGCTCTGCCACCTCTGAATGAATTGATCTTTTAACCTCTGCTCTACAGTTATTTTCAGCCAGTTAATGTTGTTGTACTTTTGTGTTATCCAAATGTATGACAACCCGCAGTCATCCAGTATCTGTTTTACCTGTGATACCCAGGGTGAAGCATACGCACCGCTGCTATGCAAGCTGTGTAGATGATTGTACATGATTTTACAAAGTTTACTTTCTAACAGTCTCCCCCAATATCCAATTATTATTTTTTAACTATAACACAGAGTGGGTACCGTCCAAGTTCCCCATACACCATATAACTGCAGGTTGTCATTTTCACTTTTAAGATGTACTTTAGAAATTTGAGATGTAGTTTTTCTAACAGATGTAGTTTTTCAAACCCCCACACTTCACATGCATACAACATAACTGGAGTAACCAACTTGTCAAAAAGGTCCAGAGTGACATCTACAGAAAGCTGAAGCTTTCTACATTTATTGAGTAAAGCAAACATTGCGCGCAATGCTTGCTTATGCAGTTCCTCAATAGCAATTTTAAATGAGCCATTATAACTCATGATGACACCAAGACATCTAAAACAATGTAGTCTCTAGACTTTGACCGTTGCATACAAACTGTAGTTTACTAGTATCCGCTCTTCTAAAACCAAAATCTATAACTTTAGATTTATCGCTATTAACTTTTAGTTTCCATTTCTCACAGAAGTCACACATATGATTTATAGCTTTCTGTAACCCTGTCTTAGTTGTCCACATGATAATAGTATCGTCAGCGTACATCAGTGCCATTATCATCATCATCATCATCTTCAACCGCTTATCCGAAATCGGGTCGCGGAGGCAGCAGCTTGAGCAGGGAACCCCAAACTTCTCTTTCCCGGGCCACATCAACCAGCTCTGACTGGGGGATCCCGAGGCGTTCCCAGGCCAGCGTGGAGACATAATCTCTCCAGCTAGTCTTGGGTCTTCCCCGAGGCCTCCTTCCAGCTGGACGCTCCTGGAACACCTCCCTAGGGAGGCGCCCTGGGGGCATCCTTACCAGATGCCCGAACCACCTCAACTGGCTCCTTTCAATGCAAAGGAGTAGTGCCATCAGTGCCATTAGTTGTATATAATTGTCTAACACAGCATCATCAAAAGTAATGGGCTCACAACCTTTATGTATTAGATCAGGGGTTCTCAACCTTCTGCAAGCTGGGCCCCCCCAAAGCTGGGTCACTGCAGTTGGGCCCCCCCACCGACCCTGACAACCCCCCCCCCCCACACACACACACACACCACCCTACACAGATAGATAGATAGATAGATAGATAGATAGATAGATAGATAGATAGATAGATAGATAGATAGATAGATAGATAGATAGATAGATAGATAGATAGATAGATAGATAGATAGATAGATAGATAGATAGATAGATAGATAGATAGATAGATAGATAGATAGATAGATAGATAGATAGATAGATAATCTATTATTGTTATTATCACAAGGGCTAGGCACAGTGGCGCACCTTTGAGTTGAACATTGGGTTTAGGGTTGGGGTCCGGAAATTTCTTATATTTTAACGTTAAATTCTGGTGCACTTTAAAAGCTAATTATGAGATTGTATCAATGAGACACTGAGGAAATGTTTTTTTTTTAAATCTCCTTAGAAGAGAAGAAAATAGTAGCCTAAATAGAACATACACAGAATAAATTCTACAATAGGTATACCTGTTGTGAAAAAGCTTCACAAAACAAAGTCTATGATCAATGGGAAACACTGCTGTCTGACAACCCAGTTCAGAGAATGTTTCAACTATTGAGTCTTGGATTTGGAAAGTGGCCAGATTTAGCTCAAAATGCTACCTGCGATTAATGTGCTGTGCAGCCTGAACGCGGAGTTGTGTGTGTCTCAGTGGCGATTCCAGGAAATTTTGACTGGGGGTGGCCAAGGTGGGCCACAGAGCTAGAGTGGGGTGGCCATCGCACCCCTGAATGAATAGCATGTGATATGCTGTACAACCAATTCAAAGATGATTTATAATCCCAAATGCCCAAATCATGTTAGTATCCATTGTAATGTTTGTCAGAAAACTAAACCCCTGAAGGGGGGTCTGGGGGCATCCCCCCCAGAAGATTTTTTTGTGTTTTTAACATGTAATCTAAGCATTCTGGTGCATTCTGGCGAAGATAATAAAGGAAAAAGTCAATATTTATTTCAGTTCAGATGAATAGTAAAATTAGCAAGACAACATAACTTGCTAGCAGCCAGATGCCTAACAACTGGACAGAGGGACGGATGACCACTAGCTTTTGACCAAATATCTTGCTAAAAAAATAAACCTTTATTTATGAAATTCTGCCCTAAGAACATGTTACACTTGCTAACTACAAACTTAAATTTTTTTATTCAGATTTCAAAAATCTGCTGGGACACGTGCCCATACACATGCATGGGTGGCACGCATGTCACAAGCACACTTATGCTGTTTTCAAGACCTTTGCTGACCAGAGACCAGTTCTAGTGGCCACAGTCCTACCATTAATTCAGTACTTGAAAATTGCAAACTGATCTCATATCAGTGGATTGGAGTGTTTGTGTGATGAACTTGGCAACTACCTATCAAAAAAAGTTAAGAAAGAAAAAAAAAAAAATATCATCTCTGAACTAGGCTACATATCAGGAAAAAAATTAAAATTACAAAAAAAAAAAAAAAAAAAAATTAAGATTTTTTTTTTTTTTTTTCATCCCCCTCGCGCCCCCCCGGTAGAGTGTCCGCGCCCCCCCGGGGGGGCGCGCCCCACCGGTTGAGAACCACTGTATTAGATCATTCTCAAAGTCATTAATGAAGAGGGCAAACAGCAGTGGTGATACGTTTTCACCCTGTCTAACTCCTGTTAAACTTGCAAAAAAAACTCAGATTTAGCCCCATACACATGATTTTACACTCAACAAAAATATAAACGCAACACTTTTGTTTTTGCTCCCATTTTTCATGAGATGGACTTAAAGATCTAAAATTCATTCCAGATACACAATATTACCATTTCTCTCAAACATTGTTCACAAATCTGTCTAAATGTGTGATAGTGAGCACTTCTGCTTTGCTGAGATAATCCATCCCACCTCACAGGTGTGCCACATCAAGATGCTGATCTGACATCATGATTAGTGCACATCATGGTGTGCCTTAGACTGTCCACAATAAAAGGCCACCCTGAAATGTGCATTTTTTTGCTTCATTGGGGGTCTGGGGACTCAGAACCAGTCAGTATCTGGTGTGACCACCATTTGCCTCATGCAGTGCAACACATCTTCTTCGCATAGAGTTTATCAGATTGTCAATTGTGGCCTGTGGAATGTTGGTCCACTCCTCTTCAATGGCTGTGCGAAGTTGCTGGATATTAGTGGGAAGTGGTGCACGCTGTCGTATACGCCGGTCAAGCACATCCCAAACATGCTCAATGGGTGACATGTCCGGTGAGTATGCTGGCCATGCAAGAACTGGGACATTTTCAGCTTCCAAGAATTGTGTACAGATCCTTGCAACATGGGGCCGTGCATTATCTTGCTGAAACGTGAGGTGATGTTCATGGATGTATGGCACAACAATGGGCCTCAGGATCTCATCACGGTATCTCTGTGCATTCAAAATGCCATCATTAAAATGCACCTGTGTTCTTCGTCCATAACAGATGCCTGCCCATACCATAACCCCACCACCACCATGGGCCACTCGATCCACAACATTGACATCAGCAAAGCGCTCACCCACACGACGCCACACACGCTGTCTGCCATCTGCCCTGAACAATGTAAACTGAGATTCATCCGAGAAGAGAACACCTCTCCAATGTGCCAGACGCCATCGAATGTGAGCATTTGCCCACTCAAGTCTGTTACGGCGACGAGCTGGAGTCAGGTCAAGACCCCGATGAGGACGACGAGCATGCAGTTGAGCTTCCCTGAGACGGTTTCTGACAGTTTGTGCAGAAATTGTTTGGTTATGCAAACCAATTGTTTCAGCAGCTGTCTCAGTGGCTGGTCTCAGACGATCTTGGAGGTGAACCTGCTGGATGTGGAGGTCCTGGGCTGGTGTGGTTACACGTGGTCTGCGGTTGTGAGGCCGGTTGGATGTACTGCCATATTCTCTGAAACGCCTTTGGAGACGGCTTATGGTGGAGAAATGAACATTCAATGCACGAGCAACAGATCTGGTTGACATTCCTGCTGTCAGCATGCCAATTGCACGCTCCCTCAATGCTTGTGGCATCTGTGGCATTTTGCTGTGAGACAAAACTGCACATTTCAGGGTGGCCTTTTATTGTGGACAGTCTAAGGCGCACCTGTGCACTAATCATAATGTCAGATCAGCATCTTGATGTGGCACACCTGTGAGGTGGGATGGATTATCTCAGCAAAGCAGAAGTGCTCACTATCACACATTTAGACAGATTTGTGAACAATGTTTGAGAGAAATGGTAATATTGTGTATCTGGAATGAATTTTAGATCTTTAAGTCCATCTCATGAAAAATGGGAGCAAAAACAAAAGTGTTGCGTTTATATTTTTGTTGAGTGTATATTTTTATACATATTGACAATTACATTAAGGAATTTACCCTCGATACCTATTTTACCTAAATGTTTCAAAGAAGAATGGGCAATAATACACCCAGTCTGTGGCGTACAAAAACATGCAAATAAAAAAGGCGAAAATCAAAATACAGCTGATGATCCAGGACCAATAGTGATTATCACTAAGCCTCTTACCTCACCAGACTCCAACATAAACGGAGCTAATAGGATAAATATAATCCCAGTCTTGCACCATACAAACAGTACATAGTGGATTAAACAAATAATGATGTACTCTAGGTCATGTACATTTACATCTGGTGTAAGCCATAAAGAAACACAGTTTGTGCCATGAGGAATCCTTAAAAGGGAGTGTCTTGAATTGACATCAACTGTAATATTTTGGGATATGATCATGTATCAACTTAAACCATACAAGTCAAACTATCTGCAGGCATTTTTGCTTTGCTGTGTCAACTTATTGACAACGAGGAATATGTAGATTGCATTGTTTATATTAAGTTACACAATTTTATTCTTGAGCAATGTTACGTCACAGTGAATAACAAGATGGCATATGCATAAATCATTGTGCGAGATTTATTGTGCTTCATATATACACATTATTAACAATCAGCATGACAGCCAGTAAAAAAAAAAAAACACTTTTACAAAGTTAAAAATTTAAATTAAATATGGAAGCTAGTATATGTTCCCAAGAAGCTTGTTTAGCTTTGGCCTTATGAAGACACATATACTCCTCCACCTCCTGTATCACATAGTCCAAGTGCGTCTCCAACTGTCACAGCAGCAGAGTGACATCATATGTTGCACATCATCTTGAACAATGACAGCAGTATGAGTAACAGACAGCAATACGACAGAGGAGCAAAACAATGGAGTTTAGTCACATCCAGACCGACGCAGGGATGGACCCTCCTCAGCACTGCTCAAACCCTGCCATCAGGGAGAGGGCCAGAGACTCCACTGTGCAAGGAGGAAAAAGCAGTCAAATAAACAACAGTTTGGTATGAGGTAAAGAATGCACTAGCATAGACGCAACATGCAGTTTATTGGAAATAGACAAAAGCATTAGGGTTTTACTTACAGTGAGGGAAGGAGCCACGACACACGGCTTTATTGAGTATCGTCACGAGGAACATGTGACAGTTTTTGAAGTCGGATTCCATTTTATCGATGGACTCAATCCTATAAAATGAAAGATAAACACAATGTTGAGACTCAAACAGGCTCGTTTAAGAAAGCTGCAGCAACACAGATTTGGGGTTTTGGCGGTTGGGTTTTAACTCCAGACACACTGTGGTATTGTGAGCTGCTAAATGATACTTTACAGAAGAAAAAATACACTTAGATTTGTATATCTCCCCCAGTTTATATAAAAGCTCTTACTTCCAGGCTCCAAATCCAGCTTGCCAGCGGTCAGAGAAGATGAGGACCAGATTGAGAACCTTCATTATTGCCTCCTTCACAAAACTGACCTGAAAAAACACAACATCATTGGTCAACAGTGGATCCATGAAGTATTAAGTTCATATAGGCAGCTCACTATAACAGAGCAATTTGGGGAAAATGTTTAAAAATAGATTGAGGTAAGGTAAAGCAGTGCTGTCTACCTTCTCCCTCAGGAGGCAGCGGTCATGAATGGTTGCCAGATATCTGTAGTGGATCTTGATCAACTGGTCCAGATCCTTTGCTTCCTGTACCTGGTGCTGAAACTCCAGCCCTGTGCTGTGAAGAATCTGACAAGACAATGCAGACAGATTGTGAGCTCATTTTTCTTTTCAGTTTTTGAAAAAAGGACAGTACAGGTGGTTTTTGCAACACCCTACCAACTGAGCTAAGGGCGCCCCCTGTTTTTACATTTTAATTTAACATCAATATCGGCCTACAGACTTGAAGCTTGCATCTGAATATCAAAATATCAATCTCAAATCTTTGCCATACTGTCCTTGCATGCATCCCCAGTGTGATTTAGCTGCAGGAAGATGGGTTTATAAACTGAACGGTAAGCAATATGAAGAGGGCTTGTTTTGTCTCACCCTGGTCATGATGTAGTTGTGAAGGCTGTTGACAAAGTGCATCAGTTTGACGCGCAGCAGACACATCCGGTGAATCTGCTGATGTATAGGCTCTTTTATCTTCACTTCCTCAGCCGTAGATCCCTCCAGTCTTTTAGTAACATCTGTGAAATCTAAAAGAAACATACATATTTCACATACAAACAACACATTGGACATTCACTGGGGGATATTAATTAAAGGGGCTACGATTAGGAAAATCGAGAATATTATGCTAATTTTTAAAGCGCCACCCTAGCTCATACCACTGAATCGTAGTTTGTCTAAACTGTATTTGGCCCATTTGATCTGCAGCAGCAGAAGGAAGACTTGATTGTAGATCTTCTGACACTCAGAGCTGATCACGATGTCAACAGGCCAGGGGACCTGTGGAGGGCAAAGTAAGCAACGGTAAACATGGCAGTCTCAAAACGCATGAACAAAATCTCAACAAAGCCATTCATATATTACTCACCTTGTAACTCAGGGTAATCGCTTCAAGATTATTGACAGGATGTTTTTTCCTGGAGGGGTCAATGGTCTCCAAGAAGATTGACAACCTATCAAGTGAATGAATGGAAGGATATTGATTTTTCAATAATATTAAAAAAGAAAGTATCCCTGAAATTATGATAACACATATTCATACTTCATTGATAAAATCCATGTAGTACCTGCTGCTGTCCTCCGGGCAGCGCTGTCCCACTGCCTCCTGCAGCTGAATGTTGAGGAAAGACAGCTGCTGCCAGCTCTCCTTCTCCTGCACCTTGTCAAAGATGGCCGTGTAGAAGTCATACATGGTGTCTCCGGCTTCCAGCAGGAAGTAGTTCCTCATGGCTTGGAGGTATTCCAGGAGCCTGTGGAGACATCGAGGAACTCAGATGCTGAAGAAGCAATCAATCAATCAATCAATCAATCCATCATCCATCCATCCATCCATCCATCCATCCATAAGTCAATGACCCAAGAGGGATTCTTACTTGTAGTCTTTTTTCAGAGTCTTCATGAGGTTGCCGCAGCACTCGATGTACCTCCTCTGGATGTGGGGATAGAGACAGGAGCGCAGGGTCAGCTCAAAGGTCTGGCAGGTGACGGCCTGAGAGGAGCGGTCCACGATGAAGTCCCCTCCAGAGAAACGCTCGTGAAAGTCGCTCTGCTCCAGGTACAGCCTGAGGGCCAACACACAGACAACACAACGACTTTACATTTCAGAACTGTCTGGAATGATCAGACGCAACTCTGGGACGACAACATAAATATAGATAGCTTTTAAAATCTAATTATCTTTGGACAATACTATTTGAAAAATGATTAAACCTGAGAGTTGCAAAAATGCTTTATAATAAAAATAATAATAATGGTTATGATTATGGCTTAACTGAAGCCCTAACTTAATTTATTGAAAAGGACAACAGCTGTGGATAAAAAAAAATTGTGTTTTTAGATTCCAAATTCTAGCATTGTATCTCGCTCCATTGTTCATTCCGAGCAGAAAAGTGTGAAGAGTTACTTGACATTTGAATGGAGAAGCTGCTGCTGCTGCTGCTGCTGCTGCTTACCTGGCAAAGTTGATGGCCAACAATGGATCATGGACGTCCTGGATCTGCAGGTGCTGTGCTATGATGGAATGCATCTTGATCAGGCTCCTGTGAGTGGCCTGCTGTTCAGTCACTGTGTCTGTGGGCGACTGCTCCTGGCTGCAAAGACGCGACTGCACTGACTCCAGAAACACTGTGTATAAACTCTTCCTCTCTGCGTCTGCAAAGCAACGTTGGTAAAAAATTAATTCAGTAAAATGGCTCTGTGAGGTTTAAAGAGGGTTCCCTCGCATTTTTACCAATGAGTTTTCAAAGCTTTTCAGGACATTTTACCCAATTTCCATAACTTTATTTTAGGTCGGCCTGTTTCATAATCATATGGCTCAATAATGACACCCTGACTGCCTGTCTGTGTTGAGCCATGTGTTATATTTGCCATTCAAAAGCCATACATTGTTAAACACACACTTCCCAGTCATTCTTGCAGATAAGCAAACTGTTACATTTAGATTTTCTAACTTTGCTTACTCTTTCAGAAATATTGCCAACTAGCTGCGTCCCAATGTGTGTGACATCATACTAGTGAAGTTAAAACCATCAAATGGATTAGAAAAATAGTCATTCAAGGAACTAGTTTGCATAATGTTAGACATGTTTGGGGATTTATGTTCCATTTATGGTTTAAACTAGGGCTGTCAAATTAACGCGTTAATTTTGATTAATTAATCACAGAAAAATTAACGCGGTTAAAAAAATTAACGCAGATTAATCGCACTTCTATATTGCCCTTTGACCCGGTGCAAAAGAGGTGAGATGATAGCGGAGCTGCACCTGTATCTTGCGGCCCGCACGGGATTAAAGAGTAAAGAAAGAAGCAGGGGAAAGGGGCCGAGGGCAAATAAGCATGAAGGTAGGAATACGTCTTATGTTATTCTCGCAGTGTCTGTGCATTATTGATTTAGTGGGTGCCTAATTAACAATGTAGGTTCAAAACAGTAGGCCTATCTCTCAATCTTCCTCGTGTCTCACTTTTGTTTGCTACTTTGCGATCGTCTCAACGGAACACCCGACCCCTCTCACTCTTCCTAGCATATGCCTGTCTTTTTTCCTCCTTTGTGTGTGTGTGCGTCATTTAGCCTGCTTGTTTTTTTTCTTTCGGCGCTAGTAGTTCCTTAATATATTTAATGTAGAAGCCTGGCTGAGGGGAGGAGACAGAAGTTACGAGAGACGGAGAGAGAGAGAGAGAGAGAGAGACTAACGGTAGCCTATAGGCCTACAGTTGTTTATAAACAGGTATAAAAGTGTCATATAAGTGTGCGATTAATTTAGATTAATTAATCACAGAGCCTGTAATTAATTACATTCATATTTTTAATCGCTTGACAGCTCTAGTTTAAACACTAAGCAAAAATGTGTTTAACCCATTGATGACGGGCGGCTGCTGCGCGATGCCACATTGTATCTCCTGCCTGAGCAGCATTGTTACTTTATCTAATTTTCATGGCATGTGCAGCATAGAATGCACCGTCATTAGTTCAAATACACATGAGGTGGGTTTTGTTGATTTTTTAAGACCACATGACCACCCAAAAGTTGTGTGGTTTGCCGAAAATCAGGTAAATAAAAATAAAATAAAAAATAAATTAATAAAAAATAATAATAAAAAAAATACGCAGGCTGTGTCGGCAATAGTGTATTACAGAACAGTTAGTGGCCTTCAGAGCGCAGAATCAAGAAAATCACTCAACACATTGCATCTATTTATTAACAATATTTATGAATTTAGACTATATTTTGCTGCTCCAACTCAAATTCAGCCCAGCCAGGCGATAGTTAAGTTTCAGTTTCGTTTTCATCTCCGTGGCATACAGCCGTTTGGACCAGCTGATCGGCTCCCGACAGCGAGAGTCAGTCTGCGTTCCAGTTGTACTGGGAAGTTGGATTTATGGTGCCAGTGATATAACTGAACTAAATTATAAAATAAAGCTATCTCCTCCTTCCTATATGTGTTTATCTTTATCCCTCCACTGCACACTCAGTCACTACTATCCATGCTTTTTTTGCACATTTATACTACATAGGATCTCAGAATTCAATACACCTTCATATTCAAACCGGTGAAGTAGGCCTTTAAGGACATGCATCCTAGATTGCCATAGTCATCAATGGGTTAAAAAAAAAACTAAATCCAAAACATTCAATTAATTCCAAACTATTTCCAGGTCTGGAAAACTGTTTTTCTTTTTAAATGTCCTAACATTTTCCAGTCATTTCATGACCGTGGGAAACCCTGCTTCAAAACAACCTGATACGTGCACTGGTGTAGAAAAAGCAAAAAAGCCTGACCTCTGGGGGACCTCTCAGACTGTGTAGTGTCTTTGCAGTCCAGGTTTTTCAGCAGCTGCATGGACTTCCCGGCCATGATGATCTCTTTGAGCACAGGCTTGAGGAAGGACACCATGGTGAGCTGCTTGTTGCTGGAGCCCTGGCCCTCTCCGGAGCTCCCGCTGGCCGCATCGCTCAGCTTCTCCTCGCTGTCCACCAGCTCAGACACACTGTACAGCGTGTAGGTGGCGTACCAGAAGTCCCTGTGGTTCACTGGCACATCCTTGTTCCTGAGGAAAAAGAAGACTCAGCTAATCAAATGCTTCTGTTTAAAACGTTACTAAAGACTCCCTTTTTTGCTTTGGCTTTGAACACAAATTGCGTCTTTTTTGCTGTTGTTCTTTTTGGGTGCTGTGTATTTTAGGCCTATTTGTTTAGAATTGTATTTGTGTACAGCACTTTGGTCAACTAATGTTATCTTTTAAATGTGCGATATAAATAAATCTGACTCTGTCATGGGGCTGCACAACTGATCGAATTTTAATCCCAATCCCAATTTTGGCTTCATCATCATCATCATCAGTGATATTAACCAGGAGCAAATGAAATGCTGACCTGGAGGGGATCACATAGATATATTTTGTGAAATAAAAATATGTTTTGTCTCTAAAACTCAACGAATAATCTCAACAAAGATATCGTGATCAAAATAATCGGGCTAATCATTTTGGTCATAATGGCGCTGCCCTATTCAGTTCTTGTAGAGGGGCCAGCAGACTGTTGCCTGGCTGCTACACACCTCTGGATGATGAACTCTTTGGCTGGGTCAAACAGGTGGCCGTGAACGATCCACTCATCCACTATCTCCAGATATGGTCTGACTGTTTCTGTCCACAGAGAAAATAACAAGGCCACCTAGCAAAGGAAGACAGCACACAGGAATGATACATACAGATTGCTATCTTGTTATTAAGATTGAGGAGTTCTGCTTTTATTCAAGATATGCATTGTCATATACAAAGTAAAAGAGGCAGTTGCACTGTACAGTTAAATTCTTACTCTGTTTGTTCTCTTACACAATTGGAATAGTTAAGCTAATATTCAAGACATAACAAAATATAGTAATATTATTACATCTATTGAAAAGATAATATGTGCACTACAAACTGTGTGCAATTTTACAGTCGAAAAATGAAAAGCATAATGTGCTAAACATGGCAGTATAAAAGAAATAGCAGAGTATGAGTAGGGTTTGCATAAATATACATTAATATAGATGAATAGAATAAATAAATAATATACATGTATAAATATGTATGTAAGAGTGTGTGGATGTGAATATAACATTATGGATATGAGTCTACGTGTTGAAACCACTGAGCTAAATACTTAAGGAAGAACTCACGGCTTGTTCGGACGCCTCCCCGACGCTGTCATACTCGATGATAGCTTTGTACAGCGTGTTGAGCAGGTGAGAGGCCCGCACCACATTGGGGGTCTCCGGGGGAACCTCTGCCACGCCCGTACAGAAGACTCTGTGCAGCACTTTGATCTGGGCCAGGTGAGGGTTGAGTCGCTCCAGAACCGCAGACAGGGTCACCGTCTCATCTGCAGGAGAGGACAACACATCAAACATCGGCTGACATTAAGTTAAGTTAAGTCTTTATCTTGTCAATTACACACACCTGCAAGGTGAGTCACACACATGGCAATCGAAATTACATTTAGCTCACCCCGTCTACATTTCTAAACACACACATGCAGTTCTACATATAGGGGATCATCAGTCTGTGACAGGGCCGCGTGGAGCAGTTTTTTGGGGGGGGATTAAGTGTCTTGCTGGAGGGGCACCGTATATGCAATACTAGCCGCTCTAGTGTTACAAATAACACCCTCCTATCCGGTGCCGGGGATTGAACCAGCAACCTTATGGTTATTACTTGTCGGCCCCCTTACCTCTAGTCCATCATACCACCTGAAAAAACAACACTAAAACTATGGCAACAATGTCTTCTTCTTATAACAATTGCCAACGACATCTTTAACAGGTACAGTGTGTCATAAAGGTGTATTTTGGCGTCATCTAGTGGTCAAAGTTCTAGATTTGCAAGGACAAGAAGCTTGTTACAAAAGTATGGCATCATCATCTACTGCTGCCTCAAGTCTTTCCACAATATCAAGTGATGAGGTGAAGATGTTTTTAGACATTTATTCTATAGTAAATCTCCTTGGTCTTCCAACAGGTGCATTTCCCCAAGAAACACCCACTATATATCAAAACGTGTTATAGTGTTGAGTTTGTCCGTTCCCGGCTACTGTAAGAACATGGCGGTGCGACATGGTGGCTCGTCCCACTCCTATGTATATATAAGATTCTAAGGTAATAAAAAAAATCTATTACTTTTTTGCTATTACACGGCCATAAAACATACTTATGAATATTATATTCAATTTCTATTAAAATTCCCTTTACATACTTGACCTTTAAGATACATCATGCAGTTTATGACCCCAAAAAAAGCCTCCTTATAAGCTCTGACTTATTCTGGTTTATAACTTGTTCTACAGGATCACCTGTATTGTGACATGAGGGCTATCTTATGCTTGTATTCCTGGTAATGTAGAGTTATACTTCCATTCCAACGATCTAAAGCCCCCTACACATAGTTGCACTTGCCATCACATATGAGCTCCCTTTCGATTGTGGTCAGCTCCTCTTTGAAGCTGGTGAAGTGCTTGTTGAGGGCCCACACAAAGGCCTGGTAGGTCCTGAAGGGAGGCTCCGAGGCCTTCTTGGAGCCTGGTGGGCTGGGCTCCGAGCTGTAGCCCGTCACCTCGTCTATGAACCTCTGCAGCCTGAACACAGCCTGGCCGTACACCGCGATATGCTCCAGCACTGAGCGCAGGCAGTTCTGAAGGCAGGGGAGGAGAAAAGACCGTTTCCAACTACTGACACATTGATTAAAGGTGCACTATGCAGTTTCAGGGGTGGGAGGATTTGTTTGTTTTGTTTGCAAAGCTTACAGTTAGTTTACAAAATATATTAACTGTACGTGTAATTCTTAATATTGAATAATTCTATCATCATAAACCTTATTTTGAAGAACCTTGAACAAAACTTAAGACTACAATATGTTTGTAAACCAAACTTTGGGCTCGCTGCTGTAAACAAGAATAGTGAAACAGTAACTTTAATGTAACTCCAAACAGTTTTCCAGGGATTCAATATTTCCTGTGAGGCAAGTTTTGTTTATTCAGTAAAGAGAATATACCTTAGAAAATGTTTTACTTCTCTGAGATTACACAGTGCACCTTTAACAACTAAAACAAACAAAATTTAAACTTACACTGGTCAGATGAGTAACCACCACGTTGTTCCTTACTGACACTTTGCCGTCGTGGTTTTGGAATATGAAATGTTTCTTGACCCCAGAGAGAAGCCTGTGACATGACAGTCACACAGAATCAAGGTTATGACAACACAGAATCAGTCACTATGAGGCTGTAAAGGATAAGGCTATAATGTTTAGGGATCTACCAGATATTCAAAAGGCATCATTTATGATAAAGTAAGGGATGGATTTCTTTGTAGGTTTGTACAATGAGAGCAGTTAACACACCACGGCATCATGACAGCTTACCACAATGTCTCCCGTATGACTTGGGACTCCGTGACAAAGGCCTTTTCTTCGGGCAGATACAATGGGTCAGTGTTGTACAAATGCTGATCCCTGAGAAGAGAGAGAGAGACGTTGACATTTCAAATCAATTCCACTCATTAGTAGTAGTATTATTAACGTTGAGAAAGTCAGCCTTTAATAAAGCATCTGAGACAAATTTGCTATGATGAGAGTAAAATCATTATTTCTGGGGAAAAGCATCATCATTTTGAGTAATGCGCTTATAATATGAACATTAGAAAACAATAGTCTTAACATAATTAGACTTAAGTCATGATTTAACAGGGAAAAAATATATTAGGAGATAAAGCTATGATTGTTTTTTTAGGTGGAAAAAGTCCTAATATTTTAAGAAACAAGTCTGATTTTTTGGAAAATATAATTTATATATAATAGATGTAATAATATATTTAAATCAACAAATGCGTCAGTGGGACTTTACTAGTTGTAGCAAACTATTACAGGCCAAACGAGGGAAAATAGAGACGTAGGTTGCGTTCCGAATCGCATACTCTTTCTTTTTTCTATTCTACATCCGATGATAAAAAGAATCTAGTTAGGATGCAGTAGGCATACTATTGGGACATACTTTACTCTCTTATTTCATCATAACATTGCGCCTTGATCTTGCCTCTTGCTTTTATATCCGTCGCATCCCCGTTTGTTTTCATATGGAGGCTTCGTCGATGTGACGTCACTTCACGTGCGCACTGGATTGTGGGTCAGAATCGCCCAAATAGGATGCAGTTTTTCAACACTAACAATCTTGGCCGCATGAAGTAGGACATCCGGGTACTTCTAACCATCCTAAATCTGGCCACAAGAATCGGGACATCCTAAATCTTTTTTCTACATACTATATAGTAAAAAGTATGCGATTCGGAACGCAACCATGGTGTATGAACAAACAGGTTGGAGTCTTACCACACATTGAGCAGGTTGGAGTGTAAATGCAAGCTGTGAGGGAAGCGCGGCGCGTGACCCACCCAGTACGGTGTCACCACATGCTGCTCAAGCCAGACCCGGGCGCCAGGCTCACCCACTGGGAAAGACAAACAGTGGAAATGATTTTCATAATCACTTCAGCAGCAAAACAAAATACACAGCTGCTTGTATATAGAGGCTTTCTATGGTACACATTATTCCATGATCATAAAAGTATTTTACAATCTGTTCTCCATCATCATGCTTATTTGCCTGTGTGTGTGACCCGTACACACCTGTCCATGTCACTGGGACTGTCTTCTTGTTGTCGTCCTGGTCTTCTTGGGGCGTTCTGTCCAGCTGGATCCCAGAATCCTCCCTGCTCATTGGCTGCTGGCTGTCCTCATCCTCACTCTCCTCCTCAGACCACTCCTAAGAAAAGCAGAACCATCACCATTATCAGTCATTTAGATAGATATTCATTTAATCTAGACGGGGGCTGCTTTATCTCTGCTGTATTGCTTCCTCTACTGCAGTTCCACACCCATACATGTATGTCAATTATACTGGCTAACTGGCCCCCCCTGTCAGGGCTGTGTGGCCCACATCTCCCTCACTGTGTGGCTTGATTTTATAACAGCTTTATGATTGTTCTATTAACACACTCGCAGTCTTGTGACCTCAGCATTGACTCATGCAGGACCTTAGAATAATATATTTGCTGCATCATCCATGTCCATAACAGGTGGCTTTGGTTATGATTTACTCACAGGGGTATCTGGGTATGGTCCAATGTCTATGTCCTCCTTCAGATATCCAGCCCAGTCAAAGTCATCCACGGGCTCTGCAGACACAAGATGAAGCCATAATG
Organism: Ammodytes marinus; assembly: GCF_949987685.1. NCBI lineage: Eukaryota > Metazoa > Chordata > Actinopteri > Uranoscopiformes > Ammodytidae > Ammodytes > Ammodytes marinus. Next base: position 28,168,040 of record NC_137212.1, read on the forward strand.
AGTAACGTGGTGGACGGGTATAGCGTTTAAAAAAAATACGTTTTCAAGCAAAGCTATGTTTTTGTGAATGATCAACTCACCGGCCTCCTTTACCCTGGGTTTCTCTGTGAAGTTTGTGTTTGAAGGCGACCCCGACAAGAAGAGCAGCAGGGACAGGACGCTGTAATGTGCATCAGTCTGCAAAAAAAACACATGGGAACGGTCACTGGATAGTATACCATGTAATGCATTTATGTGTGTTGCTGTGGCTATTGGCCTGAGAACACAGGAAGAAAGGTGTCTATTGTGGATTTGTCTTGAGTATAGTGTTAACGTTATAGACCCGCAATTATCAAACAATGAGTCTGGCTTTGTACCTTTGTTTCATCTGTATTTGGTAAAGACGAGTTGAGGAACTCTTCAGTCAGCCTCATCCAGCTTTCTGCTTTACTCAAGTCTGAGTGGACCATGAGCTTTTCATAGATTCTACAAAACACATACGATTACATACAAATGTTTGATTACTATTGAAGACAACTGCAGGTCAGTGTAATAGATGATAAATAGTTAATTTAACATAGTTATACACCTCCTGTCTGGTCCAAAACAACATGACCCTGCAAAGACTCACTCACCCATTAATACTGCGTGTGACTTTATGGCTGTCCACGTCCAGGAAGCGATGAAACCTGGCAAAAGAACCACACTGTTGCTAGCATCACAGTCTTAAGCTAATGTTTTGGTAACACTTTAGCGGCTGACATGCTAGCTGTCATTCCTATCAATGGCCAAGTCACCTGTAATTCGACTGGGCAAATTTCAGTGCCGCCTGAAAATTCTGGTCGTCCTCATCCTCGACCCCGCTGATACACCTTATCAACTTCTTCGTCTCCCTCTCCGTCTCCTTCTCGAAAGTGCTCCAGTGTGTCATGTTGATGTTTGGCACAGCGGTGCTGCAGTTAGCTTGACGTTACATGTAGCTAGCCACTTGTCAGGCATGCAGCTGGCTCGGTGATACCGCGAGCTACAGTGTTAACACGAACAAGAAAATGTTAGATAAATGTAGTTTCCTGCAAATGCACGACAGCTTTAGCGGTTTCTCCATTGATTCCCCACAGCACAGCGCGGTGTTTGCCTCCAACAACGAACAGTGACAAGTGCGCATGCGCGACTACTAAGAAAAAACGTTACATTGATTTGTTTATTTCCATGTAAAGTTACAATTTGAAAACAGTTATCTTGGTCTACCAAAACGTTCACGCAGTACATGGGTTATCAGTGATGAGGGTACAACGCCGATTTAAAAGACACTTTTCAAAGAGGGCACAAGCATAGATATATACGGGCACAAGTTTCTCTCTAATCTCCCGTGATTCATTGCACTCCGGCGAGGTTGGGGTCAGACGTAGTCGTTGGGACATCTTGACTTCAAGGCTCTTTGAGATTCATAGGCGCAATCTTCGTAGTTTACGATACAAAGCCATATTTATACAATACATTATGTAGATCGAAAGAGAGAGACAGTTTTATGTATTTTGTATAATTGGTTAATTATTTGGTTCTGTTGACTTGCAACGTTTTTCACGTTATTTGCTAGTTTTGTTGTGCTATGGCAGCAGATGTCAAATGGCATCACATGAATCGAATTGTTAACGGTTTTAACGTAGCCTACAGTTTCTAAACATCTCATCGACATCGTAAGCGTGAGAACAGGAAGGAGCTATAATCTGGCGTCTTTAAAGGGGCGTGGCTAATACCCCCCCTCCTCACACACTCGCGACAAATACACACACTCCTCTGCACACACACATAACTTCACTGTAGCAGCCTCTCTCTCTCCTAGACCGCCGTGCCGACCCTACGGAGAAGAAGCTATCCAGCGAGCAGCCCCCCTCCCGGCGAGAGGAAATGAAGAGGAGGCTGCATAAGAAATACTTGATTCTGATCCTGGTATACACAGGTTTACTTCTGCTAATCCCGTACGTGTTAGATTACCGGGATAAATCTGTTCAACACGGGAAACATGATGGACTACCGCAGCAGCACAGATGTCCAGATCTGGAGAACACGGTGGCGCTCATGTGGGATAACGGGTACAACAAAGTCAACGGCAGCGACGGGGCGACTGAGCAGCAGCAGCACGCCGCCGTCAACAACCGGTCTCGGGTAAACATCTACCTGCATGCCACCTGGAGGACCGGCTCTTCGTTCCTGGGGGAGTTGTTCAACCAGCACCCCGACGTGTTCTACCTGTACGAGCCGATGTGGCACATATGGCAGGCTCTGTACCCGGGGGACGCGGCCAGTCTCCAGGGCGCAGTGCGGGACATGATGAACGCCCTGTACCGCTGCGACTTCTCCGTGCTCAAACTTTACGCCGGCTCGCAGAACATCACCACGTCGTTCATCTTCGGCTGGAAAATGAACAAGGTGATCTGCTCGGAGCCCTTGTGTGACGCGCACAAGCGACACGACATCGGCCTGGTGAAGGAGGACCGGTGCGCAAAGTGCTCCAAGCGGGATATCAGGGACCTGGAGAGGGAGTGCAAAAAGTACCCGGTGATGGTGATCAAAGGAGTCCGCGTTCTGGACCTGAGCACCCTGGTTCCCCTCATGAAGGACCCGGTGATCAACCTCCAGATCATCCAGCTCTTCAGAGACCCGCGGGCCGTGCACAACTCCCGCCTCAAGTCCAAGCAGGCCCTGGTGAAGGAGAGCATCCAGGTGCTGAGGAGCAAGAAGCAGACCGACAAGTACAAGCGGCTGCTGGTGCCAAGCAACAAGGTGAACCGCGCCGAGAGCTACGTCTCGAGCGCCATGGAGCTCATCTGCGACAACTGGCTCGCTGACATGCTGCTGGTGATGAACGCGCCTCCCTGGGTGAGGAGGAACTACCTGCGTATCCGCTACGAAGACCTGGTTCTGCACCCCATGGAGGAGCTCCAGAGGCTCTTCCGCTTCTCCAACCTCTCCTCCTTCCCCGCTCTGGAGAGGTTTGCGCTCAACATGACGCACGGCCAGGGTTACTCCTCGGACAGGCCGTTCCTCATATCATCCAGGGACGCAAAAGAGGCGATATACGCCTGGAGGGAGCGACTAAACGTGCAGCAGATCCATCAGGTGGAGGCCTACTGCAGCGAAGTCATGAGGCATCTGGGCTATCAGAAGAACAGCGTGGACAAAGCCACATGAGAAGAAGACGTGCCACGCACCGACATGAGTTAAGGTACGGCGAGATCACACACAAGGGGTTTGAGGCGAGACACTGCAGGTGAAGAGGGTAAACATTTTAAGTAGGCCTAGCCTAATCATACATTTTACCATTATGTGTACACAGAAATATATGATTGATAGAGCCAGATTTAAAATCTAAAATGTTAAAGTCCAAAGTGTGTAGGCCGACAGAATAGATTTTGGATACAGCCTTTTTTAATTTTATAGGCTAAATAAAACAATTCTGATATATTCTTATCCTTACGTCTTTAAATGCGTTGTATGCATGTTAAGAAAAAAACATATCATGAATCAGTCAATTAACAACATATGGACAAATCCTTCTGTATTAACCTTCAGAATAGTGCTAAGAATAATTATGGAAAGTTTAGTTTAGTAGACTATAGTGCATTGCGATTTTTGGTTCCTAATATTGAAAAAGACTTATGTTGAGATAATTGCCATTAAAGATGGTTGTCTAGGAGAAATATACAGATGCAAACATCAGGTAAAGTAAAAAAAAATGAAAAAATAAACAAACACCTTAAAAAGAAAAAAAACACCTAAATCTACATTTTGGACCTTTTATTTAAACACTGTCATGAAATCAAATATTCCAAAGTTTCCAAATTGACCAGTGCTTAAAAAAAGACTTCAGTGTCTGGTAGTGAGACAGAACAGGAGAGACCTGGGTGCATGCACTCATCACATTTTCAGACCTGTCAGTGCAGGAAGTGTGTGGTTGTACAGAAACCATCCTTCAGGCTCCAGGTCTGCTGCTGTGCTCTGTAGCGGATCCCAAAGGCCTTTTGACCCCCATCTGGCAAATTGAAAACAGAACGTGCATATGATCATCGCTGTACCAACGTTTTGTTTGATCAGGGGGGGGTGCTGCACCACATGCAAAGTCATTTGACACTGCAGGCATAGACAGGTAACAACAGGGGTTTGTTTTTTTTAACGTCCCCCCCTACACACAAAAGCTGTGTTATCACATTCTAACCTCATATTACACTTTAATGTCCCCCATTGAGGTGTAATAGTGATTGTGTGTAAGCGATTTTGGGGAAAGCTTGTCGTCAAAATCACTTTTTGCACACACAGTACGGACAGACGTACAGCAAACAGATCATAAGGAGATTGTCACTGATTTGGATTAAAAAGTGATTTTGTTAAAGGTCACATATTATGCTAAATGCACTTTTTAAATGTGTTCTAACATATCCATGGGTCCACGGTGTGCCTAGAGACTGCCAAAATATTTAAAAAAATAACAATCTCTCCTTTTCTCACTCTCCCCCTTTCTGAAACCCCCACCCCTTCCCCCCAATATACTCCAGTCAGAATTCTCCTCGTTTCTGACCTCAAAAACTGGAAAGCCAGAAGCTTCCACTGTGCAGCCCACACCCCTATTTCTTATTGGTCCACGGCCCTGACAGACAGAGGGCGAGGCGTATCTGGCTTCGCTTCAGGACAGGGGGCGGGGGGAGCTCAAAGATTGTATATTTACGAGGGGAGCTGCAGCTCTTTTTAAAAAATAGGCCATTGTGAGATTAGCTGAACATCAGCATAGTACAATAAATTATCTGAACGTTTTTTTCAGCAAACAATTAAAGAAAAATGTATTAGGGACCACTAAGACCATATAATATGGTGTATAATAGAACCGAAAAGTGTATAATATGGGAGCTTTAACAAGCGTTCTCCAGAGTCGCTGTCTCCACCTTCCACTGTATAGTACAAATAATAATGGACTCTGTTCTTTTTTTTATAGCTACACGACAGCTCTGCATGACTTACCTATCAGTGCACCAACATTGCTGTTACTTTTTTCTTAAAAATTTTGATTGAGCCTCGTGTTCAGGTCAAATAAATAACTTATTTTTGTTGGGTGCAGGTATGCAGCGTTGCCCTTTCAACACAAGTGACAGCACTGTAACAGACTTAGTAGAAGCCAGAAGAGTGAGACGGTCGCCGACATATTTCTCCCTCCTTAATGGCGGACTTGATCTGCTGTTTTAATAGAGGCCCCATTGTTTTCTCTCCCTGGCAAAACCCTGGGTCCTCTCATGGATAGCGGGGGGCTGGCAGCCAGTCACTGGGCCCTCAGACTCTGCTGTCAAGAAGGGCCATCATTGTGTGGGGCTGTGGGTGACGGGATGGAGCTCCCAGGGCTACCACCAGCCTGTCACCACCAGCTCTCTCTCTCTCTCTCTTTCTCTCTCTCACAAGCAGAGCCTTTACTGCTGGGCGTCAGGGTGGAGGTAGTGGGGCGCCCCATGTCTTCACTCGCCGCCACCCCACACCCTGACTTCAAACTGTGAAAAAACAACATGGTTTTATTGTCTACTATGTGTTGATCACTTGAAGGTGGACTCAGCGACTCTGGAGAATGCGTGTTGACAATATCACTTTTTGTCAAAATCAGTGAATATATCTTCACAATCCTACCTGTCAGTACTCTGTCACTTAAACTAATCTGGGGATAATAGACAGACAGACATATATGCTCTGTAAATTCATATGCAAACAGAGTAAACAAAAGGGGCCCACCATAAATAGCAACATGCCCAAATACAGAGCCTAAGCTGTGGAATAACACCCGATTTAGTTTTCAGTGCACACACAGTACGGACAGGTAGCGGATCGTGAGGAGATATTCACTGATTTTGACAACAAGGATTCTCCAGAATTGCTGACTCCACCTTTTAAGCAAAACATCTTCATGTCCCCCTTTACAACATGCTCTGGTAGGCTGCATCTGATTGGTCAAAAACATAGAGATGCAGAGCGTTAATGCATGGCACATAGAATAGGCTGTAATTCATTGCAGTTCAAGAAGTCTTTGCATCACCTACACCTTGAATGTTGGTATAGAGCAATAACTATACATTTTGTACAACCCTACTTCCTTCCTAATGGAGGCCATGGACAGTATTCATATAAGTGTTGGTGGTCCTAATGTTCTGGGGTCTGTTTCAGTGTGCAGCTGTGTTTTTATTTGAACCCTTACAGCTAATTTCTTTCTCTTTTCTTCCAGGGGGCCTGGTGTTAGAGGCGAAGGGGGGAAAGAAGGTGGAACAACAACACATGCAGCTGGAATGCGGTCCACTGGGAGCTGGAGAAGCATGGCTCTTGGGGTTGTTTTCCTTCAGCCCAGCCGGGTCCATGAACTACTGGAGATCAATCCAAGTGGGGGAAAGAGAGCCGCCCATTTTACAGACAGATAGATTGAAAGGAGAAGGTCTCTTGATTCTTTTTTCTCACTGTGTAAAACACAAACAGAGTGTGGGAGGGGACATGAGCGAGAAGAGAAGAGAGAGGGAGAGAAGTGGCAGGCTTTGTGCAGCCGTTAACACTGGCCTGCCTCTGTCCTTCTGTCCTTTTATTAGCACTAATCCGTCCACAAATCCCCTGCAGGCAAGGGCCATAAAAAGCTGGAGATGGGCCCTTATGACTGCCAGGATCCAGGCTGGCAGCGCTGGCATCACTCACCATACCGTGAATTATCCGTCCAGCATGGCACCACTGATACCTTACTGCAGTTGGATGACTATGACTAATAATGCCAAATGTAGAGATTTTAAAGAAGAACGTTACTACAGTATTTTTCTGGAAAAGAGGCCTGACTAAGGAACTATTGTTCCACCTCCCGCCCCTCAGGAATCCTGACAGCTGCAGCGCCCCACTGACAAAACACTCACGTGGGTGTGAAGTTTTCTGAATGTCCTACGGGCCGTGTCTTGGAGAGCTGCACTCGGCCCTCAGCCAGTGAACTTTGTGCTTCACAAACTCAACAGACGGTACTCTGGTTCATATTGTGCTCCATTTTTACTGTTAATAGTTGTTGTCTAAAATACTGTGAAATGCTGTGACTCCCCTCTCTGGTTGAGGAGGGGTGGTAAGTTGACCAGCATCCTATGTGTTCAACTTTAGAAGTTGGTTCTGTTATCATAGTTCTGGGTGGAATACCTGAAGAGGTTCTCTTGTCAAAGACAGAAATAACTTTTAAGACTATTTAAACTGACTTCAATAAAGAGTTAGTAAAGACTAGAGAGGAGTCTCCTTGAGGAAATGTGTGCATACTAACCCCCTTTTTTTGATTTTTGGATGTCTTTATAATCTGATGAAAACAGAGCCGATTCACTATGGTCAACTCAATGCAAAATATATATAGATGTAATGGGAGTGAATGGACAATTAAAAACTATATCTGCAGCATTAGATTATATACAACCTGAACGGCACCTGGCATTAATACGCAGTTATTCACAGTTATTCAGTGTTAATTACACACATGGGCCTCAATGCATTATAGTGTATTAACTAATAACAGTACATGCCATCATAATTAGCTTATGTCCAGCTGACCTCAATAGACATAAACACACGTGACCCATAAACAGTGTAGCTCATCAAAATGAACTTATGAACAGTTGATGAGTGGGCACTTTGAAATGGGAATTGGAGTTCATACTGTATACAGGTATTCATTTGAAATGCAGTGAGCGCCTGAATGTGCCTCCATAGACTTTACTGCAATAAATAACTCACTAATTCAGTTTTAAGCATCAAGTCAGACACATGTGGATATTATAAAATTGTTGTGAGTAAACTAATCTACTAAGAGTGTGATTGCAATTGAACTAAAAAGAGCGTTTCAGTTAACACGAAAGAAAGCAAACTTCCCTTGATGGCTTCTCAGACCAAAATAAACACAACTGCATGGCTCATTTGACTATTTTTAATAATAATACGTTGACATGCAAACCCATGGCAGGTAGAGCCCGGCAGCCAGTTGCTACTAGCAACAACAGGTGCACATATTGACAATTGAGCTACATCTCATATTTCTCAAGTACAAGGAGCATGTAAATATAGCCAGCAAGACGACTGACAGCACAACAGTGTGGAGATAAGAGTGCACATAAAGGTTATACAAGAGTGTCCTCCCCGCTTGAGGTAAACTCGTCCATGATGTCGCCCTGCATACAATGATCAGGGGAAAACTCCTCATTCAGTTTGGCCTGGACATGTCAAGTCAAGCACATTTGAAATTTGTTCTGCATTTTTCACATTCACTTTCCTGCCCATATACAGCAGGAATTATAGGGACATTTTCAACAGATATGCCCGTTTGGCACACAACCCAGGGACAACATGACATCTGCTGTATGTATCTTATCGGCATGTAGAAAGCTTTCCATATAGCAGAATAGATGGCTGTGAGGATCAGTCTAACATTATCTGAATGCCCTAGATACAGAGAGGCGTCACTATCATCAGACAGTGTGAGGAGACAGAGAGCACAGCTTCACATTAACAGACAATTGAAATGACCCCACAGTGAACACAGCTCAGCAACAGCTTGCATAACTAGATTCATGTTCTCTCGGAGGTCCCCGGCCAGCAATACAACTTGTGCGGGGCTTTTTCCCTCGTGTGAACGCCCCAGATTCAACTTACAAACAATCGGGACTTTCAACACCTGCCCTGGTGCACTCATACATAAATGCAGCAGCCGCAGGAGAAAGCAACAAGCGACACATGCGGTGTGGTGAATATAAATCGGGGAGCGGTTGAGATGTCTAGACGTGGTAAAGGGGAACACAAAATGTGTCAGGTCCCAGAAAAAGAAAAAAGCTTTGAGTTGTTGGTTCTAGCAGATGCTTCACCAGCCTAAAGGCCCTGGGTACAGCACACGTCTGACAGTCAATATGCTGCTATTTACATTTATTGGATGAGAGGGAAACATAACATCTTGAGTGGGGGAATATGCAAATGATCAAAATGTCCCCTCATAAGCATGCCGCATAAGAGGAACTCCCAAAGGTTCACTACAAAGAGTGAGGAAACGTGGGTAGAAGGTCACCCAATGGTAACTGATGTCTGATGTCATTAAGCGGTTATGTCATGTAAACATGCTCTGTGTGGCTGGAAGGAGCTGGGCCACAAGTGAAATGACTTTAAGCATTATATGCCTTACCGGCAGTAAACACAAAAATGTATTTAGTGTTGAGACAACATGCATTTATTTGGTACCAGAGCAGAAGCCCCAGGGTTCACATCACTTTACTGTTGAAAGAACAACGCATGTTCCCATTCTTTAGAAAATGGTTGTTCAGGCTTGTTGTAATTGAAGCTTGGGGGATTCTCCATATGATTTATGTGGAGTGACTGCTAGTGTTGTAAGTTGCACAATGAGGCAACATTTCTCCTTTTTGGCAGAGACTGATACCTCTGTACATTGAATATGGAGCCATAGCAGCCAGATAGCTTAGCTTAGCACAAAGACTGGAGACGGGTAGAAAGAGTTAGCCTGGCTCTCTCCAAAGGCAACCAACCAATGGTTGCTGAAATAGACTGGCCCATTTAAAACAAACTAGAAATAATGAACCGACTTAACAAGTGATATAAGATATAATGAGTTATTTAGTTAGATGTATAGGTTCCAGTAGGAGGAATTTATTACCATCTGCCTACGAGGCTAGCTGTTTCCCGCGGTTGTGCTAAGCCAAGCTGACTGAACACTGTAGATACATATTTATCCAACAGAGTTGATTTATCTTACTCTCAGCCAGAAAACAAAATTCTAAATTTGCTATCGCTTAAACGTAATCGTATTCAGAAGACACTCGAACACTCTAGGTCATGTTTCTATTCTGTGAAAATGAATACAAAGTGTTTTCTGACAAATGTAAACTTATTCTATAAGGAAAACAATCGAGGCTTCAGACAATAACCTTAGAAACTATAAGGTTTAAACCAAATACACTGCATTACCTGTGTAATGGTGATTTTTTTTAGACCAACTGGCCTCCTCAGTTGTTTAAGTGAAAACCATTTTAGCACTTCCTCTTTTTAATATCTCTGGCTGTGTCAGTAGCTCTTTTTTTATTGAGGACTTAAAGCTTCATTTCATTGTTAAGTTTACATTTTCCAGCCTATCCTTATGAATAGTATAGAAGAACTACCATGCATTCAGCCTTTCTGCGCTGTGCTGCACTGCTCCTGCGCACATGCTAATGCTATCATACCACTGTCTGAAACGATGATAGTCAACAAAAGGAAATTGTCATATTTCAACCCAAACATTCACTCATTCCAGCTTCTCTATTGTGAGAATTCCCTGTTGCTCTTTGTTATATATATATATATATATGTTATAACGGAATCATTTTTGAACTATTCAGTTAACTTCAGTAACTTTTTGGGACAAAACAAGCAATTTAAACAATCATCAGACTTTTCACTTTCATTTTCTGTCATTTTATAGAGGATTAATCAAAAACATCAGCAGATTCATTTGTAATGAAAATAAATGTTAGTTGCAGGCAGAAATGAAAGCATCTGATCATTTGAAATATGTTTTTTTTTCTCTATCGATTACCACAAATGTTTTTTTTTTTACAAATGATTCCAAATTATGAAAAAGGCCCGCTCTTTATTCTATAATACTGAAATAGCTTTAAAAGTTGAGTGCACATTGTACGTAAACTGATGGCATAACAGTTATTAAAAGTTTTGACAAATTAGCATAATGCACGTAAGACACCCGAGAAGTAGCATCAAATCCCTTCTATTCCTTATCCATGTAAAAGCTGTTGAAAGCCAGGGGGATCAGGGACAGCTCAAAGATAAGATACACAAGAAACCTATTTGTAACAGTTGCGGTATTAATGCATTGATATAAGCTGGCTCGCTAAAAGTGGAACAAAGCTTGGCATTGTAGCTATATACACGCTCACATTCTTCACCCATGGCTCTTCGACCACTGAGAGGCTGCTGCAAGTGGCTGGGAAGGGGCCACTCATTCACTGGTGCTCCTTCACATGCCACCATCTCTGTGCCAACACAGATGCTTCTGTTTGAAACAAAAGGACATCCTCACAAACACACACGCACACGCACACACACACACCAACTGGAGCATCCGCAGCTCCAGATGAAAGACGCACGTGAACCGGAGCACTCCTCATCTTTTTACCATTAAAAGTTCAAGGTTATATCACAGCATCTAGACCAGGTGCGGTTACAAATCTTTAACCACATTTTTCTCAGCTCACTGTGGTCAGTGCACGGTGAAGACAAACTGGTCAGACGGCACAAAGGACAAGAGAGGACAGAATGTTTCATTTTTCTACTCGGGCTTTTTCTACACACACAGACACAGTGTTACATGTTCAAAAGTCTGAATCATCGGCACCAGCAGCGTTTGTCCTCACATCCTGCCAAACAGTTTTCCTCCTCCTGTTTATGTCGAGGAAACAATCAAGTAAAAGTGAGTCACAGTTTAATGAGAGCAATGGAGAGATCATCTCCAGCTCTGTAATGAGGATGATAATGCTCCTCCAGCACCTGCTTCCTGGGCCTGTTGGAGGGAGCTCAGGCTGTGTCTCTGAACCCTTCCCCTAACTCCCCTAACTTCACTCTTGTCTTATCTCTGAAGGAGTGGACAGAGCAATAGGGGAGGCAGTCTGTTTTGGGGGTCAGGAGAGGTTGGTAGTACAGGCAAAAAAATAAAATAATGGGGTAAATAGGTGAGGTAAGGCGGGTCACTCAGATGTGATCCTCGATGGGGAAGACCAGGCGTGTGCCGCGGCTCAGCAGCTCCTGCTCGCGGGAGTCCAGCTCTCGCTCCAGGGCCTCCTCCGAGGTGCTGCCGCTCCTCCTGCCGTTGTGGCTCCAGCCCGGCCCTCCCCCTCCGGCCCCCTCCCCAGAGGCCCCGTTGGCCGTGACGATGGCCGTGTCTCCAAACGTGAAGGTCAGGTCGGCGTCGTGTCGCAGCAGGTCCGAGTCCTGCTCCCTCAGCTGCTCCTGGTTCTGGATCAAAACACACAGTGGAACGTGAGGGGGAGGGGGAGGGGGAAATAAGGGTGACACACACACACACACACACACACACACACACACACACACAAGGACAGATGTAAGTGGGGACAGTGAGGCGTGAACAGGTGGACACAGACTGACATTAACAGTGCGAAAGGCTCATAAGGGACACTGTGGATTTACACGAAGGGAGAAAGGGGGACAATTTTAACTTAGTGGCTGTGTGCTCCACGAAAAAGGCAGTGTATAAATGGACCTGTTAATGACCTTTTTGTTTTTATTATTATTGATAGATTGATTGTTTTTAGTCGTAAAAATGACTAATATCAAAGTAGTCAATAACCAATTAATTTTTGTCATTCAGCCGATGGATGAATTGACTAATGTTTCATTCATGTCAGTGACAGACTGTTTACTGTTGCAGAGGGGGTACTCAAGGGGGGAGGGGGAGGGGGTTGGGGAGGTACAGTCTGAGTACTCTTTAATACACATTTGAGGAATTTAACTTTAGACATACAGGAGCAACACAAGACAAACACAATGTTTCCTATTACATTAATAAGCATTCCAACATTCAATATCTGCCACCACACTAGTGACTTAAACTATCAGTTAAATGTAGTGGAGTAAAAGTTAGAATATTTCCCCCTGAATTGTAGTGGAGTAGAAGTATAGTGTAGCATGGAAAGAAAATACTCCGGTATAGTAAAAGTGCCCTGAAACGTACAGTACTACATGTGAAGCTAAGCTAAGTGATGCTCAACCACAGGAGGCCACATGCTGCACACTGAACTAGTGTGTGTGTGCTGCTGATAGTTGGCAAATAGACTTGAATTGTTATAAAGGTTACACACTCAATTTTAAAGCGCACATTGCATTCTGGGTAAGTTATGGACAGCCTACATTGTGTATAACGAGGTTCTCCCAGCTCCAATTGACTGGCTGATAATCAATAGTCCACCCATGTCCCCGGGGAACACAGGATGATTTAACACTGGGTCAACGGGGATTTATTCAGATGAGGGGATAAATAAAAGAAGAAAAAAAAGGGAATATTACAGAACCACTTTTATCTTAACAATTATCTGAGTGGGCAAATAAAGGCTAATAAATCAATCAGGCATTTAATGTAATTTAACAGGGAAAGAGGAATGTTCTTTGAAGAAGCAGTGAAAAATAAAATCCTGAGCTATAAATAAAAATCAAGGAGGCAAGTTGAAAATGTATAGAGTTCTATAAGTCGTTCAATGGTTGAAATATCCTCTTTTTTTGTCATTGACAAAAAATAATCTTCAAAGGGACAGTACCATCAATGAATGAATCATTATTGATTATTGTGTAGCCAAAGCGACAGCATTGCAATGTTTGTCTATCTCACACAACATCCTACTCACGACAGCACCATGTGTGGATTCTTCCACTGCTGAAAATAGTCCCTAACAAATGCATTCATTCCTGCTGTTTGAGCGACGTTTGCTAAAAAACTACAGCGTCCAGCTGTTTTAGGAAAAATATTGTTCAGCCATTTACATTTTTTAAATGATACTGTCTACTGTATGTGTGGGACATTTTTAACGCTTAATCTTCAGGCAGGACCAATGGGCTTTGGATCGAGCACTGATTATACTAATGCTTTGTTTGATAAGCTGATAAATATAGACTATTTCCCAGCCTTATCCTTCAAAAATTATTCAGTCAGTCTAATTGTTTTTTGGGGCCTTTTCATTTGGAGTCCACAATTGAAAAATGTCTTACATTTGAGTAATTCAAAACAGAGCTAGATTGCATGTGTTATCTTAATAGGAACTTCCTGGCTAAATAAATGATGAATGAATACATTTAAAAAAAAGGAATTTATACAATCGTATTTTAAATGTTTCTACAATTTTAGGTCAGGGGGAGCCAAAATGTTCCTATGTTTGTTAAAGCTCCCATATTATACACTTTTCGGTTCTATTATACACCATATTATATGGTCTTAGTGGTCCCTAATACGTTTTTCTTCAATTGTTTGCTGAAAAAAACTTTCAGATAATTTATTGTACTATGCTGATGTTCAGCTAATCTCACAATGGCCTATTTTTTTAAAAGAGCTGCAGCGCCCCTCGTAAATATACAATCTTTTGAGCTCCCCCCGCCCCCTGTCCAGATACGCCTCGCCCTCTGTCTGTTTGTAAACAATGATGACGTATAGCCTGTTAGCACAGTTAGCCTACCCATGAGAAGAACCAAGTCTAGTGCTAGTAACGCTCTTTGAACAGTTTGACATGACCTATCCTTGTCTACATGAAAGACTATGTTCATACAGATGCACTGACAGCCACACGCTAATGGAAACGGCATGTTCACAATAAAAATGCTGCAAAAGATGGTGGCTACTGCGAAGCTAGCTCGGGAGCTAGCTGCTAACAATACCACTAAAATCTGTGAAAAAATTATCTTCAAAGTCAGACTTCTTCAGTATACATTCCAATCCTTTGTCCTGTTAAAAACGAGACATTTCCAGACTGGTGTGGGGAATAGAAATATGTTTTTATGAGCAAAAGCTGAATGCTTGTCCCAAAGCTAATACAGTCATATGAAAAAGTTTGGGAACCCCTCTCAGCCGGCAACATTGCACTGATTTGTTGAACCATGTACAGATACACAATCTGCAGACAGATGTTCTTGCAGGTCTTTGGAGGTGATCTTTGGGTTGTGTGCAACCATTCTCACAATCCGCCGCATATGCCGCTCTTGTACTTTTCTTGGTCTGCTAGACCTGGGTTTAACTGCAACTGTGCCTGTGTCCTTCCATTCCCTGACAACGTTCCTTACAGTAGAAATTGACAATTGAAACCTTTGGGAAAGCTTCTTGTAGCCTTCCCCTAAACCATGACAATGAATAATCTTTGTTTTTAAGATCTTTTGGGAGCAGTTTTGATGGTCCCATTCTGTCTCACTTCAGCAGAGAGTCAAAGAGAAGTGGAACTTGCATTTAGGCACCTAAAATACATTTTCTCATGATTAAACAGACATTTCTATGAGGTTCAAGGCTTAACAACATAATCCAACCAACTTTGTGTTTAAAGTCATCAGTTTTACATGCTGTTACAGGCATTAAAATCAACAAAACCACAAGGGTACCCATATTTTTGCACAGCCAGTTTTTCACATTTTATTTTATTTCACACAACCAAATACTGCTTTTCAAAAAATCTTTGTTTGGAAAACATCCCAGTACTTAGCTGTTCCTGGTAAATTAAAGGCATACCACTTTTATATTTTTTTTGTGAAAGCAGAGTCAATTATAATGCCGGCTGAGAGGGGTTCCCAAACTTTTTCATATGACTGTAGCTATACACCAGTCAGGCAAAAATACCAATAAAAACATTTATTTCAGTTTCACTGTTTGAAAAAAAGCACAAGTAGCTTCCTATCCATTGTGTTATTAAAAACGAGGCTGCTGTGGTTAAGATAAATTAGTGGATTATGCAACATTCATCATGTTTTGCCGTACTACAGGCATCTTGTCGCTAAGCAACAAGCAAACAACATGGGGGTGAAGGAATATTTTTCGAGAGGATCTCGGGGCCGTGGACCAATAAGAAATAGGGGGTGGACTGCACAGTGGAAGCTTCTGGCTTTCCAGTTTTTGACGTCAGAAATGGGGAGAATTCTGCCTGGAGTATATTGGGTGGAGAGGTGGAGGGTTTCAGAAAAGGGGAGAGTGAGAAAAGGAGAGAGATTTCTTTTTTTTGATACTTTGGCAGTCTGTAGGCACACCGTAGACCCATAATTATGTTAAAAACATCGGAAAAGTGCATTTGCACAATATGGGAGCTTTAAAAGCATTTTACTCCCTCCCCCATTTCATAATATCCATAACTGAAGGGAAATGAGCTCTAGTTAATCCCGTCTCTCCCCATTGGCCCTGATTATATGAACAGCCACCTAAATGAATGGCCCTCCTGGCACGCTAGCTCTACACTGGCCAAAAGGGGAAAATGACATTGAAATGACAGATCATCTATGTGTACTTCGCAGGGAAATAAATGCAATTTAGATATGGTAAGGCTAAAGTGACGGGCTCCATGAGAAAGAGAAGAAGAGTATAACAGACAAAGGGTTCCACGTCAAAGTATCGAACGTGAAATGAATAGGAGACTTTGCACTGAGTGAATCCGAGTGTGACCGTCCCTTCTCAATGGCTGTTTCTGTCTTTTAAAAAGTCGCAGCGCTGTGTCTTTCAGAACAACGCTCATCATTGAGGAGATGCTGAAAAAGGGCCTTTTGTGCCCCCCAGTTTGAATGCAAAAAAAAAGCCTTTTCGACTGTCCATTTTTCTCTCTTGCTGAAAGCGCCCGTTGCTTTGTTTGTTTACTGGCAGGCAGTGAGAATACTTTGACCGTATTACGATTCTCCCAAGAGAAACCAGCTTCAGTATTCACAAGGAGCCTTCCTGTAGGTACCGCGCTCAGGCCTGAACTAGAAAGGGAATGAAAAAACTTCCCCCCGTTTCTTGACTTCTGAGAATACTTGGGAGTTCAATAGAAAAATCTCTATAAAATCAAGCTTTTTATTATTATTTTAGCAGCAATGACACATATTTTCCACAATTAAAAAAAGTATTTTTAAGTATCATTGCATGTAAGAAAAGTGTCTCATAGTCCATACATTTTTTTTTGGAAACGTTAAACAATTTTTCCAGTGTGGTTTTATATGAGAGGCGGGTTAGCTGCCACACCCCAAGTTTAATTGGAAAAATGTATGTAATAGAGTTTTGCCCTGTTTCCAGAGTAAGGGCACTTACTTGTCACTGTGTATCTACTGTGTGGATAACACATGTAATTTCTTGCACGTGCACATGGACACTCACCTCGTAGGCCTGTTGGCTGGTCAGACAGCTCGCCAGGGGCCCACAGTAGGCTGGCAGGGTGGTGGTGAGAGGTGGCCCGCTGTGTGTCAGAATGGGCTTGAGGTAACTGGGCAGTAATTAAGGATTATTATTCGCAGAGAACATCAATTATTATCAGTGGGCATAGGCTGCATGAATGTGAGTAGGTAATATCCCATAGCTGTACCGCTCCAATATGGCACCTTTCATGAAAGATTTATAAACTATAACGAATCCCTTTATTAAAGTGTACTAATTCATTCATGCTTTCTAGATAATGTATTAGTCATTAATGAGAACTTTTAGGTTACCATGTTCAAATAAAATAAATCTCCAAAATCTGGTAACCAGAAGAAGAAAAAACAGCACCAAGAACAAGAAGTCAGCGTGACTGTCATTCAAGCTAGCTTGGCGTTACACTTGTAATGAGTGATTAACCATTAACAAAGCCATTGATTTCAGCTTGGATATAATATTTGAATAGAAACTGGCCCCCAATATATCGAACAGTAAATCTTTTAAACTAGCCGTCACTTTCTACCAGAAGTCTTGCCCCTGCGGTAGCCCTCCATGAAAACATTTGCAATAATGAATTATGGCGTGGTAACGTTGAGGAGGTCTGCTAGCAGGATATAACTGGACTTTAAATCCTGATGGGATCCAATGAGCAGCTAATGGGCTAAGTCATTCTGTGATGCTTGGCAGCAGAGGGCCAGACCAGGGAGTCCCTCCAACTCTCCTTTGTCATTACTCAAGCTTTATTGCAATGTGGTAAAAAACCCAATGCCCTGTTTAAGTGGTCAGGTCAGCGCTCTGCTCAATGTCAGGACATGCACGTTTGAACATAAATCAAACCACTACAGAGTCAGCTAGCCAGAACTACAGTGACTAAAGTCCCTGCACCAAGTGTCCTGCATGTTTACCTCAACTTCCACAGTGCTGGCACGTGAGTGACACACTGTAAAAGTGAAAACTAAAACTGATTCAAACTAAAAATAAATAATTGGTAAAGTGAACCAAAATATGTATCTCAGCTATTTTTTAATTAAGTCTCTTGTGTAAAAGTGTGTCTAATTTCATTGATTAAGGTGGCAAAACATAAAATTTTAGGTTTGAGCCTATGGGTTCAAGTTCTGTGTGCATGCTTCGATTAAAGAAAGGGGTCTCCAACGCAAATCTACAGGGGTCTTAAGCCACACTTCTGCTTTAGCTTAAGCACGCATCGCATTTATGATCATTACGATACATTAGCTACCTCCAATATTAGCTACCTTAACAGATTGAAAATGTTGAAGGAACGAGTCAGTGACGTTCCTGAACCACTCACCAGGGTCGCAGATGTTTTTTGATGTGAATTTAGTCAAAAGGTTTTTTCCTGTGCTTAAAAACATGTGCGAAGTATCATGTCTATGACACTATCTGTATGATGGAGAATTTCTGGAGATGGCACAATTGTTATTCTTTGAAATTCTTAGCATGTAGAACTCTAATTTTGAAGTTTTATTACATATGATTGATAGGTTAGCTCAGCAAAAGATAATCAGTTGTCTCAAATGTGTTTCTTTTTTCCTTACAGCTTAAGATTTTTAGTTTTAGCTTCAAAACTCGAAATTTAGTAAATACAGTTGCCTTGAAATGTTGAGTTTCCCTAGCATTTTTTTCTTTTTTTTTTACAGTGCATTGACCCTGCGTCTAGCTCGTGTCATCGGGGAGAAAGTCTCCACTGTAACACACAGCTGCTCCACACAAAACACAGTAACAAAATCAGACACCTAGGCAACTGTTTGGCAGGGAAGGAGGGATGGATGGATGGAGGGAGGGAGGGAGGGAGGGAGGGATCGGGAGGAAGTTGGAGGAAGAGCAGATAAACACATTTATACTTGGGTCTGTTTCCTGCAGCCATGTCTGGGCAGGGTTGAGTAGACACATGACACACATACTGTATACGCTTTGTTATGCTTCTGTAAGGCAGGGCACAGAAAGGATACTTGTGATCAAAGGTGTACCACAGCCTGAAGAGCCAGGCGCTCTCCTGTTTGGTTTTACTTTGTCCCTCGGCCTGGGCGCCTTCCTGGGGAAACACACATAACAACAACACATGTATCATGATCCAGATATTCAGACTAACTTGTTGTAACGAGGCTAAAATGACCCTAATGGCCTTTTTCTAATGCAGCTAATTCTGTTTCTCAAACTCAATTAGAGGATTGATGGTCATTTATATGTGGTAGGGGATGTCATATATTCAGATATATGTCAGATATTGTTGTGTGCAGGTTTGCTGAGGCTCTTTGCTAAAGCTGGGAACACACCGCATTGGCCGCCTGCGGCGGTTGGCCGCGTGAATGCAGGAGGTTCGCCGCTTGGTCATATTGGGCCATGTTCACCGCAGTCGCCGCCGCGGCCAACCGCAGCCTCATCGTAGGCAGCGGTTGGCCGCGTGACAGCAGGAGGCTCGCCGCTTGATCATATTGGGCCATATATTCCTGACGCCGACGCCGAGATCAGACCCGTCACACTTACGGTGCAACAACAACAACAGCATGGTCCAGCTGTGCCAAAAAATACAGATGTAGGTTCACTGTGTAACCAGCGGCAGTCATGTCACAAATAACATTAAAACAGCATGAAGACGCACCCCGATCGCAAATACACACACATTAACAGCAATTCAGCAACATATCTAAACACAATAACAACAGCAGTGTGTGCTCAGCGGCTAAAATAAAGGCAGACATCAGCCTACCTGAAAGTGAAAGTGTGCCGGCTGACGGAGGACAACACCGGTTCTTCGCTGCACTATATTGGAATTCCACACGGACACCGCCGTCAAGTTTGGGTATATTATCCTCAGGAACAGCACACAGCTTGGTGAGTTTCACTATGCTAACCGGCGCTACCTTGGCTAAAGTACAACCAACAGCTAAACAGATGCAAAATAGCCTACACATATTTGCAGAATGTATTGGAAGCCCGATGTCCTCACTCCACACGCCCACCTCGTCTTGCAGACCACCGCCACCGGGCAATCTCAACGCTGATTGGCTGTGGAGGCGCGGTGCCCGGCGGCGCTGCAGAAAAAGATGAAAAATTTCATCTTTTTCTGCGGCGCCGTGCTCGCCGCACAAGCCTTCGATTCACGCTCCTTCGATGACACAATTTCTATGCGCCGCTAATGGCCGCGCTCCCGATTCACGCGCCTCTCATGAGGCGCGGCCACGCGCCACGCGCCGCGCAAGCCCCCGCCGCCGGCCGCTGGACGCCGATTATTGGGTGGACGCGCGGCCACACGCTAGTACATTGACTTTGTATGTAATCTCGCCGCGCGGCCAGTGCGGTGTGTTCCCAGCTTTATGAAAGTGCATGCTGTTGGTATTATACTGAGGATTTCTGGATGGATGATTCAAGTTTATTCATTACATTTCGAGCTACAATGACAAAACCATCCATCATAAAATCCTAGATTGTGACCTGTCTTCTGCTTCAAGGGATCTGATATCAGACGGAAAAAAGTTTAAGTTTAGTTTGGTTTCTAACATCATTTTATCAACAGGTTTCATACTGGAGTCATTTTTATCTGAAAAAGTGATTATATATGAACTAACTGACAGTGAATCAGCCTGCACCTTTGGGCCATTACTTAATGTGTATTCAATATATAAAAACTCCCCACAAGTCTGAAAGATAGAAAATGAAACATTATTTTAAGTCTATGACAACACTGCCTCATAGCAGTGGGGACAATGCATCTTAACCTAGCAGACCAGACTCATCACCATCATAAATGAATAATTATGGCAAAGTGACTGAAAAGCCTATTGCACAAGTACCGGTGCAATTTATGCTTCTGCCGTCTCGCTCAGCAAATTCACAACTATTCTTATTTCTCTAAACCTGCTGACTGCGCTCCTCATTGGCACGAAATTGGGGAAGCAGAAGTGTTTCGACAGTGAGAGCAGTGTCTACTAAAATAAATTTAAAAATAGAAAAAAAAAAGAGTTCTGAGAGAGATCCTCACCCCCTGTAAAACCTGGAAGCTGTCTCCACAGGGCTGCTGGTCCTGATCCGGGTCCACGCCCACCCTGAAACATAGAGATATAGGAGAAAGATACTGTAAGTAATACTGCAAATGTAAGTAAATACAGTGTAAATACAGATCTCTCATTACATTGGTCCATTTCATCACTCTAATTGGCCCAGCTGATTGTGTTTACCTGCTCGATTTAAGCAATGCAGCTCAGGGTTCACAAACTTTTGCAAATACAAGAGTTCGTAAATCATTTATTTGATCTGTTTTAACAATTGATTTACGGAAAAGAAAAATTATGAATTGATAAATACACATCTGTTATTTCATATAAAAAATACTGGTAGTATTGATAAAAATGAATAAATAAATAATAGTTCAAATAAATAAAATTCCAAAAGGCTCAAGGGGTTCACATACTTTCAAGCAGCACTGTCAGTGTAAATGACTGCAAACCACTGTAATGAATGTGAGTAGACCAGGCTATATATGGTCAGATGCCAGTCAGCGGTATTTGTCAGCGCCTTATACTGTACGTCTTTTGATTTCCCTTCTTATGCACACTCAGCACTTTGACACAGAAATGATTCTTTCATCTTTGTTTCTGTGACTCCCACACCTGCTCAAGGAAGATCTGTTCTCTTTGTGGCTTTGAAAAGCCTCACACACACACACACACACACACACACACACACACACACACACACACACCCAAGTGTTTGCACCCAATCACAGAGTTTACATTGCAGAGCCATTTGTATAATTCAGTGTAAAGCAGATGAGGAAGAGATTTAGGAGAGTTTATACCTTTTTTTGGCTTGCGACGCGAAAACACAAAACCGCAAGTGTGTAAACAAGCTAGATGTACGCTGTATGGGAAATACCCCTCAAGTCACCCCTGACCACGTGACCCAGAGACATCTCAGCCTGAGAGGAACTAAAAGAACTGCTAGGTGAGAGAGGTATGTGTGACTGTGCTTGACATCACAATTACAAGCTGTGTTTTCATATCCTTCTGTTAAACCAAACCAGATTTAACTAGTTAACATAGATCTAAAACCTACCCCTTTGCAAAATTAACATCGTTTTGGTCAATGGAGAATTAATGCAACACATGGTTAACTTCACTTTTAATTTGTTATGTTACTGTTGATTTATTTATGCAAAATAAAATAAGGTTACTTTGAGCCAACACGTTTGAAACAACAAGTGTCACCTTCTAACTATCTCAGTTGTTGAGTTAGTTCTACAAATTCAAAAAAGTTCAAAAAAGCGCTAGATTGATTTGAACAGTTTCCAACTGAACCATATTTTAGTAGAAATATATACTGTCAACATAAGACATAACACTGGGCCAAAACAAGCTCTTCTTGGGTTTGATTGGTACTGGGCAGTTTTTTATTTATTTATTAACAATATTTGTTTAAATTAGATTTGTTGTTTTGTTGACCAGTGTGGAACAAACGTCCAGTGAAAAACAAACTGGCACTTTTTAGTTTCTGGAATAAACTCAGTGTAATGGATTTTTATTATTATTTCATATCAGATGTATTGTCAATTCGTTCATTTTCTAATAAGTAGTTTGAACTACTTGTCCTAAGCAGCTTTAGTGAACTAAACTAGATTCCTCCCAAGGGTAGCTTGGCTCTAGTTCAACTTCTTCCATTGCAAAGTCATTGGTAGTTTGTTTGAAAAGCGATGCTGAAAAAGTGGCTTTCCCAACACTGGCACTGGGTAAATGGTAACCAAGTTTACAGTAGTGTCTGCGCTACATTCAACCAAATTGGGTCAATTTTGAAAAACTTCGCCGGCCTATTTCTTGGCCAGGTGCAGTCACTTATTAATTGGTTTCCCCTTTTCTCCAGTCTTTGTGCTACGCTCAGCTAACCAGCCAGACAGTAGCGTTACATTTAGCGTACACATGACATGAGACATGTGAGGGAACATTCTCATCTGACTCTCGGCAAAACAAATTCTTCCAAGAAATTGGATTTCTCACAATGCCGAACCAATTTCTTTGAAGTCAGTTGCTGCACATATTTTCAGTCTTGTGAGCTGGACATTAGTAATCCCCCCTGGTGTCTGTTACCAACTGAGGAGGATTACACTTACTACACAAGCAGATGTTAAAGGGGCACTTTTAATTCACATAAGCTCTAGAGAGAGAGTCTAATGCTTGTGGAAAGAGGCCATGCAGAGCAGAGATGTGTTGCCTTTCATGGCTACATCTGACACTGTACAGTGGGAGGTGTAACTAAGGTGTACGGGGTTATCTTTAGACTTTTCAACTTCAGATGAAAATATCCAGTCGGAGTACATTAGAAACTGCACGTGTTCTTTCTGCTGTCTGCAGGATCCAGCTGCCGTCAAGGACTTTCTCCTCTTCTCTCAAGCACACACACACACAGGATCTCCAGGGAGTGGAGGTTGCACGGAAGTCCAGGAGCGTGCTAAAACAAAGAGGCTGCTGCCGCTGCTTCAGGAAGGATCAGAGATTAGGACAGATCTGCTAGAGAGAGGGGAGCCAGGCACAGCCCAGCACACATTTCCTCTGATAAGAAACAGTATAGACCCCGGTCACACACACACACACACACACACACACACACACACACACACACACACACACACACACACACACACACACACACACACACACACACACACACACACACACACACACACACACACACACACACACACACACACACACACACACACACACACACACACACACACACACACACACACACACACACACACACACACACACACACACACACACACACACACACACACACACACACACACACACACACACACACACTTCTGGAAGAGACATTCCACTGACTTCACTTCACCAACTAACCGTAAATCCTAATTTTAACAGTGTTGTACAAAACACTCATAGAAGGAGAGCCAATCATATTACAAAAGGTCCCACACAGCCCCTGCATAAGTATTTCCTGCTACTAGCATCAGGCAGCCGCTATGCAGTCCCCCATAGCCAAGAAAAACTATTATAAAAACAATCCCACTGCCATAAACATCTTAAATGAAAGGTAATGTTCCACAAACCCAGATAAACACAATGCCACTTTGCACATAGTGGTATATTGATATGTTGGTCCTGTCTTAATTATTTTTTATAAGGTATTTTATTATGTTTCTAGGAACACATGTTGTATGTTTACTGTCCGAGTATGTTTTTCACTCTAGGTCGTATGAGTCACATCTAAGAATAGTTTACTGAATATAAATTCAAAAAAAATCCCTCCTCTACTTAAATCTCTCAAATACAGTCATATGAAAAAGTTTGGGAACCCCTCTCAGCCAGCATTATAATTGACTCTGCTTTCACACAAAAAAGATAAAAGTGGTATGTCTTTCATTTACCAGGAACAGCTAAGTACTGGGATGTTTTCCAAACAAAGATTTTTTGAAAAGCAGTATTTAGTTTTATGAAATTAAATAAAATGTGAAAAACTGGCTGTGCAAAAATATGGGAACCCTTGTGGTCTTGCTGATTTTAATGCATGTAACAGCATGTAAAACTGAGGACTTTAAACACAAAATTGGTTGGATTATGTTGTTAAGCCTTGAACCTCATATAAAGGTCTGTTTAATCATGATAAAAGGTATTTTAGGTGCCTAAATGCAAGTTCCACTTCTCTTTGACTCTCTGCAGAAGTGAGACAGAATGCGATCATCAAAACAGCTCCCAAAAGATCTTAAAAACAAAGATTATTCATTGTCATGGTTTAGCGGAAGGCTACAAGAAGCTTTCCCAAAGGTTTAAATGGTCAATTTCTACTGTAAGGAAAGTTGTCAGGGAATGGAAGGACACAGGCACAGTTGCAGTTAAACCCAGGTCTAGCAGACCAAGAAAAGTACAAGAGCGGCATATGCGGCGGATTGTGAGAATGGTTGCACACAACCCAAAGATCACCTCCAAAGACCTGCAAGAACATCTGGCTGCAGATTGTGTATCTGTACATGGTTCTACAATTCAGTGCAATTTGCACCAAAACATCTGTATGGCCGGGTGATGAGAAGGAAGCCCTTTCTGCGCCCACACCACAGATACAGTTGCATGGAGTATGCAAAAGCTCATTTAGACAAGCCAGCTTCATATTGGAAGAAAATGCTTTGGACTGATGAGACAAAAATTAAGTTATTTGGTCTTTATAAAAAGCAGATGTTTTGGTGCAAATTGCGCTGAATTGTTGAACAATGTACAGATACACAATCTGCAGCCAGATGTTCTTGTAGGTCTTTGGAGGTGATCTGTGGGTTGTGTGCAACCATTCTCACAATCCTCCACCTATGCCGCTCCTGTTTTTTTCTTGGTCTTCCATGCCTGGGTTTAACTGCCACTATGCCTGTGTCCTTCCATTTCCTGACAACGTTCCCTACAGTCGAAATTGACAATTGAAACCTTTGGGAAAGCTTCTTGTAGCCTTCCCCTAAACCATGACAATGAACAATCTTTGTTTTTCAGATCTTTTGGGAGCTGTTTTGATGATCCCATTCTGTCTCACTTCAGCAGAGAGTCAAAGAGAAGTGCAACTTGCATTTAGGCACCTAAAATACATTTTCTCATGATTAAACAGACATTTATATGAGGTTCAAGGCTTAACAACATAATCCAACCAACTTTGTGTTTAAAGTCATCAGTTTTACATGCTGTTACAGGCATTAAAATCAACAAAACCACAAGGGTTCCTATATTTTTGCACAGCCAGTTTTTCACATTTTATTTTATTTCATACAACCAAATACTGCTTTTCAAAAAATCTTTGTTTGGAAAACATCCCAGTACTTAGCTGTTCCTGGTAAATTAAAGACATACCACTTTTATATTTTTTTTTGTGAAAGCAGAGTCAATTATAATGCCGTCTGAGAGGGGTTCCCAAACTTTTTCATATGACTGTATTCATCAAGAGCCATTTTGTATTGAGTAAGATGCAAAGCAATCAAACCATAGTAAAACAAAAGAAAAATGGAGGAACCATCATCATGACACGGCCCTCTGTGACTTTTCTTACCTTCCTCTTTTGCACATGCTTTCCAGATCAAGTCACACATGACCGCGGCGCTGCCTCTGGGGAACAGTGTGTGTGTGTGTGTCTGTGTGTGTGTGTGTGTGTGTGTGTGTGTGTGTGTGTGTGTGTGTGTGTGTGTTTTGTTTTTTGCACCGCGGTGTGACAAAACGGGTGGGACAGTCCAGGGAGACACAATGTAAAGAGACAAGAGTCACATCACCCAGAGAAAGTTCTAAACAAAGCCCTTCATCGTGCCAAAGCAGCAGCACCTCCACAAAACCTACTGGTCCTAAAATACGGCCTCGGAAGAATCTAAATATAATAAAAAAAAATAAAAAAACAGAGCTCCCCATTGTGAGAAAAACCAGAAGTAAACATTGAAAAGGAAAGATTCCCGTCTGAAGCAACCACACACTTTCCCAACACCAGTTACTGTCACGTTTGTGCGTCATTTCGCCCCACGTTCACATACAGCACCTGAAGTACTCCCTCTGTCCACACTGACGTCGCTCCTTCTGCCACGCTTTGCCATCCCCAACGCTGTGGCATCACAATCACACACACACACACACACTCAGTATCAAGTATTAGGTGGTATATGATTTGATTTGATTCGAATATTTTATTATTGTGTCATGCATTAGCATGCCCAGTCCAGTAGGGCTTACAAGACACCATTATAAAACACAGACAGACCAAAAACCAAAAATAGATGCTAAACAATACTAACATTAATGATATAAACCATCCTGACGTTTCATCCAGGCTTTAGAAACAAAAGAGGCTTTAACTTATAAACATTAAAGGTAAACAAACATTCCATCCATGGTATATTTGGCTTGTTGTATTCATATGAGAAAACTGGAATGTTCACAGGGCAAAAAGCAAACAACTCTCACATACAGTATGATCTTAGATACAGACTATACCTACTGTATGTCAATTCTCAGGGAGCAAAGTTCTCCATGTTTTTCACGCTGTACATATAGAGGTTTTGAGGATCATAATGCATGATGTCACAGACAGTGTCAGTGCACGTAAACAGGAGTTTAAGCCGATAACAGAGACCACTCCGTAATCATAAAATCCTAATAATACTAAATGGCAACAGTCTCGACCAAATATGATCCTCTGTTTTTTAGGGACATGCACTAATCCTTGGACCTGGCACAGAGGCTGGGCAGATGTTTCGGCCTGCACATGAAAAAAAAAACGCTGGATGTAATGGCTAACTTTAGACTTCCTGTCCTCCACACGATTCAACTGCTTTCAGCACTTTCTCTAACTTCACCTTTATTCAGTGCTGACACTTCAAATAAGACATTCTTCCAGCACTTCTGTTTTAACTTCTAAGCCAGCTTCAAGGCAACACTAACTGTATTGTACAAGCTTATTTCATTAATTTTTTTTTAGTTCCTCCAGATGTTTCAAGTGTTTTAAGCTGAAAAAGCCAGTTTATTCAGTTACGAGAATATACCTTAGAAAAAATGTCACTTCTCTGACAAACCCAAGGTGACATAGGGCACTTTTAAGTTCTCAAAAGATCCAAATGAAAAGCAACAAAAGCTATGGTTGCGTTCCGAATCGCATACTCTTTCTTTTTTCTATTCTACATACTACATCCGACGATAAAAATAATCTAGTTAGGATGCAGTAGGCATACTATTGGGACATACATTTCTCTCTTATTTCATCATAACATTGCGCCTTGATCTTGCCTCTTGCTTTTATATCCGTCGCATCCCCGTTTGTTTTCATATGGAGGCTTCGTCGATGTTACGTCACTTCACGTGCGCACTGGATTGTGGGTCAGAATCGCCCAAATAGGATGCACTTTTCAACACTAACAATCTTGGCCGCATGAAGTAGGACATCCGGGTACTTCTAACCATCCTAAATCTGGCCACAAGAATCGGGACATCCAAAATCTTTTTTCTACATACTATATAGTAGAAAGTATGCGATTCGGAACGCAACCTATGTTTCCCTAAATATGCTCATTAGCCTTTATAAATGAAGACAAATCTTTCCAATGAACTCAGCAAACCCCTACTATAGATTACGTAAGAGCATCCACAGTGGAGATGACAGATTAGTAGCTCTTCCCTAACCCAACAGAAGCACATCGGCCTTTCCCTCCCTCCCTCCCTCCCTCCCTCCCTCCCTTCTATCCGGGATCCGACTCCTCCTCCTCCCAGCATTGAAAGTGTTCCCCTCAATAAATAACAGTCTCAATGTAGGCACATAACCAGAGGAGGAGGACACTAGGATCTGGGAGCACGGCTGATATATCCGCCTGCCATGCGCAACATGTACCGGTTGCTATGGAGATGACGAGTTCACGGGGGAGATTTTTTGGCAGCGCTCGAAAAAAAAAATACTCCAGCAAGCACAATAGTTAGTAGCTAAGTCTAGGCCAGAGGAGGAGGCATTGCTCATATTAAAACAGAGGCTGTTCACTCGGCTGCTGTCGCTCGCACACACACACACACACACACACACACACACACACACACACACACACACACACACACACACACACACACACACACACACACACACACACACACACACACACACACACACACACACACACACACACACACACACACACACACACACACACACACACACACACACACACACACACACACACACACACACACACACACACACACACACACACACACACACACACACACACACACACACACACACACACACACACGCAGTGGCCCATAATCCTCTTTGTCATGACAAGTGGCAGCAGCTCCCAGTGCATCATGGTAGGACAAAAATAAGAGCGCTAAATGCCACCACAGCACCAGTCCTGATGACTCGCTCGGTGACATATCCACCGTAGATGTAACATCTCCTCAGGATCTGGACTGTTAAAGAGAGGGCGTTTGTGGGTTAACTACTAGCCTATGAGAGTGAAGCACCTATAGTAGAAATAGGCTGGTGATGTATATAGGCTATTCAAAGATGTAGCCTAACTGATGTGATTTAGAAAGCTGTGGATGGAGGAAGCAAAGTGGAGAAACTCTATAGCCCCATCTCCTGGACAACACAAACCACCATAGACCACTACAGCACACAATATATGAAGTGATGTGGAGAGGAATTCAGTAGCTGTCCATTCCATAAAACGGGTGCAAACGCAGCGGAATAGGCCTTTACAGCAGCCCGGCAAAGACACAGAGCAGCAATCGCAGGAGCGGTGAATTGAGATGTAACGTCTTGATTATTTTTTAAGTGTAACTAATATAGGGGAATTAAATGTTTATCTGTTTGGCTGTGTGTCGGTCCGTCCTTTTACTATTAATATTCTGAAACACTGAAATAGATACAAGAAATGAAATAGGCCTACCATTTAAAGGTGCAGTGTGTAATATGACATCATCAAGAAAGTTCTACAAAGTTCTAGAATGCAACGCTCCCTGGGTAACCCCAACCCTTTCGAATAATAACAGAAGCTACAGTGGCCTTCAAGGACAAGAACAATTCAAAAATTTAAACAATGCACCTGATGACATTCCAACTATGACACTTTCAAGATGGCGGCACTAGGCCTTGGTCCAAAATATGCAGAAATATGGACATATATGAGACCCTTTCTAAGGAAAAAAATTATAATTAAAAAAATAAAATTCAGCTATTATGCACTAAATTAAATGTACTTATGGATATTATAATTACTTTCTACAAAATCTGCTAGGAAATAAAACCCAAAATTCTACACACTGCAGGCTTAATACATGTAAATGTGTTTTTTCCCTTTATGGTTGGATTTGGATAAGGCTTCATTTTGTAATGTGGAACTAACCTATTTATTAAGATGACGTTGAATAACAATTTATGTCATTCATAACGGCTGGGGGTAAAATTAACGAGTAGATTAAATTTGAGCTTTTGCTAAGGTTAGCTGAGGTTAGCCTATCACACTATTAGCCAGATTAGCTTTCACATCTCCTGATTGAGCTGTCCAATTGGTCGTCTCTCGGTGGCAGAGAAATTACACATTTCCGTGACATAATCATTTTTGTGTTTTGCTTTTGTAGGACAGAATGTGTCTTAAATTATTATTGCTATTTTTACTATTTTTTATTTTTTTTTCATCTTGGCTGAAATCAATGTCTCTTACTTCGTTTGCTGCTTTAAAATATTGTGTGAGTCCTGGACGTGGCTTTGAATGGAGACATGGTCATGAAAGACAATACAAAGAAAATTCCCGATATTGACCCAGACAAAAAATAAGGGAGTCTTTAGGGGAAAAAAAGCTAAAAATGAAAATTTATTTTATTCAGTGTGTCTTTCAAACACGATGCCAAATCTTTCTTAAAATAATATTATGTGAATACTTAAAATACAAACTATGAGAACTTATTTATGCAAATGAGTGTATTGCGTAATCTCTGTCAAATCACTTCCCCCTGTGAGTGAACTGTGGTTTTAATTTGGAAGATTGTTGAGGTCCCTTTTCTTTCATGGTTAGAAAAATTTTGTGAGGATTTCAGTAGGTTTATCAAATAGCAAAATGAGATTCTGGGAAGTAAGGCGCATCATAATAATACCGTGCGTTCCGAATCGCATTCTATCAACTATTTAGTATGGTAGAAAAAAGATTTAGAATGCCCCGATTCTTGTGGTCAGATTAAGGATGGTAAGAAAGACCGGGATGTCTACTACATCCGGCCAAGATTTTTAGTGTTGAAAACAGCATCGTATTTGGGCGATTCTGACCCATAATCCAGTGCGAACCTGAAGTGACGTCACATCAACGGAGCATCCATATGAAAACAAACGGGGATGTGACGAATATAAAAGCAAGAGGCAAGATCAAGGCGCAATGTTAAGATGAACTAAATAAGTAAAAGTATGTCCTAATCGTATGTCTACTGCATCCTAACTAGATTTGTTTTATCGTCAGATGTAGTATGTAGAATAGAAAAAAGAAAGAGTATGCGATTCGGAAAGCAGGGATAGTCAGCTGACCTGATGTGTAGCCAGGACAGCATGGGTGTGGTCCCGCCTCCAAAGACCCAGACCGTGAAGAAGACGATGAGCAGCGTGGTGGTGAACATCATCTGGCGAGCGTAGGTGGCCGTGTCCCGGATGGCCAGAGCGAACGCCATGGCCCCGCGCAGACCTGTTAGAGGGACACACCCATCAATCAGCCAATCACATTAGAGCCGCCACGATTGGTCAATTTAATGGAATAGTCGATCAGCAGAACATTTATCAAAAACATTAAGCACAACATTTCCTGCAACTATTTTGAACATGGGTGAATGGATGATGTCCAAAGCAAATCTGTCTCTCAGAAAGTGTGAATGGCCTTTTTTAAATCATTTGAAGGACTTGAGAATTAAAAGGTGGAGTGAGCAATTCAAGTCAAAACCAAAATGGGGGAATGTATCATCATGCTCCACTACCTGTCCGTATACTGTGTGTGCGCTGAAAATAAATCTGGTGTTAATACACAGCCTAGGCACTGTGAACGATATGTAAAAAAAATTAAATTAAAAAAAATGACCTACTGGCTTGGACTGATCGACCATAGCTAGATGAATTGCAATGAAAATACAGGTAGCATGTGTTTTTCAGTGATGAGATGAAGCTTATCCCTACCTGCAAACATCATCATGTGCTGGAAGTTCCCCTTGATCTTGTGCCTTCTACCCAGGTTGAGGAGGAAGGACAGCGGGTAAATGTTCAGAGCTCTTCCGATGAATATGGCAATCTGACAGGCGGGTCAAGGAGGCTTTGACTTGGATAGATAAAAGATGGAGAGATGCAGGAGGCAGAGGAGCTGACTGAAAGACATGAAAGGGACCCTTTCATGGTGAAAAAGGAAAATTGTAGTATGATCCGGTGTTTTTTCTGAATATAAATAGCAAAAAAAAAAACCTTAGCAGTCTCCAAGTCATCAACTTATGAACAATTCTACAGCTGTGTCCTTTTACGAGAGGGTCCCCAGTGGAAACAGAGGAATGCATGCGGCTTGCTGTGCTCTCAAAAGGATACGAAAGCCCCGATGATGAATATAGGGCTGAAAACGTGATTCTGGAAGGTGAACAGAGCCAAGCCCATGTAGGAGAAGATGAAGTTCTCAGCCAGGAAGTGAAGGACCTCAAAGAGCTGCATGGAAGATGGAATATTCATGATGAATACACAGTGGGAATAACAATACAAAAGCCTTTTGGTAGCCTTATAATATGCAAAATGCACTTTTTCATGGTTTTCAATTCAATACAACATAATATATAATATTAGGTGACCGGTGTGAAGTGAGATTCCCAAAGTATGAGAAAAAAACAACCCTCTCTCTTTTTCTTCACCTTTCTTGTTCAAATACCCCAGTCAGATGTCTCTGCCCTTATGATGTCATAAGGGGAGACACCCCTCATTACTAAACTAACTTTGCCCTACCACCACCTGTGATAAATACACCACCAGATACCCATGAATCTATTTGGCAGTGTGTCATAAAGAGCTGGCGCGCTTTGCCAAGGCCCCCATGTGGGTCTGGCCAATCAGAGCAGACTGGGCTATTTGGAAGGCAGGGCTTAAAGGGACAGCTGCTCAAATGGAGTGTTTCAGACGGAGGCTGAAAAGAGGAGATTCAGCAATGGCACTGTGGGAAGTATAAAGGTTTTTTTTGGACACTACACCATGAAAACAGTTTCTAGTAGAAACCCAAAGTACGATTTTGAATCCTAAAATGAACATAATACGTGAGCTTTAAAGTGTTAAGTGATTGAATTCTATTGAAAGTTTACCACACTGCGCTGCTTTAAAAAAACTCTCCCTGATCCTCTGAGCTGAGTGTCTCGTCTATTCCCTCACACAATCAAGAAAAGTTTTGGGAGCACTTCTCTTTTTTTTCTTTTTTTTTCTCCCTGGCTGCCATGACGATTACAGAGCTGGGCTCACTGGGCGATGGAGGCACGGCACACACCGACACGTGGAACCCACTGATGGAAATGCAAACCAGCACATGACCAACCACAGGAGGAACTTTCAACGTTCCGGTTTTAATCTAAGTGACGTATTTTTTTTTTTACCCTTGCCTATTATAAACGGCACGTGAAGCTTTTATCCGGAAGCAGAGCCTGCCAGGACGCTTGGAGCACTGATCCAAGAAGTGTCTGGCTGCGTGTCGTCTAGGTGATAATCTGCACCCTGTCCTCAAGAACTCAACCCCCCTCCCTCCTCCCCCCTCCCCCCTCTGGGAATCTGGAGCCATGTCCTCAGACAACCCACGATTAAGGTCACAGCAGGCAGGTCATTGAGCCATCTGGTAGCAGCTTCATAACATGGTAGGGGAGGTTCAAAACTGTCCAAAATAAGGTGCTGCAATACTCACTTTGTCAGATTAGCCCTAATTGCGGTTTATAAATGTATAACCATTCACTGTAAAAACGAATAAGCCCCCTAGTGTATCTTAGTGGCTCAACAAGCTGTCTTCATACTCGCCTTCAGAAAAGATTATGTTTAACCTTAAGAAGAAGCCGTTTTGTTTTAAAAAATGCTGGGGAGACGTTGTAACCTTTTAACAAGATACACCTTCTCTCATTGCAGGGCCCTTCGGAGACCTTGTTCAGCTGGGTGCCCTGCTGCAGCCTTATTAAAGTTAATACTATGACCCATGTATGTATGTAGCATGCCTATCTCATGTACTTAATAATTAAAACTAATTGTTAAGTCTGTTTTGTTTTTTTGTCAATGTATTTCTTGTATTTCTTCCTAATGTAACTGTTACAAATGTGTATATTTATCTTTTGATATGATTGCTGTCATCCTTTAAACTGTCTGCTATTATTTTGGGGGGAGTGGGAGGGTCATGTTTGATGCCGTTTGCATTGTACTGATTGTCCTCTCTCGCTGTGAAAAAAAAAAAAAAAAAAAAAAAACCTTATGAAAAAAAAAATAATAATTACAAAAAAGACTGGAATGCATGTGCAGGAAAGGGTTGGATCATGCTACCTGCTTGGAGCGCTTTGTGGACTCATCTGAGAGGTTGTTGTAGGTGTAGTGGGCCTGTGTGATGCCACAGAACAGCACAGCCACGACGCCTGGAGGACCCCACACACACACACACACACACACACACACACACACACACACACACACACACACACACACACACACACACACACACACACACACACACACACACACACACACACACACACACACACACACACACACACACACACACACACACACACACACACACACACACACACACACACACACACACACACACACACACACACACACACACACACACACACACAGCGTATCATGTCATCTGTTCATTTCATCTGCTGCATAATAATCTGTATTAAGGTCCCTGACCCATCACAATTCATTTGTATAACAGACAAATTCAGATCTCTGAGGACGTTTTAGCAGCACTTAGTTTAAACAGCTCAGACAGAATTGCATTAGTGGGCCGGCTGTTAAAAGATCTCTGTCTGGGTAAAATGCAGGAAAATTTACCTGGAAAAACCTTTGAAAAGTACTTCATTTTGAAATTGGAATTGTGGCTAAAACAAAACTAACTTTAACTTGACTCAAACGATTGCCACCTACCCTATGGATAGACAGGTTCATAAAAAAGTATTCCATGAAAAAATAGACCACCAAAACTGTGTCTTAAACGAATGAGCTTCTGTAATTGCTCATTACAGATTACCAATGTGCCTCGTCACCTTTTTGATATGAAATGAATGTGTTTTCTGTGCTTGAATAGGGCTAAGTCAGTCAAAAGCAACAGGACTTGCTTCAGGATTAGGGATTTCAAGAGAATCCGAAACCAGTCGAGTAGTTATTGACTAACAGTAGCATTTCTCCATATACAGCTCCAGAAAACAATAAGAGACCAGTCTGAATTTTTTCTTTATCTTTAAATTACTTATCTAAAATTTGGTAGAAATGTTGTCAGTAGTTTATATTATAAAACTAAAATGTTAATTTTACTAAAACATATGCCTATAAAGAGTAAAACAAGAGACACTGAACATTTGGAGTGGTCTCTTTTTTTTTCCGGAGCTGAGAATCTTGGCAGACAGTTTGTGATTGGTTTAAGTCACACAGAGAGAGAAGCCTGTCAACATTTTTAACATTTAGCTCCTCCTCCTGACTAGTCTAGTACTTAGTTCCCCAATGAGCAAACCAAGTCTGACCTGTGAACCCGCAGGCCTCAGCCAGCAGGAATGTGCTCCAGGACATGAGGAAGAACAGGGCCGTCTCCAGCAGAGGGAAACAGTGCAGCTTGGTGAACTTGGTGACGTGGGGAAGTCCAGAGTCAAAGACACATAACACTGTTTTTTGGATTCATTAAATAATCGCAAGTGTAACACTCCTAATTTCCATAGATTGTATATAAAATAATGTCCCGACAAATCTATCTGGGATATCAGACTTCAAGATATTTGGATTCTAGCCCCCCCCCCACCCCCCCAAACGGAACAAGCTGCCTCTCTCCATCTGAGTATTGCTCCCAACATGGCCTGTTTTTAGACCCACTTTAACTCATTGGCTTTTTAACTCAGACTGAGATTATTTGCTACTTGTCTATATTTTGTATACTGTTTCTCTCTGTGTATATCATAACCTGTCATTTTATTAATTTTATCTTATTTTTTATTTTCCTTTATGTATCATTTTGTTATATAATATGGTGTGTTCTGTTATTGTGATTTTCTGCATAACTGTACAGCACTTTGGTTCAACTCTGTGTGCTTTATAAATAAAGTTGGATTGGATTTGTATATTCATTTTGAGAGCCAGACGTTTTAGAGAAAAAAGGATATGAGAGCTGTGACGACGCCTGTGGCTGCACCCATCAAGAAGGAGCCGCTGAAAATCCCCAGGAAAACCCCCACGGACTTGAAGAAGGCCGATGCGTCAAACATGTGTGTGTTGGCTCCGGCGGGCTGGTAGGCCATTATAGACCTGAGAGGCAAAAGAGAATAAGAGAAAAGAAAATGTTGCTGCAGGGTACTTTGAGTATTTTTTTTCCCATTAATTAATTTATTTATTATTATTCTTCCGGACAATTACACATAATACATAATTTTCTCATTGCATATTCATACATATTACTTTGTGTTATCGTCCGAAGGGAAGCAGGAGAAGCCAAAGGCTTATCGGGTCCCGCCCCCACTGCCATAAGATTCAGATACACAGATACACAGCTACTACAGTTAGAACATTTTTTTTCTTTTTTTTTTAAGAAGATTCATTCTAATACACAGATAATTTTAGGTCTCTATTTTCCTCTCTGCCTGTGACAATGCAGATATGGCCTTGTCCATTTCTTCTCTAGTAGTCTAAACACATCTGCAACAGTATTCAAAACAGTCAGTGTGTCTGCTGACCTCGACTACAGTCCCATAACATGCAGTGTATTTACAAATTCTTCAGTCAGAGAAAGTCTTCCAATTATGAATCGGTTGTTCTGAACACACAGCTGATAATTAACATTTATCTTTCATTTGAATTTCAATAGTCACACATTCCATTAGGTTATCAAT
Organism: Ammodytes marinus; assembly: GCF_949987685.1. NCBI lineage: Eukaryota > Metazoa > Chordata > Actinopteri > Uranoscopiformes > Ammodytidae > Ammodytes > Ammodytes marinus. The sequence goes on from NC_137212.1 coordinate 28,204,559, forward strand.
AGCAGAGCACATTGTATTTACGATTTCAAACCTTATATTTTGACACAAACCAGTTTAAATCCCTTTAGTTCAAAGTCCATGCTTTTGCCTTCTTTAATCCTCGTCCCTCCGGAATTGATCCAAATCCTCCTCCGTTTTGATTTGCACAATTTTGGCTTCTTCGGGTGTAGCTCCATTCATTTTGATGAAGATTCTTCCATCTCTCGTCCAAGTTTGTTGGACCTGTCCACATTTTTTTAACCCTCTCGCTTGGTAGGCCAGATAAGCCTTTCTCTTGGTTAAATTTTCACTCATTCCAATTTGTTCACCTTTAAGCTTTTTGCCTTGACTGAGCAGATTTATCTTATGCTTTCTACTCACAAATTTCAGAATGACAGCACGCTTTCTGGCGAATTTCCCCTTCGGGAGAAGAAAACAGGACTCCACGTTCTCTAGATCCAGATTAATGGCTTTGCTTCTCAGAAACATTGCCACTTGTTTTTCCACCGTTACATTCCCTGTATCGCCCTCTTCTTCTCCATTCCCGGCACCTGCATACGACCTTGGTTTAATATCCATTCCAGTTATTATCACATCTCTGTTTTTTGCTTGTTGTTCTTGATCATCAATTTTATCTCCAAGCTCTTTCAAGAGCTGATCTTTCTTCACATTGACGGCTTGAAGTTCCTTCAATTCGATCATCAGTGGCTTCAGACCAGCAGCAACTTTCTCTTTGATTTTTACATCAAAACGCCCAATCAATTCGTCAACAATCCCAGCCAGTTCAGCCTTCCGCACTGCTCGCTCCGTCTCCCTCTCACTTTTTATTTCTCTCTTCAAATCTGCCAACATTCCTTTCTTCAAGTCTGCCAACTGTTTTTTCATTTCTTCCGCAAAAACTTTGTCTTCCTCCATTGCCTTATCAGTGGTTTTTCCTTTTTTTGACATCTCCAGAGATTTTCAGAGATTTTTAATGCTGTGAATCTGAGTTCTCCGCTGCTCTCAAAAAATAGCTCTTCACCCTCAGCAAGCCGGAAGTGAATTAGATTTTGAATTAACATCTAATTTCCTATAATAAATTTCTATATCCATCATTTATTTATTAGTTTTTCTACCAGAATGAAATAAAAGAATGGGTTATGAACGATCCACTAGTAGTAGTCTGTGATTTCCCAACAGAGGGAGGCAGAGAGCTATCCTGTCTGTCAAGTTGGAGCATGCAGTGCAAAGCGGTGCTGCTCGGTCTCTCTCACACCTCACTGTTGAATTTCAGCCTCAGGAGGGAAAAAGAGCAGCTCGGAAAAAAGAACCAAGCAGAGAGAGAGAGAGAGAGAGAGAGAGAGAGAGAGAGAGAGAGAGACCTTTATATCGTATGGTCGGCTTTCTGCAGAAGTCGGTTAGAAGAGACACAAAAAAAAAATGGGACTCACGAGGAAAGCACAATGGCCACGGCGTCATTCATCACGCTTTCTCCAAACAGCAGCGCGTAGAGATCCCCGTCTGCGTGGAGGTCGTTAAAGATGGCCAGCACTGTCACTACACATAGGGATATAGAGAGAGAAAAATATCATCAAAAATATTTATTTTCTACATATCGTTAGCCTCATAGCATAATTGCCTAAATCATATGTACTCTACTCTACATTTACTCCATTCTTTATTTATTTATTTATTTATTATTATTCTTTCGGACAATTCCACACAATACACAATTTTCTCTTGCAAATATTCATACATCCACTCTACTCTACATCTACTTTACCCTACTCTATAACCCTTAGAATATGACTTAGGCAATTATGCTATTAGGCTAACGAAAAGTAGATGTAGAGTAGAGTAGATGTAGTAAAAGTAGAATAGAGTAAATATGATTTAGGCAATTATGCTATAAGCCTAACGATATAGAGTTACAGTATATAACATATCACATAACAGCATGTGTATCCTAACACTGTCCTACCGGGGTCTGTTGCAGAGATTACAGCCCCAAAGAACAGGCAGTCGGTGTAGTAGAACTTGTCAGTCAGCTGGCCCACCGCTTGCATCAGTTTGACCACGCCGTACATCAGATTTCTAAAAAGGCGAGGGGGGTAAAACAAAAGGTTGAAAGCATTTATTCGTAAAACACCCCCTTGAGAAGTACAGTACCGTCTCGATTAAAGGGGGGTGGGGAGGGGGGGGGTCCTTTAAGACAGAAAATATACAGCAGGCTACAACCAAATTAGACTAGACAGAAATAAAACAATACGTATCAAATGATAAGGCAGCTAAAATCAGGAGATTATTCTTAAGGCAGAGCATTGGATTTGGATTGTATCTTTCATTAGGTATTATGGACAGTTGTAGTCACAGTAGAACTGATAGCATGAGCATTTAATAGAGTCAGAGATTCTGGAGAACGCTTGTTGTCAAAATCACAAAATCAATGAATATCTCCTCATGATCCACTACTATAAATTCAGGGTTAATACACAGCCTAACGCGCCCCACACACATCCTGCGTCTACCTCTGGAGCGCGTCGCATTACCTTACTGCTGCCTCTCTCGGACTTTTCTCGGACACACATGCAACGTCTCAGCAGCTGCTGCTGCAGCGCTGCTTCTAAAAGCCCTCTCTTTCTACATAGAGTTTTCATAGATAATTCCCATTAAAAATGAAGTTCTTTCATGTCATCTATGATGCATATGATTTATATTGAGTCTGGACAGTAATCCGTGCGCCCCATTGCCATTTTTTTTCTTTTTTTTTTGCCATATTTTCGCTTGTTGGAAGTTTTATTTTGAAGGGGACACACCAGGAAATGGTGAAACTACAGCGAAAGCTGCCAGTATGAAGTCAATATGACTCTCAACAGAGTATTTCAAAAATCACTTTACTGATATATACGGGAGAGAGAGAGGGGGGTGTGGTCGGGGAAGAAGAAGGCCGTAGACACAGATAGAGCAACGGAAAACTGTTGCGCTCATCATGATCTTTTTTATTTCTTCACTATATTGGATCTCTATATGTGTCATTTATCCAAAAATGAAATGCCAGAACTAATTGAAAATTAGGTTTTAAATCCCTCGGATTTTGATTGCACAATTAAATCGTGAAATAAAGGGATTATTCGCGTATACGACTGAGGGATGTTTTATTTTGAAATAAACACACCGGGTAAACGTGTAACTAGAGTGAATGCTGCTGGTATGACTGTCAACAGAGTATTTCTCTATCAGTTAAAGCACAGAGACGCGAGAGAGACGTAACGCGCCCCACACACATCCTACCTCTACTGCGCGTCTACCTCGCGTCTGCGTCTGACTTTTGGTCACAGACTGTGAAATCAACGTAGAGCGAGCACACATCCAACCTCAGACGCACTGCTGAGGCGCGTCGGAGGCACGTCTGCAGCGACGCTCCCCTTCACCTCAGGAGGCTCGCCTATTTTTTTCTGAGAGCAGCGCGTCTCTCTCGCGTCTCTGTGCTTTAACTGATACAGAAATACTCTGCTGACAGTCATACCAGCAGCATTCACTCTAGTTACACGTTTACCCGGTGTGTTTATTTCAAAATAAAACATCCCTCAGTCGTATACGCAAATAATCCCTTTATTTCACGATTTAATTGTGCAATCAAAATCCGAGGGATTTAAAACCTAATTTTCAATTAGTTCTGGCATTTCATTTTTGGATAAATGACACATATAGAGATCCAATATAGTGAAGAAATAAAAAAGATCATGATGAGCGCAACAGTTTTCCGTTGCTCTATCTGTGTCTACGGCCTTCTTCTTCCCCGACCACACCCCCCTCTCTCTCTCCCGTATAAATCAGTAAAGTGATTTTTGAAATACTCTGCTGAGAGTCATATTGACTTCATACTGGCAGCTTTCGCTGTAGTTTCACCATTTCCTGGTGTGTCCCCTTCAAAATAAAACTTCCAACAAGCGAAAATATGGCAAAAAAAAAGAAAAAAAATGGCAATGGGGCGCACGGATTACTGTCCAGACTCAATATAAATCATATGCATCATAGATGACATGAAAGAACTTCATTTTTAATGGGAATTATCTATGAAAACTCTATGTAGAAAGATAGGGCTTTTAGAAGCAGCGCTGCAGCAGCAGCTGCTGAGACGTTGCATGTGTGTCCGAGAAAAGTCCGAGAGAGGCAGCAGTAAGGTAACGCGACGCGCTCCAGAGGTAGACGCAGGATGTGTGTGGGGCGCGTAAGGTCTGTAAACTGGCATGTTGCTAGCTACAGTGGGCCCCTAGCTATACGGTTTACATACACATTTGTTTACATACCAGTTTACAGTGCCTAGGCTGTGTGTTAACAATGGATTTTCTGGGGGGGATTCACAGTACAGACAAGTAGCAGTCCGTGAGGAGATATTCACTGATTCTAGAAAAAGCGATTTTGACAAGAAGCGTTCTCTAGAATTGGTGAGTGCACATTTAAAGAAACAGAAAAGAGCTGTGTGTGTGTGTGTGTGTGTGTGTGTGTGTGTGTGTGTGTGTGTGTGTGTGTGTGTGTGTGTGTGTGTGTGTGTGTGTGTGTGTGTGTGTGTGTGTGTGTGTGTGTGTGTGTGTGTGTGTGTGTGTGTGTGTGTGTAGAGTGTCTCATATGACAAACAGAGGAAAAAGGATAATACAAACTGTTTGACGGTTCGTCACGTTGGCAACAAGCGGAGAGTAGAACAGGTGAGCTCACAACAGCAGGATTTAACCGATAAAAATTCCTGATTTTAAAAAGGTATATTTGAGTAAAACAGAAGGTCACTCACCCGATGACAAAGCATGAGATGGCAGTGCCGAGGAAGGCGTAGGTGATGATGGAGCCCAGGTTCCTGAAGAAGTGTCTCTGGCAAAGGGAGAAGGTGAAACAGATGAGGAAAGGAAAGGGCACAATGTATCTCACATAACTGTCTGTTAACACTGAAGGATTTTAAAGGTGCACTGTGTAACTTTGGGTGTGTCAAACAAGTGATCAGTTGCTAAGGGATATTCTCATCACTGAATAAACAAATTGTCCTCATGGGAAAAATTGGATGTATGGGACACTGTTTGAAGTTAAAAAAGCTACTTTAAAAAGGTTTTCATTGTTGTTGTTTTTTCCCCCAAACATATTCTTGTGTTTAATAAAATACATTTACTTTTGAATGTCGATGGTGGAATAATTCAATACTAAGAATGACATGTAGAGTTAATATGTTTTGTAAACTAACTGCAGCCTATGCAGATGTAAACAAATCCCCCTTCCCCCTAAACTGCATAGTGCACCTTTTACAAGGCTTTAAGGCCAGGACACACCAGTCCGACTACCCGAAAATGGAGATTGCCGATTCAGGGAGCTCCAGTCTTACCGTCGCGGCCGAAAAAGTGCAAAGAACACACCAAACCGACTGCTGACTGTCCGTACGCTCTGCGCTTGCGCGGGACGTAATGTCTCCATAACAGCAGGTGGCGCTAATCTGTATTGGCCCGAAAAAATACGGAAGCCGGAAATGATGGGACGGCTCTCTAGACCATAAACATAGATAGAAATACGTATTTATATTTATGGACCATAAAGAGCACAATTTTTAGCAGAGAGTGTCGAGCATGGTGTCGAGCAGTCAACAAGGGTTGATGCATGTGAGTATTCGCTGAACGAAACAAACAAACACATTAAAACAATGGCTAACTGTTGTTAGCTGTTTGTGCTACCCGCCTCACTTCCGGGCTTCACTGATTCGCTAGCCCTCCACCAATCAAATTGCTCCAACTGAAAGACTGCCCGCCGCCAATTGAACATGTTCAATCGGCTCAAAAGAAGCCCGACGACATCTACGACGGCCGATTTCACGGCACACACCAAACAGATTTGTATCCCCGCCCCCTCCCGACTCTACGACGGCGATTATCGGGCCGGTGTGTCCGGGCCTTTAGTAACAGTGACTTTTTGTCAAGCAGGATTATAAACAAAATAAACTCTTTTGTAAGACAAGAAAAGGAACCACAGCTAAGCAGCCCCCTCCCCTACCCCCCCCCCCCGCCCCCCCCCCCCCCCCCCCTACACACACACACACACACAACTCTCTCTGTGCAGTCAGGAAGAAACACAAACGCTGATTCAGATCTTTCAAGGAAACGTGCCTTTTCCCCTTTTCAGTGACTGCCAGGGCCAGGGGGGATTTTGATTTTTTGCGTGAAATAAAATAGTCAACCAGAGAGGAGGAAGAAAACGCTGTGCTGATAATGTTCAGGATGTAAATGACAGGTCTCTAGTGGCGGCACAGTTAGATTACGAAATGGATAATTATGCCAATTGACATTTGCACATCAGTGGTTTTGCTATCATCTGATCTACAGCAGATGATTGACTGAACAGAGGGGCACTAAACACACTTCTTGTTCAGAGAGCTGAGGCTGTTGGCATTGTGCTTAGGATCAACTGCAACAGATGATTCAGTAGAAAAAGGCTAACATGGGGCTAACAACCCCCTTCTTCCTGTTTCCTGGTGTTTGACTCAGCAAATTCCATGTAGAAATCGAATTTAACTGAAAAAACAAAAGAAAAGACCTCTCGCTGGTGGCCAAAGCCTGGTTAAGTTTCATAGGTTGAAGGTAGAGTCAGTAGAGAATGTTTGTTGTCCATATCTCTTTTTGTCAAAATCAGTGATCTAAAATCCAGCGTTAATACATAGCCTAAGCTCTGAAAAAGTGCATGTTGCTAGCTACAGTGGGCCCCTTTTGTTTACATACCATTTTACAGAGCCCAGGCTGTGTTTGAACACCAGATTTTTTTTTCAGCACACACACACACAGTAGTGGATCGTGACGTGAGGAGATATTCACTGAGTTGAAAACAGAAGGGATTTTTACAACAATTGTTCTCCAGACTCACTGACCCCGCCGATAATAAATTAATCTATAAAGACACTCACTATTAGCTAAAGCCCAACCAAACATATAGTAAATATTAACACGACTGAAGCTTTGTCCCAAATACATACTGCATACTAATGGTAAGCAGGCTTTAAGTGTTTGGTGTGTTCCAACTAAAGTCGCCGACTAAGTAAGTTACATTTTTGAATGTGCTGTTGATGGACACTGTTACCCCACAATGCAATGCACAAAGAGAAAGGACAGGGAGTAAATATCAATTGTGGGTGGTGAAAAAAATACGGCAATAAAGATCTTTGTAAACAAATAATAAGTATAAATTTGGCTCTACAAGAGCTTACAGCTAACATGCTCTTGACGGCCATGCTAACATGCATGATGTTAAACAGCAGACTGAATATTGCGGCCTTTGTAGTGGATGTGAGCATGATAGCATTTGCTAATTAGCACTCAACACAAGTCAGGGGAACGCCAATAGTTATTATAATTCTTCCAGAGGTGTATGAGGTGCTGTTTAGGTGCATGCGTTATTGATACTAATAACGCATGCACAAACACTATTTTTTTTTGCACATAGGCTACACATAAAAAGCATGCACAAACACCACTCCCACCGCACACACACTACTTTTCTACACACAAACCACTTTTTTTTTGCATACACACATAAAAAGCGTGCACAATTCACACACACACAACTTTTTCTAGCAAAACGTTTTGTGTGTGTGCAGCTAAAAAGTTGTTTCTGTTCCAAAAGCTGAAGGCAATATATCCAAGAGAGGAGAAATCATAGTCTCAATGTATTGGATCAGCCAACACTAGCATCCCTAGGGCCGCGCTGCTAGCATGGCTCAAAGCAGGATTCAAACTCTGTTGCTTCACTATAACTCACAGTCAGATCCTTAGAATATGCTCTGCACAGTAGCAAAGCAAAGGCCTTTCCCCCCTTATCTATCTGACTCTTCCTTGATATCACGTGTCCCTGTACAACCAGATAAGGTTTCTCTTCAATAGGAACATACTGTAGATCAGGTGTCACCAGCTGTCTAAACATATTTCGCTCTCCATTATTTCACCTCTACTACAGACGTACTATCCTCCAATACTCACACATCGTTAGCCTCATAGCATAATTGCCTTAATCATATTTACTCTACTCTACTTTTACTCTACATCTACTCTACTCTACATCTACTTTTCATTAGCCTAATAGCATAATTGCCTAAGTCATATTTTAAGGGTTATAGAGTAGGGTAAAGTAGATGCAGAGTACATTTAGAGTAGAGTAGATGTGGAGTAAAAGTAGAGTATAGTAAATATGATTTAGGCAATTATGCTATGAGGCTAACGACATGAAAAACACCACCTGCCGTAGATAGAACTCTCTCGCACCAGTAAAATAAAGTGATGGATTAATAATGAAAGCATTCCCTGAATCAAACCAATGTGTTGCTCTACAATCAGTGAAAAAGCAGAAACAACTTGGCATCAGCGGTTGGCTAGGGTTAAAGAGGAAACGAAAGACATCTGCTGTGGACTTCCCCCCTCAAGAGGGCCACTCGTGGTCAGAAAACACTGAACACTGTGGCGGCCAGTCCAATAATGAGACAGCCGTTTGTGGCAGCACACATGTGTGCACCTGGCCACACAGCAACAGATATTATCATCCTCTCACTGTGCATACATTCATACAAATTCAAGTGTTTGGATTTCACATGTGACGTCTCACCTTCTTCAGACTGTAGCCGGCGTGGAAAATAATAGGAGGCAGCAATATGTTGAAGAAGACTTCAGGGTCAAAGGTCACCTGGAAAAAAAGACGATATATAAATATTTAAAAAAAGAGGGGTTAACCAGGTAAATTTGGCAAATGCAGAACTGAAGAACTGTTGGTATACACACGCACACAGACACACATCCGCGCACGCACCCACACACAGACACACACACACACAATATATATATATATATATATATATATATATATATACTGTATATTAAAAAAAAGAAAGGTTAACCTGGTAAATTGGGAAAATGCAGTACTGAAGAACTGCTGAGATATTGAGAGCCTTACCTTGCGCAGCATATCATTCTGCTCCACATTGTGAATCTCTCTGGAGTTGATCTCTCCTTTCAGGGTGTACTCAAAGAACTTGCCGCTGACATTGAGCAGCAGGGTGCTGACCGGCCCCTCCTTGAGCATGCAGCTCGGGGGGGTCTTCTTGTGGTAGCTGGTGGCAGGGATGCCGTACCGCAGGATCACACCTACCAGCAGACCTGTGGAAACCAAGACGTTAAGAAATTATTACACATGAAATACATAGTTTAATCAAAAATCGATACAGCAATATGTCGTTTTATGAATTTTTGTGATGTCTGTATCTTATCGTCAGCTCAAAATATATTTTTAAGAAAAATAAATACAGTTTTACATGGGCTTGTGAACTACAACATCCGCTCCTGTCCCGCACATGTCACAGTACGGCTAGGTGCCTGAAATTGCTTGGTTTTGATTTTGAATTTAAATTGTCGGCTGAATTTTCAATATAGTGTGCTACGATATAATAAGACCACCCAGATCAAACACAGCAACTTGTATTTCTGCTCTGTTTTAGCATTTTGAATGAACTATTTGGAATACCACAATGTTTCACAATATACATCGTATCGCGATGTATTGTGATAATATGCATATCGTATCGTGAAGTCCTTGCCAATACCCAGCCCTAAGTTTTAGACAGTTTCCATGGGCACAGGCTAAGTTAATGTATGTGGGGCAAAAAAAATCTACGAACCCCCCCCCCCCCCAACCATAAAGGCATTCAAGCTTATCTAGTCAATTGCTCAAGGCTACATCATTTTACCAGGTGCTTCTGCTTTACAAGCCCAGGAGGACCCAGCAGTGACACACAGAGAGCGGCAGAGCAAAGGAAGAAAGATGGTGGAGATGTTATCAAGCAAAAGCTTATGGGGGAGATCTAAAAAGCCACGCAAGCCAGGGATGAGGCAGGCACAGAGAGGGCATAAATCCTCCAGTCAGACAGCAGTTATCTGCAGAAGACACAGCCAAGCAAAGCCGCCAGCACTGCGCTCCATCTTCCCATCTAGGGTTAACCTCGTACATCAAACACACACACACACGCACACGCACACACACACCTTGACTTTTTATAAATCATTGAGAATTAAACCACCTCTCGTCTCAATTTCTTGCCAAATCAAGAGAACAGAGTTTTTAAACTCTAGGTTCTTTCCACCGGGTGAGGTGTTTTCAGACTAGGAAGTACCATTAAAAGGAGAATGAGAATTTTGTTTTCTGACAATGCAACAATACCTGCCTGACTACCCCATGTGAGTCTGCCCTGTCCTCACCCAGCAAATCAATATTGTGACAAGGTGTTATACTGGAGATGGTCCAAGAGATATATACAAACAGTGTGATCTAACTAGAGGTGGGCATAGATTAATTTTTTTTAATCTAGATTAATCTAGATTAATTTTGAAATTAATCTAGATTAAAATGTCTCATTTGAATTCATTCATAATATGCGTGTGCTCCCTAAATAATGACTCAAAGTAAGTCTTTGAGAACGTGTTTCTCAAGCCAGGTGGCGCATCAGACCAGGGGCTCATCTCCTGTTTCCAACATGCATCACAAACTGCTTGAGGAAGCTGTTCTACTATGATAATTGGTGATGAAAATAAATAATGTTCAACAAGATGTACTTGTGTTTACAAACTGTTTATTCAGTTAAACATGAACTTTGAACTGTAGGCCATAAGAGGTAACGATGAATTGTTTAGGGCTGCAACTAACGATTATTTCAATAATCGATTAATCGGTCGATTATTTTTTCGATTAATCGATGAATCGGATAAAAAAAATAAACATTTGTAAATGCTGCATCTTTATTCAAAAACTGAACATTACTTCAAATTCACAGTGCACACTGAAGTGTCAAAACACCAGGTTATTGCTCCAACGTCCCGGAACTATTAAAAGTAATATTAAATGATAAAAAATTAATAATAAACTTAACTGGGATAACACAAAAAAAACATACAATGTATGATATACATTTATACAGTATAAGGGATGTCCATGGTAAACCAGTCAACCGATAATATTTTTAACCGGTAAATACTAACGGTTAAAAAAATTAAATCATCTTAATTTCTCTCAGATGACAGGAGAGTTAATTTGTATTGATATTGATACCATTTTCAAGACTCCTTAACGATCCAAGTCTTTATTGATATCACAATTGATAATTTTCTATTATTTTGTTGAAACAGAACTTGTATTATTGCTTTAATTGCTGATATGATCATAGCTCTAGATAGGACATTAAACAGGTCATAATTCCATTCCATCTTTACTATCTATTTTATCTTGCTGGGAAAACAAGTTTCGCCAAAATCTCAAATTTCTTTTTTTTTGTGTTGCATTTGAACACATCAATCATATTACTGAGCCGGCCTGAACACATCACAGTTGACATGTTTGCTACTTTTTTTAAGCTAACTAGCTTTATATCCTTCCGATTTTAACATGGATTTAAAATCTGGATCACTATTTTTAACTGACGGGACTTTCTACACCGTTCGGTTGTATGATTACTGCCGCTGCATTGAATGACTGTTGATGCGCCGATGCCGATTCTCCGAGCACGTCTGCACACCGTCTGCAGCAGCAGCTGACAGAGTTTTTTTGGACTAGACGGATACTGAGTTGATGGAGTTTTTTTTAACCCAAAGAAAGCAAAGGTACAACACTTTTATATAGGCCTGCAGTCCAGTGTTAGATATGACCAAAATACAAGCTGTGGCCGCTCACACTATAGCTTTCCCGCACGTGAAGCGAGCCTTCACGTGCGGAAGGGGGTTCACCCCGACGGCGAACAGCATCTCCCCTGAGCCGAACAGGAGGTGGAATTAAGAGATTAACGGCGATATTTTTTTTATCGCCCGATAAGAGTTTGGCGTTAACGCAGCCGTTAACGCCGTTATCGGCCCACCACTAGATCTAACACAACATAGGTTTTGACAAAATATTATTTCTAAAAGCATGGGGGTTTGAACAACTTGACTAAGCTAAACTGTCTGTTTATTGACTGGGATAATTCCAGGTTTATAAATGCTTATAACAATTTGCGCAAACAAGCCTTACACTAATGTTTACTATAGAGTTTATGAGTGAAAAAAAGTCAATCTCAGCTGTAATATTTCTGTCAGTTTCTGTTTCTGACACATTGACACTCATATGTCCAAACATTGTGAAGCTGGAAAAATAAGACAACAAGTCACCTGGAAGAACGCCAAAGAACAGTTTACTTTTGCAGAATGACAAAAACAGAACAAATCAAAGTCTGTCTTTTTTTTATGTGAGATCTCTGGTTAATAAGTGACAGCACCGCCACCGACCGGGATCATTCTGACAAGCTATGAGAGAAAAACTCAATACTAGTCAGGTGGTGAATCTCAATTTGATTCATTGAAGTTATTTGAAGTTTCTACTTTGATATGTGTAGCCTAATTGATATATTTTCTACCTAATTGTCTATCCAGTGTGTATTGTGCAGGTTGGATATCCCCAACATAAACACAGGAAAACATGCAGACAGTCCTTTCCACTGATGATTTTGATTTTCTGCCCATTTGTGACAACCACATTAACATAGTCGCTCCCTTTTTAAGATGTATACTTGAACTACACATTCATGTAGAGTAGCCTGCAAACATATTTAAAATAAGTATTTGATATGGATGCCCTTTTTCCCTCATTTCCATGTTTGCCCAAGTATCTACTTAAATGTGTTAAATGGAGATCAAGCAATAACGTGGGCTACATGAAGGTCGTTGCGAGTGTGATGATCTAATCTATTAGACTAGATTTGCCTTCAGACAGTGTCAGGGTGCTGATTCCAAGTCAGTCAGTCAGTCAGTCATGGATGGAGCACAAGCAGCAGCCTGTATAGACGAGGCTGAGCAGCTGACAGCACCTTCTAGAAAGTGGAACGTGGCCCAACCAATTAGAATCGGTGCGAGCTGTTTGGAATGCGTAGGCGATTTAAATCATCTCAGTGTCTTCAGCTCTCTATCTTCCCCGCCGCCTCTGTACAACAGCCGCAGTACAACCACTAGGGAGACTGAATCATGCAAAGCCTGCGGGAAGGTGGTGCTGCTGCTGGTGTGTGAAGGAGAACAGTAGTAGGCTATATTTGTGCATTCAACATTATAATCCTATAAGCCTCACCGTAAATCATTGCCAGGCCGGTTTCGTGGAGGAAACGGACCCGTCTGTGCTTGAAGAGCCATATGGTGAGAATGGTTAAGGTCAGCAGTAAGATGAATGTCAGTAGATTGACGCTGTCCTGTCGGTGACTTTCCTCAGCCTCCTTCTCGGTGGCGAGCTCTTCCATTCCGTCGTCGTCCGCCTTCAGTCCCGACACCGCGCTCAGTAATAATATCCACACGGGCGTCATGGTGGTGTCCAGCAGCGCGGCAAACGCTATAGCACCGCTCCGCTTCGAGGATCCGAGAGCGACCATTGCGCAAGATGATGCTGGTGCTAGAGAGAGAGAGTGAGCACGCCGCCTCTATCTATGCCATGTCACTGCTAGAAGGGGGTAGAGCTATACGCACAGCTGAGCCGAGGAGTGAGGGAGGGAAAAACAATCCGGTGGTTCGCAGACCGTGAACCGGCGAGTTCAACCTTTTAAAGGCACACAGCGTGCACTGGTGAAGGCGAGAGGAGCCGCTTCAGGGCGAGACTGCGCTGCTGCCCGTGTGGAGGAGAGACACCGAATCACACTGCAGCACACAGGCGGCCGATTACCAGCTATAGGCCTACTGAGTCATTGTCCTGGAATTTTCTGATGAATATGCACTTCTTGAGAAGAAACAAAACAGGAAACAGACATGGTTATGTGATTGGACGTTCAAAGTCAGCCTTTTGGCAAGAAAAGTAGAAGCAAGATATCCGATAGTGGGGTGAAAGGTGGGAGGATTATACCAGGCCAGGGACAGGAGGCAGCAAGATTTAGAGGTAACGACAGCCATAATTAAAGATTTAAAAGCTGTTTTTTATTTTATTTGTATAATGTATTCATTCATACACAATAAAAAGGTATTTGTTGACTCAACTTGAATCAGTCTTGTCGTTGCTTCGACTGAGTCAAGTTTTTCATAAAAAAGTGTCAAGTCTACTACACTCAAAATAAATGTGTTGATCTATATTGTTTGTTGACTATACTGTGTCAAATAATCGGAAATGAAATACCACCACATTAATGCACTGCGGTCTTCAATTAGCGAGTTATCAAGCATCATCTCAGATCCATAAGTGCGATAAAACATGATAAAAACCATCAAAACAGACATTGGGAAGGATTTTTACCTGCTCCGCCATTGTAGGCGCATAAACATCCATCCATCTGTTTCTCTCTGCACGTGCACCGGCAGTGAGATGTTCCGGTTTGTAGCGTTCTCTCAATCAGATTCTGATTGGATATCAGGTTGTGGGATACCCGAAAAGTTTATTTGCCAATTACATGCAGAGTGGCTGACTGAGAGACCTGTGTTATGAAGCGCACACTATAGCCTAGGGCTGTGTCTTGATTCAGAGACCACGCACTTGGTAGGACGCAGTCTCGCGGTCTATGAAGGCTATAGCCTATGAAGGCCGATTTTAAGGCCGGTTTTAAGGCCAACGAGCCTTGTTAAACGAGACGGTCTCCGCAGGTCTCCGTTTACGAGCATTTCCGGTTTACGTAACAAGCCGTTACCTTGCGTGACGACTCGCTGCTCCTGTGCTGCCTAGCAACCCTGATTGCTGCCAACGGAGACAGCCCTGTCAGCGGAGGAAAAAAGAAAAATAAGTTGTCTACCAGACGAAAAGAAAAAAAAGTACAAGAAAAAAAGAAAGGAAGATAAAAGTTAAGAAGATGGAGCAACACGTTGCTGTTTTGTTATTTTTTATTTTATTTTATGCAATCTCTGAAAAAAACGCAATGAATCTTGGGATATGTTGGGCCACGAAGGATACATCTGATGCAGCCTTCAAAACTGCTTCAAAACCGTGAAACGAAGGCTGCATTTCACGACCGCATATGAGGAGCCTTGCAAGGAGCCTTGCAAATGGGACAGCCTTTGCGCGCCGCTATGACGCAATCGGTCTTCAAATGCAGCCTACGAGGCCGGTTCCAAGACCGCAACCCCTGAATCAAGACACAGCCTAAGTCATCACTGTATGAATAGGCCTATAGAACGATTTAACATGAAGGCCTATATTAACATAAATATATCGCTCACTTCACCTTTAACTGCACTATTGTCTTATTGCCATTATTAATCTGACAGTCACATATAAATAGCCTGATGCATCCTGCTGTCTCTCTTTTACTAGATTCCTAAACAAATAAACACGCTGCCACCGTCACTCACCACCAAATATCCTTATGACAGCAGGCGCAGGTGTCTTTTGGTTCACTCCCTCATCGACCTCTTATCCAGCAGCAGGCAGCTGTTTTCAGTGTTTTCAATACAAGAAGCTCCTGTATAGCCGCTGTAGTAGCGTAGGCCTACCTGCTAAAGAATGTTACTGATCAAGAGTCACATATAGAGCCTATATAGCTTACATTTTTATTTTCATTTAACTTTGAATACCTAGACACAGAGGTAGTGAGAGGTTCTCCGTGTGTTTTCTCAAGTGTCAGTGGTTTTAGTGCAGTGGTTTTCAAACTGTGGGGGGGCGCGGGTTATTGCAGGGGGGGTGCGGATGAATATGTGATTTTTTTTAATTTATTTTTTGAGTTTGTGTTTTTTCCTCTGCTTCGTTCCTCTCACTGCATTTAAATGCATTCATTATATTACAGAGAAATAGGTCTCGGAAAAAGAGCACCAAGCCCAACCCAGAGGACCCTGCATACATTTTTTTATTTTAAATTAATATTTTTATTTTTATGGAAAATCCATGTGTCTTTCTTCAATAGCTTCTAATTCACCCAGTGTCTCCAAATTATTTGTTCACACAAAATTCCTCATATTTAGCCTCTTAATTTTCCTCTCAAAGTGCACCAGATTCATAGCCTGGAAATCCAGACCCTGATATCTTGAACGATAGAGGGTCTGGCCACGATCAATAGTAATTTCCAACTCAAGGGGCGGATCCTACTCGTGCATTTCAAATGCCACTGCACGCAGTTGGATAGCACTACAACCAATCAGAGCGATGCACAAGGTGACGTAAGCCCCTTTCGTTTAGCGAACAGCTGTTAAACTGTTAAATTAAACGTTTGACGTTGTCGGTCGGCAAAACAGAACATTCCACTTACTTGCTAATGAAAGATTTGAGTGCCGTCTTCCAAATCGTAAGGGTCGAGGCCAAAGCAGTCTCAAACTCACACAACATATCCGCAGCCATCTTTGATGTTTACTATCACGGCTTCGACGTCGCATGCACGTCACTGTCGTCATCCGGTTACGTCCTCCCCAGAGTACCATATAAGGGGCTCTGGCGCGCCCATATTAGATAGAACCAATTGAAACCATAGCCAGATTTCTGGTTTTCTTGATAACGCTTCAACGGAGCGTGTCCAGACCAACACGCGCAGCAAATTTAATTTGCCAGCGCCTAGTGGCAGGTCTGGGAATGCCAAGCTACCAGATTCATGCATTTCACTTTAAAAAGGTGAAAAAAAATCTCCCAGGGGGGCATACCCCCCTAGGAGGGTCTGGTTCTCCACTGGCTACTAATTTTCCTCCATCAGGACATTGGAGGCTCTAGCGAAAAAACAATGGGTGTGTGAATGACATTTAACTAGTCAATAATTTGGGCAAGTATGTCAGTCACTACTATCCATGATTAAAGGAAGCAGGATTAAAACACTGGATTAAGATGCTAAAATTTATTAAAAAATGTGTTTAAAAATGCACAAAAATGTTTAGAATGTTTCAAAAATATGTTTAAATTTGTAAAATAATTAAAAGATCTTTCAAAACACACAGGGATTTAGAAATTTATTTTTTTGGGGGGGGGGGGCTACGCTAAAATGTGTTCTCTGAGGGGGGGCTCACTCTCTCACACTTTGAAAAACCCTGGTTTAGTGTATCCTTTGAGTAGGCTACTTGATTTAATAAAGGAAGCCTGTAGTGGCCTTATTCAGTTTTGTTGTGTTTTTCTCCCCTTCCCCATCCATTGCAATTGCGATGTATTGGTTATCCCTCCGGGATAACTTTAAGACACCCCTAGGTCCACACAGGCCCGGTTTAAGACACCCCTAGGTCCACACAGGCCCGGTTCTAGACAGTTAGATTAGGGTGGGCCGGTAGAAATTTAAGGTGGGCACACTGGGCAAAGAGACCTAGCGTGCGAGCCGAATTTTTTTGCCCTTGTAAGATCTCTGCGTCTGATTTTTGGCACATTTACTGTGAATTGTGTAGAACACAATATGCAAATAAACTTTGAGTGTTGCTGTGTGGGAGATTTGATTCTTGCATGTTTTTTTCCCAAATGTTTATGAATAACATATAATATACATTATATACAACATACTGTATCTTTTTTTTTTATCGCAGTATTAACTGTAGGCAGCCTGAGCTGATTGAAGAGAAAGCTTTGGGACTGGGCAACCTGGATGGTGGTAGTCCAGAGCTATACTATACACACACTAGTCTTTCCACTATTGCCTCCGATGTCCAGCTGGGTGAAAATAGTAGCCAGCCGAGATCACGACCCTGCTAGGGGGGTCCGGGGGTATGCCCCCCCCGGGAGATTTTTTTTTTACCTTTTTAAAGTGAAATGCATGAATCTGGTGCACTTTGAGAGGAAAATTAAGAGGCTAAATATGAGGAATTTTGTGTGAACAAATCATTTGGAGACAGTGGGTCGGATGAATTAGAAGCTATTGAAGAAAGACACATGGATTTTCCATAGAAATATAAATTTGAAATAAAATATTATACAGGGTCCTCTGGGATGGGCTTGGTGCTCTTTTTCTTATATGGGACATATTTTTCTGTAATATAATGAATTCATTTAAATGCAGTGAGAGGAACGAAGCAGAAGAACTCTGTTGTCCAGTTATCTTTTTTTCCACATACGAGGCTGAAATAGGCTATAGACAGTGCATGGGCAACTGAGGGCAGCCCCATTTCAAATATTTTTAAATAAACTCAATACACACTGTGCATGCCATGGACTTGAACGTGACGTGATCAGTTAACGTCGGATTACCTCCCGGATGAACTGATTCAATTATTAAGCTATTAACTTTCTACCAAAACATTGTATTCCTTTTATTGTATGATAATTTACATTTACATATTATGATGTTGATATCAAACACACAAACTAAAAAAAAAACTAAAAAAACCTGGCAGTCGGGACCCTAAGCAACCGCTCATTTCGCTTATGCCTCGGGCCGGTTCTGCTGACCAGTGTGTAGCATTCCCCCGAAAGATGGTTTCACACTTGACTGATGGTTTTAAGATTTATTGAATAATCCCCAAATCCAATGTAAGAGCTGGTTGCAAAACACAAAAACAATAAATCATTAGCTTACTTTACATTCGGTTTTCACGGTCCTAGCATCAATTAAACTTATAACAAGTGCTAATAAAGTTATCACACACGAAATTAAACATAAGCCACATTTTGCTATAACAGTATTACTAACCTTGTGCCTCTTTGGAGGGTGCTAAATATCTTTAACCGTCGGCATATCTGCAGTTATATTGCCGTTTTCACATAATCTCCGTTCAATTTAGTCAAAACTCCACAGGATAACCGGAAATACAAAAACGCACGCTTCAAAATAAAAGCCTTGTACTAATAAAACAGGAAGTGAGACAATAAAATCTTATACCAAGCGCAAATACATTATGAAGCAACACAAATACACTGTTTAACAGGGCTTTCTCTTGTTTAAAGCAAAAACACGATTTGGGTCAGTTACACAGTGACCACTATAATCGGGTGGGTAACTTGGAGGCAGGCTGTCCTGCCCACCCAATAATACAATTAGAAGCAATGCATGGTAATGGTATATTCTGTAGTATTAATTAATTGTCTTAATTTCATTTGACATTTTCTTGGACAGCGAATGAACTGGTCCGTCCGATAATGGGTCTGGACTTCCACCTAAAAAAAAAAGAAACCCTGGCCCCTGGCTACCGTCGGCCCTGGGTCCACACCTCCGTCCCGAGCCCCCAATGTCCTCACATATGTTTGTATTGTTTAAACACAGAACATTTAAATTGAGTGAATTAGGATTCACATAGCTTAGCCTACTTAGTTGCGTCATTGAAAGCAAAGCATATGACTGTTAATGTGAGTGAAGTGTTTTGTTTGAATTGGGTTTATATGTTCTCAGTGTCTGTGTTGTAACATGATCCTTTAATTTAGCAATGTGGCCACCATAACCAAAGTTCATGTTTGATTAATAACCTGTGACTTTGACACTTTTTTGTTGTCAACGAAACAGCACCCCCTGTGATGGGTTTATGGGGAACAGGTAAACTTTGTCAACGTAATCCCTGTCACCTATTTATTTTCTGCCATCTTGACACAGTATATTTGATGTGCTGAATTAATTTGTGTGGAACCTTTTGACAAACCATGATCCTGTTTAGCTATATTCAATAAATACAAATTTATATGAAAAATGTTAAAACATAAAATGAAGAGGGTTGAACAACAAGGCTGTAACAGGTAGCAGCCTCGCTATAACATAATACAACATGCAATCTCTTCAAATGCATTTGAAACACTGATGCAACAGTATTAACCTCCTGAAAATATATTCATTTAGAAGCTAATCAGACACAACACACCCTGGAGGCTGTTTCATCACAGGGTTTGTTGACACTGCCCTTGGCAGATGTAGGCGTTGTTGAAGGTAGAATGAGGTGAAAAGTTCATAAGAAGTGTTTAGTCTGGTGGTGAAAGCCTAGACTACAAGCAACGTATCTCCACTTCAACAGTGATGTATTTTCAGTGGGCTGTTCCTCTATCACCCAGCAGCTCTAATGCTGTGCACTCCACTACATCAAGGGCAGTAGGCAATGGCATATACTGATTTCTAGAGCTATTTACTATACACCACCTACTCTATAAGTCCCCAGAGAACATTGGTCACATAATGGTTATGTGGTTACACAGAATGGAAGGTTAGGCTTCAGAGCATCTCTCACTGAGACAGGATGGGAGATCACCTATTATTAGAGTGGCCTAGTAGCTTAAGTTGCAGGTTAATCTGATGTCAGCTTTGGGCATGTTGTTTGTGGTGGCATGTTTGTATACATTTTATGTTTAACTCACACTTCATTAAATATCAACACTACACATTAAAATAGGACTGGTGTCAGTGGTGTGTAGAAATATGCACACTTGCATGATGTCGGTTTGATTCCTTTTTCAGTCTTTTGATGTCATCCCACTAATATAGATCCATACTAATATTCTATATCACTACATATTTTACTCGAGTTACTAGCTTCTATAAGCAGATTTTTGTGTTAAAGACAACACCCAGGGAGGTGTGCCCAATCTGTTGATAACGCTGCGTTCAAGGTAGTCAAGTAAACTAATCTCTTTTTTATTTTTATTTTGCCCCCCATGACAATTGAATTGATGCACAGCAGCCTCGATGGTTGCAGAAAAATATATTGAAGAGGAATTTATAATAATAATCTAAGGTCATTTTATTTCACAGTAGCAGCATTATGTGTTCATACATAGCCTAATTAGCACATTTAATAGAAAATCCAAAGAATATCAATACGTTTGAGTTTCAATTGAACTTTCCTATTTTAACATGCATTAAATGTGCACTTAAAATACAATCTGGTAGCGGAAATCCTATTTTCTAGGTGTCCTCAAACGCCTCGGGAGCACTTCTCCCGTCCAGTGCTATCCAGCTCCGTGATTGGCTGCTGTAACGACTACCGCGGCTCCGATTGGTTGCTAAACGAAGCTGGGAAACAGGAAGCCCCCCCCAAAAAAAAAAAATCTTGACAACTGAAGTGCACGTAAGCTTCTGCCTCACATTTTCTCGTGTTCTCCGAGCTCACGTTACGTTTTAATAAAATTGGTCGCTACTGAAAGACTCAAAATGGGTTGCTGGTTTTCGAAAAAATCCAAAAGGAAGGAAGACAGAGAGGATCTTACGCCGACAACGACCACTGTCGAAACTACGACCAGCAACGCCGTTCCCCTTGGCAACAACACCGACGAGGCTCCAAAGCAGTACAGCTGGGACAAGAGGGAGAAGGTAACGCGCTGCACCCGAACAAGCACATACAAGTGATTGATGAAATAAATGCAAACCCGCTGCAAACTGAACACTTTAGCATGCAAACCTGATTGACATTTGTTTGTTTAGTTCCGGGGGCTGCAGTACAATCTGAAAGAGGCGCGGCTAGCTACACGCCCTTCATTTATAGATGAATAAAGTGGCTAGCGGTTGTGTAACATAAATGTTTATCCTTCCTTTATAAAAGGCAAATAACATGTTTCTATTTCCATCGTGATTTCCTAAACGGTTTCTGTTTGTTTACCTGCAGAGATTGATGGCGCAGCAGCTAACTGTCATTGCATCCGGTCTCTACATATTCAGCTGTAACATTTTCCATTGTTGCCTAACTAAGCAGGGGGTGTATGCAATGCTCAGTATAAGTTGAACACTCATTGAGTTTTAGATTCAGAGCCTCTCTGCCCCCCCCCCCCCCACACACACACACACACACACACACACACACACACACACACACACACACACACGCACACGCACACGCACACAGCGTTATCTCATTAAGGGATTAATACACTGCACCGTGCAGTTCACTGTCCCTCGGCTGTCCACATATAACATGGCTAGTTGTCATTTGTCAGACATAACAGGCGTTGGCTAAGCAGGTGGTCCAACTTCCTCTTCGACTCATGGGATGTTTCATCTTCATGTGGCGTTACGTCATGATGTAATAATATACCACAAAGTGCAGCATCAGGTTCTGTGGAGTCTGAAAATAGTTTGGTAGCTTTATGCAAGTTATTAAGGAATAAAAATTCACTTCAACTACTAATCAGTTACATTTACATAGACCAGTATCACAAATGACAATTTGCCTTGGGGATTAAAACACTGTCTCTGTGCTCTGTCCTTACAACCTCGGTTTAAGGACAAACTCTACCCTTGTATAATAGGCTTGTCTAAAAAAGCTTATTTGAAGGAAAAACATCAACATTTTCATTATAAGTTGGGGGAGATACTGTATATCAGAGACTATATGGTTCAACAAAGGTGACTTGAGAGCAAAGACACCCTAGGGGGAAAGCTAGTTTGGTTACTGCAGCTACTTAGAAAAAGTACTTCAAACTAATGTCTATAAATTGATCTAATTGTCAAAGTTCATGCTATACATTTATAACTAAATATATAATACAAAAATGTAAAACGTATAACATACATCACACATTTAAAAAACATTAACAATGACCAAATCTTTTCACAGGTGAGCTGACAATCCAGGTGCCTGGAAGGTGAATCTCCCTGAGATCTAAAGCTGTCCGTAATAAAACAGTCCCATCTGGACTTTTCACAAAGACCAAATAACAGAGAATGACACCTTTTTGTTGTGAACAAATCTAGATTTTCTATTATCTGGGGGTCGTCAATGGGGGTTCAATTTGAGAAGCAATTGTCTAATTAAAATGATTACCTTTCCATTTATGGCACATGAAATGTTTGTAGTTTTTGTAGTTTTTTCACAAAAAATGCCAAACAAGTAATTGAACTACTTGAATTTCTATGCAAATATTTAGCTGAACTACCATCAAACTAATGCAAAATGAAGTTAAACTACCACTAGTTTGATAACCTGTGTAGCTCACTACCCCCCGACACTGATTATATTGTTTGAATGCTAATGCAGCCACCTCTTCCCTGTGCACAGGTTGACCCCAAAGACTACATGCTGACAGGGCTGAAAGACGTGACGGTGGGCCGCCTGCCTGGGACACTGAACGGCCAACAGTTTGTCATCCAGGAGTGTGAGAACTGCAACATCTACGTCTTCGACCACTCGGCCACCATCACCATCGACGACTGCGTCAACTGCCGCATCTTCCTCGGACCCATCAAGGGCAGCGTGTTCTTCAGAGACTGTAAAGACATCAAGTGCGTGGTGGCCTGCCAGCAGTTCCGCACACGGGACTGTAAAAAGATGGAGGTGTTCTTGTGCTGCGCCACTCAGCCCATCATCGAGTCCTCCACCAGTATGAAGTTTGGCTGCTACCAGTACTTCTACCCCGAGCTGGCCTTCCACTTCAAGGACGCCGGCCTCAGCATCTTCAACAACAACTGGAGCAACATCCACGACTTCACGCCGGTCAGCGGGGAGACCAACTGGAGCCTGCTGCCAGAGGCTTCAGCGGTGGGGGACTATGTGCCGGCCCCAGACCCAGAGTCTGACTTCAAGGCGGTGCGGGTGTCGGGAGAGTCGTCACGCAGCATCGTGCCTTTGACCAAGGGAGGGAGGCGTAAGGACAGCGAGGAGTCCTGCCTCTTTGTCTTCTTCTCTGGAGAGTACAGCACCGCAAACGCCCGCAAGCTCATAGATGAGGTGAGAAGTTAAAAAATAAAATAAATAAATAAAAAGACAAAGGCTGTGCAGATGGTTCACTTATAGTCTTACTCTTAACACTCTGGAAACCTGGTCTTAAAAAGTAAAATTCAATATATTACATAGAAGTTGGATGTCTCAATAAGCTTTTACAAAAATCCGATTGAAAATAAATGTGCATACATTTTATAAAACTTGGATTAAAAAAAACAGCTTTTTTACTGTCTAGACAGTTTGACAGGACGTGTGGGCGTGGCTGTATCAAACCATATCCATGGCAACAGTCATTGGGTTTATAAAATGTTCGGGCAGAGAACTGCAATGATTTGTCCAAAATACTTATTGTGTTTATAAGAACCAGAGCATAGCCCGCCTCATTTAAACCATATTTCTGTAAGTCTATCAAACTTAAATGGCAATATCTTTAATTGGGATTTATAAATATGCCTTATACTCTTTTCAGATGCTAACTGTCATGCAGCTAACTCCCCAAATTACATAGTGAGAATTTAGGATGTTGTGGATTTGAGTTTACAGGGGCTTTAACATTGTTAAAATGAGTCTTTTTGGATTGTAAATGGGAAAGCGGGTGGTGTAAGAGATGTATCGGGGCTTACCTACTGATACAATAATGAATGATGATAATAATAATAATAATAATAATAATAATAATAATAATGTGTTTACTATCACAGCATTTTTTATTTTATTTTTTTAAAGGTGAAGAAAGCAATATATTTGTGATAGTATACGTGTTAAATCGCTCTATATTCATACAGTGATAACTTATATAGTGTGCACGTTTCATAAATCCGATCTCTCAAAAATACTTCCCAATGTCTGCTTTGATGGTTTTTATCATGTTTTATCGCACTTACAGAACTGAGATGATGCTAGATAACTCACTGCTTGAAGACCGTAGTGCATTAATGTGAACAGAAGTAAAACAAAAAGGATCCTGAATGAAGTCAAGTGTTGAGGAAATTGTTCTTGGAGTACTTGTTCTAGCAGAGAAATCTGATGCTGGTTATGAGCCAAACCAAATGAGCTGCATCGTCACTGAAACTGATGTTGCTGTCATCCAAGAATGAAAACATGTCCAGTCCATCCAGTTTAAAATGCTGGGCTTCTCTCCTCAACTGAAGCTGTTGCAACTCAATGCATTTATTGTGTGTGTGGTTTTTTTTTTTTTACACACGCCAGCATTTCCTTTTGTTAGCTGTGACACTGATACATCCATAAAAATCAGTGACCTATACATATTGTAATTGTTTTTATATGGATTCTGTAAGTATTGATTTTTTCTTTTTCTTTTTTTTCTTTCTTACTTAATAGAGCTGACTTTGGACATGGAAATGCTAAACCGACTGCTCCTCTAAACATTCTAGTGATGTTTGCCTTGTTGCCAAAAAATGCATTACTCCATTACACAAGTCTTTACTTTTACGGTTTCTCTCATCTGTTTACATACAGGATTCTTCAGATACGTTATGGTTCACTGCAAACCTTGGATATTTTTTTTATTTTATTTTATTGAACTTTTTCCCTGTGGTTTGCCAACCCCTTTTTAGATGGGCGCTAAGGGTTATGTGCTGATCCAGACCAAGGAAGTGTCAATGCGACCGGAGGATGTGAAGAGAGTCTTTCAGAACAGTGCAGAGGAGCTTGTGGAGTGGATCACCAAAGGTACAGTTATGTTGCTGTTGCTGCTCTCAAATATCTCTTCAATATCAGCTGCACGGGAACTCCACCATTTTGGTTCGATCTTATCTGTACAGCCCACAGATACAGCAGACTCATTTGCATTAGAGTATCAGGTCATGTTGTATATACTAGTGTGTGTGTGTGTGTTTAGGAGTGCAAACTGGCAAAACATTTCAAATCAAAAGCCTCTTTATTCCCTCTCAGAGCACAGTTTGCTGCTACATTTCACAAGCTAAAAAAAGGACTTGGTCAACATGCTACTATGGTTTTTTTATTTTATTAATTTTTTAAGCATGATGAAATCCCTGACTGAATTTAAGGATCTCAATTTGGTCAGAGAGCAGCAGTATCTGTTTCATAATCCGAGTGTGTGTCTTATATGTAAGGAAATGTATATGTTTATTTGGGACTGTTGTACTGTAGGATTGTGACTTGATGTCTCACTGCTTAAGGTCCCGTCATTGCCCTGGAGCTGAATGGTGACGGAGTCGTGGACGCCTGCAATAACATGGCTACGGGAGTGTTCAGTGGGACCAAGGTAAATGGAATGTAGTTGTGGCATTTCCCTTGTCTGGCTTTGCACAGATTACCTACCTTGTTGATAAATCTAT